>NC_044201.1:24284938-24595563 GCF_900880675.1 Sparus aurata
CAATCTTTGGCTCATTATGAACGGTTTGGAAACAAGTGATTATTCCACGCACTCTTCCTCCCTTTCAAAAACTTGCCTACTTTACCCACAATGCAACTCGGCCACTGACTGACATCACTGTAGGCAAAAAGCTTTGTTTTACTTTTTTCAGACTTGAACTCCCCAAGACCTGCAAACATAGTTTAATGTGTAGAATTGGAGGAGTTACCCTTTAAAAACAGGTTATGGATTAGGGCTGCACAATTAGTAGAAATATTATCAATGTCGCAAAATCCAAATCAGAGAAAGAAGCTGCCATTTTTCGATCAAATGTGAGACAAAACAGAATCTGGTTTCTCCAGAAAGCTGACATAAATGTTGTGTGAATAAAATAAAATCAAACCTTGCGATTTTTTACATCCGTGGTGTTTTGAAATAAATGAATGCATTATAATCATGAAACCATCAGGGCTTGGTATCAAGCTTCAGTACTTGTACAGTGCTTGTTGTGCCAAGAACTAACAGCGCTGGTGATTGGCTGACTTGAGGCATGAAGGAAAAACACTAGGTTATGCCCAGAGACGGGGGCTCACAACATGTTTGTGTAATTTAATACTTCTTTAAAACAGATTTCTTAAAGCGGTATCAGTAAAAAAAAAAACAAAAAAAAAAACACACATAGCTGAAATAAATCACAGTAATCGTAGGATCAAAATCTGTAATCATTACTAATAGAGCAGCCCTATTTTACATTTAGTATCTTTTAGCATATTATCTAATTTCCACTCAAAAGTTCATTGACTCAGAAGTTACCTTGCTGTCATCACTGTAAGCCAGGATCCAGTTCTCCTGTGCCGGGTGGAAGAGCAGGCTCAGGATTTTGAAGTTAATGGGATGCTTCTCAAAGCTTGCCCCTTCATCTGAACTGATGAGAACAGCGCTCTCTACCTCTGGGTCGCTAAGCATCATTATCTTAAGTACAGCGGGCCAGACGAGGGATATGGCATTAGAAGAGGGGTAGAGACAGAGATACAGTCATTTGGCAGCAATTGAAAAAAAGTGTAATTTGATGGTGAGCTCGCAGGAGATCAGACAGAGAGATAAAAGCAACAGAGAGATGCTGACCTTCTGTTTGTTGGTAGGGCACACATACAGGTAACTTAAAACTGTCCTTGAGCCCACTTTGTCGTTGAGTTTGGTGTAGGTGCTTCCGTAATCGCTGGATCTGGACACAAATAACAAACATGTTGGATGTTCGATGCACAAAATATCCACTGAACGTATTTTCTAAAGCACCATACTGGCAGTTTAGCATGTTTTACCCCATTAACTGCAAATCAGGCATTCTTTGGTTGACCGCGTCTCCACAGAGCATCATACGTTTTCGGATTGATTTTTCAGCCGTCCATGCAGCCTGTTGATTTATGGAATGAGAACGAACTCGCAGAGAGAAACAAGCTTCATGCTAATGTGTTTATTTTTGTTTTTCTTGTAAAAAATGACTTTTTTTTTTTTTGGCAGTCTTGCATATAAATGTGTTATACCGCCCAAAAAAAGTGTGCTGTCATTACTCCAGCGGTTTTCTAATGTAGGTGCTTAAATTATAAATACAACCAAATGTGGGGGGAAAAAAAATACTTGGAAAATCACTTATGAGAAGCATCTGCTCTTTATTCAACCAACATGTTTCAGCACAT
The DNA here is from genome assembly GCF_900880675.1 of Sparus aurata. Taxonomy (NCBI): domain Eukaryota; kingdom Metazoa; phylum Chordata; class Actinopteri; order Spariformes; family Sparidae; genus Sparus; species Sparus aurata. The sequence continues at coordinate 24,286,615 of NC_044201.1, forward strand.
GGTGCACTGAATAAAAAGCACTTTTCAAGTAGTCCGTTAGTGTTGCAGAAATGTTTTTACAGAAATGTGCTGTAAACAGACGGCTGTTTTGAGGAGCCCCGTGGAGCCTTTGACCAGCGGCGCGATGTTTTGATGAGTGGCTCTCCATTTTGTTTATATCTTTCACTCAACTAGCATCACTCCTGCTTTCATGGAACGTAGCTATAGCTTCCTCAAAACGTCATTAAATGTCTATAGTTTAGGTCACATGCTTATTTCATATGTGACATCATTAGGGAAGTATTTGCTTAGTTAGAAGATTTAGAAAAAACTAAGGTAAAAAAAAGTCAAGCTAAACTTATTCGATTGAAAATGGAAATAACTAATGTTAAAGCTAGTTACTGTAGAGTCTGTTATCAAATATCAATAAGCATTTAAAGCTAACTCTACTACCTCCAGTAGGATGTTATACAGTACAAAATGGCACTAACTTGAGTTTGTGGCAAGTCAAACATAAAACAAAAGAATAAATACTCCACTATACATGGGAAAGTGTAGGACTATCAGCTTTTAATCACAAATCAAAACAAAAAAAAATCATTGCATTTCTGTAGTTACCTACATAGTTACCTTAACGAAAAGGTACAAATATTTAACTTGAATCATGTGAGTTATATGAATGTAGCTAAACCACTAGCAGGTTACTGCACTACTGGTTTAATTACATATAGGCTAGTTAAATATTTACAGTTTACATTGAGGGCATTTAGCAGACGCTTTTGTCCAAAGCGACTTACAGTAATTCACACATGCATTCATACACTGATTGCTTTGGCTGCCATGCAAGCTGCTGACCAGCACGTCAGGAGCAATGTGGGGTTCAGTATCTTGCCAAGACACTGAGATTGGTAAACTGCACATTCCCTCAAAAATATGGGGAGTGTTGAAGCCAGAGGCAATGGTCTGTTCTTAAAGTCGCTAGTAGTTTGTTGAGCCCGACTGAATTTTGGGTCTATCTAGTTAGGGAGTGAAAGATTCTGATATTGTATATACACACACACATTTTTTGTGATGATCCCTCAAATGTGATCAACAAAGATTTTGTAACAAAAACATGTAAACGAGGCAGGATAGTTTACAGTTTAACAATAAACCCCTTAGCACCATTTTCTCCATTATAATCTACAACATATACAGCAATACCAGCAATACCAATATATCTATGATAAGCTGATATTAGATGATAATATCTGGCAACCGATTCATCGGTCGGATGCTAGTCACTAGGTTAGATGGCAACACAAGCTGTAAAATAATAACAAGATGATCAGGTTAAATACTGCAAATTACAGAACTGATGGTGTCAACTGGTGAAGGTGGAGCCGCGGTCAAACCAAATAAATACCTAAAAGAAATTGGCCACGACTATCAAATGAGAATGAGGCTGCTTTACAGGACTTCTTTCAGTTTATCCCTCTGATCACCAATTAGTGGCAATAACACAGCGAGAAATGTAGCCATGCACCAGGAAAATACAGGAAGTAGAAGAATGCTCACCAACGTTAAGAGGTTTAATAATGCAGGTATTTAAAGCTTTGCAAATGTTTTATAGAGCTCAACAGTGACCGCCCACTTTTTTAACGGCTCCGGTTCCGGAAGTGAATTTGCCATTCATTTACTCCATTGACGTTTCATAAAATCCTTATATAAAGAGTTTTAGGCCTGGAACCAAGCCAATCAGCTAGCAGATGAATCGTGACCATAAAACATTTAATTCGGCGCAAAAAAAAATGTTGGACAACGGAGAAAAAAGCAAAGGTACAAGACTGTGTACTACTCATCCCATAAACCATTGCGAATGTAACAGCGACGTCTCTGATTGGTGGAGCTCGCTGTTACCATGTAAATGTTTACCGAACCCGCAAATTTCATGTTCAGCTGAACCCTTAATAAACTCTTCTCCTCATCACTAAATGAACACAGTAGGTCAGAAAGTGAAATCATGGTCGCTCTGTGGTAAACGATCGTAGAGTTCAGTGTTAGCAGTAACTAGCTAACATGAAATTCATGGGTTTGGTAAACATTTCCATGGTAACAGCGAGCTCCACCAATCAGAGACGTCGCTGTTGCACTATAGGATTGTGGGTAGTGTAGTACTTATCCATGACATCGCGAATAAAACATGTTTTTCTCAAAACAAGATTGATATCATACGGACTTGTGGCTTCTACAGGATCATATATCATCGTTTGGCAATCTGATAGCTCGTGGTAAGTCTACTTTGGATGGTTACGACATTATGGCCAATAATCAAAATCTATATGCAGAATATGAATGGCATTTTCACTTCCGGAACCTCACTGTTGAGCTCTATGAGGGAGGGAACACGCCACATAATTGTGTTTATAACAAATCTCCACGGAGCACCTTTAGCATACTGCAACATCCTGTTCTCAGTAAAAGTATGTTGTCATTGTGTTGTAATGTATTAGCGCGCGGGGGATAATCTGAAAAAATTCCTCCTCGGTACTACATTAAAGAAAGCTCTAATAAAAAGAGCGCAGCAATCAGATTTTGACAACAAAGAGGAAAATATGGATATCAAGAGAAGCATAATGCAAGCTTTCTGCATTAAAAGTGTTGACATATTCATTAGGGCCTTTATTTCCTACTCGCAGCTACAGTAGCGTTCAGCAGTAATGTAGCTTTGACAAGCACATTATGCAGGCTAAACATTCACTTTTTACACGTCAAGCCACAGTCTTTGTAAGCTGAATTTCATGCAACACTGACATGTAATGAAACCACAGCGGCTGCCTGCGAGGTAGGAAATCAATTTATGAACTTCAGGTGCGCTTCGGAATATGGTCAGCAGGAAGGTGAAGTGCGTACAGTAAAGGCAATTTGCAGAGAAAGGGCTCAAACATCTGACACAAGCATCGTCCTCGAGTATAACGAGTTCCTGAGTGATGACCATTGTAATGTTGCAGGATGTAGTGAGTCATTACCCTCCTTTCATGCGGCTGGATGTTGGTGCATTGAGGACATTGAGGAAGGTACATCTTGGTGAAATCCTCTTTCGTACAGTTATTTATCTTGAATGTCGTTTTTTTTCTCTCTTCCATTGTCTTTCAATCAGCTGTCCTTTCAGCAGTGCCAGCTTAATTGAGGCATTCTGTTGCTATAGTGCCTCAAATTAGCAACACAAAAGTGATAATACAGGTTTAAGTGAGATATGCTATAAAAAACCAAATGAGATCACATCGCCCAGGTAGAATAAGACGTTAAGGTGCAACATGGGAAAGGTACTTGCTATTCACAGGACTGCCTGTTCCCTTTTAGTCCATCCCATGACAAGAAGGCTAGATGTGTTTGTCATCCCAATCTTCATATTTCTCCTTCGCCACAAACAGCCAATCCACGCTCTCAGTTCTACCTGAGTGCCTCCGAATGTAATTTCACTGCATAATTGGATAGATACCCGGCGTCTGCCATCATTGTCTGTGCATTAATCTGAATTGTCCCATTTGCTGTTGACATTGTTTTCAAAGACTTACCCCTAAACACATTCGTGTTTGCGCTCAAGTACTCCCCCTTTCAGTCGGCATATCTGTCTTTGACTGTGGCAGTGGAAGAAAGCCTCTTAAATGATGTAATTACGTAGTGAGGTTTCTTTAGCGGAGAGAGCGGCCGTCTCACAACACAAAGGGACTTGATGCGTGTTTAGATGGGGCTCTGCGAGTCGCCCATTGATCTGCACATTGCATTTTGCCACCAACAGTGGCCGGGAGCTGTAGTCATAAATCAGTTATTGTGTTATCACAGAAATCATTTTCTCCTGTTTCTTTTCATAACATTCAAATCTCTGCTTTTCTAATACTCCTACTAAAAGCCTCCGTGCACCCCCTGAGGTACACTCTAATTTACTTGTGGTGCCATTGTTAAGCAGACACCTTGATGATGGAAGACCTCCTGTACACAATATGGGATTTCAAAACGTGTCAAGTCGGGTGTAAATCTTAGTGGCGCCTCTGGTGAAACAGATATTAATTTGAAACTCTGTGCTCGGCGGACTGATGGTCTCTTTTTCATGTGCATTTCAGAATGAAATGAGTTCTCTGCAGGCTATGGGTGAGGTGAGAAAAAAAGGCAATGCACGGGCTGGATTGGGCTCTACGGTATAATCCTTAATGAATTCCATTCTTATTTATGACCTGACAGGGCACTGTAACTCACCCCTCAACACTGACTGAATGGAATTACTACAGCTATACAGTAGCAATTGCATGTCAATTGCCTCTGAAACAAAAGGTTACGGATGACGATCAATCAAAAACTCCATCAGGAAGTTTCTAGGTCAGAGGAAAAGATCCACAGATCCAAACAAAGAAACTCTCCGATAAGTCTTCCGGTTTATCTTTCTTTAAAAAAAAAAAAAGATTGCCTTTCAAAAAGGTTTTTTCGCCTATGATGGACAGGAGATAGGTTGAGCCATTTCTCAGGAACACTGCTCCGTTCTCAGCTGTGTTATTTATGGGACTGCAGTAAGCAAAGAGGAGGATGCTTCATTCTCAACTACTTCACAATGCTTTATTAAAACATACTTTATATTGGCTTCCACTGTAACTTGATTGTTCATATCTGCGCACGGCAGAACACTATAAATCATACTCGTGTGTACTGCACTCTCTATGAATATATTAGTCTTATTGTTTTTTAGGGCTGTGCTTTTGCATTTTTATAAAATTCCTTGCAATGATGCCGTAACCTTCCTGGTTAGACGGCGGAGGAAAAATTGCAGCGATTAAAAAAAACGAACTCACCTCCAGAGTGAGCTCTCAGTAACGGCCCCCAGGCTGGTGTCGTACAGCTTAGTCAGGATCAGGATCACCTGTAACAGCAACAGACATACGTAATTACATGCCAGCGTCTGCACTAAAAAGCCTTTGCATAAGTGCTTCACCAGCATATATTACCTGTCTACTCGTAATGAATGAATACAACATGTCTGCTACATCCCTTTACTAATAAATATCAACCTCATACAGTATGTTATCCCCGTGACAAGGGATCCTCATGTTGTCAAGAGATGTCAGTCTGCTTGTGGCGGAAAAAAAAAAAAACCCATGCAGGGCTGTCAGAAATCGTGTCTGTATCTCATGTGGAATGATACCTACATGACAGCGAAATCTGAACATAATTGTTCACTGAACAATGAAAAGAAATGGAGTCAGTGGCTGCAGCCTCCCTCATTCCCCCCCATTTCCTTTTTGTGTCTTTCTCGTTACCTTGAAAATAGTGAAATCGCTTAGCTGGAAAAAAACACAAAAACACCTGAAATGGTGACGGAGGATGGTGTGTCACTTATTTTACTCATTGGAAGACGTCCAGTTCCAGTTTGGGCTAAATGCTTTTGCGTGTTCTCTGAGGATGGTCGGACAATGTGTTTCTGGGCAAACAAAAATGTAGCCCATAAAAGCCTGCCAAGGCACAGAGGGCAGAGTGAAATGGTGTGCAAACGAATTATTGTCACTCCAATGGCATTATAAATGACTTCCCATGGGGATGCTCATAACTCAGGATGGAATGGGGGTGTGTGCGTGGAGGGTTTAGGGCAGGGCACGGAGGGAAGGGGAAGGAATTGTAGATAATAACAATCAAGGAGCAGAAACATGGCATAATATGAGGAATATTTTAAAAAGCCTGAAAGATAGGTCAAAAGCTCAATTACAGTCAGTTTAAACACATTAACCTCGTGGGACCCACGGAACGAGTCATTAAACCGAGAAAAGCCACACAAGACTGGCTAGAACAAAGACATGCCTCTAAGTCTGCTTTGAAAATGTTAAAAAACCAATTGACCCACAATTTAGCCATCAAATGGCCACTGTGCATGGCTGGGACTATCTGCGTTACAGGTTAATTAACCAATCACACAGAGAGATAAGCATTTGCATAACTAAATGCACCATGTCTGCAAGGTCCAGCGCTGGAGTCTGAATCAATTTGGAGCACAGACTTAGCTAAATGGCTGTGATGTTCGGCCTAATTGCCTGCTTTGAAAAATAGATAGGGGAGAAAAACTCTGCCAAACTGTTGATCGTTTGTCTCTTCGGTTCTCTTTTGCTATCAACAATGGCTCCGTGTCATGGGACATTATAAATACTACGAGGTAAATTGAATCTGCGATTGATTTTTATCTGTGTCAAAACTAGAAGCTCGCTCCCCCAACCAAAGGGATTCAAATATCCAGCCTGGCAAATTAATTGAGTGAACATTGAATAAATGTTCACAGATTTAAGGGTTTCAATCACTCGCACCGTCTTGCACACGGCTTCCAATTTAATCAAATGTTCGCCAATTCAGTTGAGGATGTAAAACAGCGTCTAAAAATAACCCCAAAATGACAAAACTTGATCGCACGAAAGCCTCTCAGGACCCGCGCAGTAATTGCCATTAGGAGCTGTGTCTTAACTGTTGTCATCGTGTTTGTGCGGTTGGCTCATTAACAAAAGCTGACCCGCTGAATTGGGTCATTGGATTTCTACCTCAGGGACCCACCGACTAGTGAGGCAGATGACTGTTTGGATGATTTGTCCCTAAGTGGATACATCAAGAGTACATCACTGAAGACTGTGTGTGTTCCCACGTCTTCAACATTATTGATAGGCTGTGCATCTGCGGCTCCGCTCGGTTCCAGGGAGCGGCTGCTATACATGCAAACAGCGAGACGGGCAGGGACGACACATGACGTGCACAGCAGAACTCGACAAATGAAGGCGCATTAGACACATTTTTAAGAGTTCGCGATGCAGCCTTGCATTTATGTAAATACTGGGAACAAACAAACACAAAATGGCTTCCAGAATTATTTTGAGCCTTCTAGGTAAATACAATTTTCCATGCATATCATCGCTCACTTGCATACATGAAATTAAGTAAGGACCCTGGAAGGCCCAAAGCAGTGCATTTATTCATGTTTATGTTTTATTGATGTGAGCAAAGAGAGCTTTGCCCGGGGAAAGTCAACCAATCATTTTTCAGATTGGCTCTCACCCTCCGAGGAGTTGGGTTTAGTCATCCTTTTATCCTAACATTCTATTCTTGTCGCTTTCTTTCCCAGCTCTGCCTTCCCCTTTTTGCTGTTTCTTCTCCTTTTTGGCTTTTTCCCCTTTCATTCGTTCATCTTTTCAATCTTTCTGTCTTTCTTGTTTTGGTTTTTTTTCTCCTTCTATAAAAACAGGCTCTCCAGGTACTTCCTTCTGCCGTCTATCCCCACAAAAGATTAAAGCAAAATGAAAAAAGGCATTTGTAATAAGAGGCACCGATTAGCATGCAAAAGATCTGGACTCATGGTGTTACAGCCATGATGTCACTCTGATGTACTGCACCAGTGTCTTATCCACACTCTGATGTATACACTCCGCTTGCACAGGCGTTCAAGCATGCAGTGTATGCATGTACGGCACAATCGCAGACACAGACCGTTGGACCAAATCAAATCTTTAGAAATTCCATATCAATCTTTTTTTTTTTTCTTTCCAAGCTAAAGCGCAGATTGCTCAAATTTTTTGAGTGCTTCAGTGGGACGTGAGAGGCATCTCAACACCACGATGGTGGGCAGAAGATTCTCCACACGCTTCGCAATTTAGATGTGAATCATCCCTGTGTACTGTACTGCAATATGGCTATTAATAAAATGAAATGCATCAGTTTTTTGCTGTGCTTTCTAACACCACGCTCCGCACGGAAACCTGTTGCTTATTTATCCCAGAGTAAAGCACCGTTAAGGCTGCACCCCTCCAACATTATTCCCATCTAATTGGGTAGTCGAGGGAAAAAAAAGACGGGGATCCTCGTTCTAAACATCACACCTGCAGACTGTTGTTTCTTTCCTTCAAGTGTAACACAACAGGAGGAGAAGGAACACTCTTTAGAGATGTTGGGTATACAGTCACTTTCATGTAGATCTGCTACTGTTTTTGAACCTAACCGGAGGGTGCAGCTGAACATCTAAATTAATTTCCAAGGGACCCCCAAAGTTGATAACAGTGAATGATGCACAGCTCTTTGTAATAACACGGTTAATGGCTCATGCTCTAGGAAGAACTGACACATATCTGTTTGTTTTTTTTTTGTACCTTTGGCATCTTGTGAGAAGTTCACGCTACAATGAGGCACATCTACATCCTCATGAATACACATAAGGCTCTTGTATATTGTACTGTAGGGTAAACGCATCCATGCACAGAGACACCTCCCGAGAGCAAACCTTGTCTATTTACCAACTACAACATCAAAATGCCTGAAAAACTCGCCGAAAAAGTGTCAACAATGATTAAATCAGTTCTCAAATATGAGTGCTCACAAAAGATGACTCTTTACACAAATGTGCTCCTTTTTTCTCCGTCAGCTTTCTCAAGGTCAGTTTTCATGGCCTTATCAGATTTTGTAAACAAAGTAAAAACGTTGGCGTTGAATTAATTAAGTGACTTGAGTTAAACACTATCTGACACGCTTTGATGGTCTTTTATTTACATTTACAGTAGCTGCATATTTTTTGTCTCACATAATTTTGTAATTTATTATAATATCATATTATTATATTATAATAATAACAACCTTATTTTACCAGAAAGTGCCTCAAAGAGATTAAAGGAATTTCTTTGTTTATTCTTTTTTCCCTTGAAATGTATGAACTGGTTGTATTTGTGTTTTTGTTTTTGCAAAACTGTGTTCTTGAGACATTTATGTTGATTAAGCCTTTACTTTGCAGCCTTGACTTTACTGTTCGCAAGGAGGCCTGACAAGTTTGGTGGCTATAATTAATATCTTCACGATAACTATATATCAAATGACAATGACAGCATGAAAAGATTAGCTGCTAATGATGAACCAAAATCTGCAGCTCCCCCTCGACTTTACGCAGAAGGAGAAAGTTTCAGCTCATAGTGTTACTTCTTTATTTTTTAATGTTTTGGTTCCTCATATGGTTTCTGGACGCAGCAGCCGACTGTACACTGCTAACTCTGCACCAAACCTCGCCCAGTCATGGTCAGCGACTAGCTGGTGAACACAGGAGCCTTTCGCAACCAGACATTTTAAAGAAGTTAGCAGAGACAGAGAAGAGCTAAAGGAGAGCTAATATTTAATTCATGTTAACCAAGTGAATGATAATGTTGCTGCGTAACTGCTGAATGTGTAATTAAGCAGCTGTTTGCTCAAAAGTTCGCCATTTAAAATGTTGCTTTTGATTTCTCTCGAGTGAGAATTTCTTCCTTGTGAACTTGTTTTTCCTGACAACTGTTCATGATAACAAGCTGCCATGTTCATGATGTTCCTTCAGTCCAAGTATGTGCTATTTATACATATGAACATGATAATAAAGTGTTTTCTGGTTCTTACAGATTTATGTTAAGCATGTGAAACATTTCTAATTCTGAAGTACATAATAAATATGCAGCTGAGACGATGAGGCTTCAGCTACTCGCTATCTGCATATCATATAGAGGGGACTCTTGGCCTCGGTGGAGTTTTGCCCTCAGAGTGCCCTTCTAGCTTGTATGCGTGCCAAAAATGTACAGTCTCAAGACTACCAAACATCTGTAACAACATCAGCCTCAGACGTCAGACTGTAACACAGGGATGCAGGATAATGACGTGAAATAGATCAAATGTGAAGAAAGCAATCAAAGAAAACACATCAAAAGACAGAAATGTAAAATCGACTGAATAGCAGCCGTCTACTCGAGCTGCACAGTTAATCAAAATATGATTAAAATCACAGAAGCTGCAATTTCTCTCTGATAAAAGGTAAAATAAGTTACAAAACAGCGTTATGATGAAGGTGCTGTAGCGCTGCAGAGATGCACTGCTCTACAAACCTCGTCTCCGGATGTAAAAGAACAGGTTTGTTGGTACAGACTCAGCAAACGTCACATCATTATCATTTCATTTCCTGATATGAGGAAAATTGTGACTCAAAAATGATAATTCCCAAGAGTTGGAATCACAATATCTGCCAAAAAAAACCACAATATGATCTTTAAAACATATCATATAGTTCTATAAATCACAAAAATTGACTGATAATCCCAGATGAATTGTGTATTCACTGATATTTGTGTTCCTAGAGAATAAAAAAGTTGCATCTAAACCACACAGAAAGATGTTTGAGAGCAAACGCCATTAGTGCTTTGAATAAGAAGCAGCAGCAGAAGAAGTGGTTTGGAAGAGGAAGCGGGGTGAAAACGTAGATTACAGTGTGAAGAGCCAAGTCTACCAAATAATGCAGATCCATGGAGCCCCCCCTAATGCATCCCGGCCACAAAGAGACACCAAAAGCTGGCATATCAGTGTGACAAGGGCAGGCTGGGACACCACTGTTCACCTGACTACGCTCCATTTTACTGGCCTGTTCAGAATGCAATTCTGGAGACACAAAAATAAAAACCTGTTTCATTTGGTGTTGAGCTCATTACATTCTCGACTTCATTAAAGGGAAGGAAGACAAGAAGCCAAGGGCAAGAAAGAGTCACTCGAGTAATTTGACAAACATTGTTTTCTTTAAGTCAACTAGCTAATTAATGCCAGAGATTTCCTCCACACAATGAAATCATTTCAGGTCGGTTGTGGACTATCACTTTTAAATTTCATTTTCCTGTGATCTGAGGGACAGAGATCATCAGCCAAGCACGAGAAAAAAAGATTGTCTTCCGTCCTTTGTTGAGCCAAGTATAATTTGGGAAAAAAACGCTCCAGCGAAGATGTGGAAATCAAAATGAGCTTTTAACTTGAGTGCCACAACACATCCAACACTGCAGACGTGAATCGCGAAGCTTCTCTTTGTTTTCCTCACGAAGATTAAAGATTAATATATTCATGCATCCATTAGAAATTATCTGATGCAAACACCTGCGGAGAAAAGAAATACAGTATTGGTTTGCACATTTGCATAAATATCTTTAAGGCTCGACAGCAGCGAGGGGCAAAATCAAGAAGTGGGCGGAGGGCTGAAAACACAACATCTTGATTATGGCTCTGTGAGGACGTCGCCTAAGTAGAGCACTTAGCCGAGGAGACAAACTGCTTTTAAGAGAAATGGCGCGGTCGAAGAGAGGCCTTACTCTGTCCTCATCTTATCTGTGGCCCAAATTGATTGTTTGTACTTTTGTGGGTGAAAACATACTCCGGGGATGCTGCTTTCATCAACTAAACCTCGGCGAAATGTCCCTTGTGCATTAGTCTGCTGTCTGTATGTTTGCTTATCCTCCTGACTCCGGAGCTTTGGTCATATAGCCCTGATGCATTGCTCTTCAGAGGTCTCAGCAATCAATTCAGTCCATTATGGAGGGGGAAATTAATGAAATGGTCCGACTAGGAAAAGGGCTCCACTCCAAATAGAGCTCTATTGTGAGGAGGTTTTGTGGCCATGTTATGTCTCTCTGCTGCTACCAACGGTGCACAATAAACCGTACTGTTTGCCATTAGTGGGGGGAAAAAAGATTGCCTCATTTCTTTTAAGAAAGCTTGGGGTAAAAAAAGTCAATGAAATATGTTTAATGGACTGGGAATGGGAATATACACCGCGCTCGGTCCATATTTTCCCCCTCTGTGTTTTGACGTCACGGCACAATGCGCCGCGGTTTGCACTAAAAGGTGAAAAAACAAGGAACGCAGCATTCAAGGACAAATCTGATGGAAGTCATTTAAATCTTTTGACACATTCGACAAACTTTTAGTCACATCCCGTGCAATTTGATATTAATTTGATGCATTGGAAGCAGTGTGGAGAGCCAAAAATACAGCATTAGCATTTTACTCTGAGAGGTGTATTTGTTCTGTGCCACCCTCGTTCGCTCGTGTTTAGTGTTCAGAGGTTGAAGGTACAGCAGCATGACTACTTTTACTTTTTGCGTGTAATCCTCTTTTTCACCGGGCCATGGAACACTACAGAGATTGGAAATTCACGTGGGGGAAATATGATAATGTATCAGCAGGTTTTTGATAGGTTTGAACACTAGTTAGTGTTTTTTGGAGAACGTTGAGCAGGAACAGTGTTCAGACTTTTCCTCCGGTCTCCTCTGTTCCTTCAGAGCTTTGGCTCTCTGCTAATGGCTTGCCTTCTGCCCAAGGGGGTCTGAGATGGAGCCAAAGGCGTTAGTGGGTCCAAATTGAGACTTTGGAAGAGAAAAACCCTCCACCTAAAATTACCCACTTGACTGCCAGAAGTGCTGTGAGCCTCGGAGATCATGAGATACGCGTGTCACACACAGCCCCAATTTGCAATTTTCCCACATCGCGTATTTGCCATTCGACATAATGTGTAGAGGAGTAGACTGGCTGCACTTTAAGGTCTAGTCAAGTTTAGGTTGAAATGACGTTTCCACAGTAAACCATATCTACTTTGTCTTGCCGGTTAGATGGAAATAAACACTGCCAGGATTATGTTCAGTGGGAACTTTTACAGGAAATAAAGATTTACAAACTTGGACGCATGAGTGAGTCTTACAACCTGGAAATAAATTCTGATTTTTGTAGGGTTTTTATTTAAATACCTGAAATACACAACTTTAAAGCATTTAAATGTTTTGTTCTTCAGCATAGAGTCGATCAGTAAATATCCCATGTTTGATTCTTAAAGAGAGTGCACGCCTTTAAAGTAGACCTATTATGCTTTTTCATTTTTTCCCTTTCAGGTAAAAAGTCTGCATCAACAGAAGCTCCTCTCTCCCACTGAAAACACTGCTCCTGAAATGCCTCGTCAGTAGTCCAACCTTTAATTCTCGGACTATTTAACATCACACTATGCCACCATGTCATGCATTTGCATAATTTATGCCTAGCGGCTCGTTTGGAATGTAAGAATTGATTTAGCACGGCTGCTCTGTTGTTGTTAGTAGTGCTGGCTCAGGCATGTGTGAACTAACCAATCAGAGGAGACCTGGTATTAGGGAGGGGGACCTTAAAAAGACACACAGTGTTCAGACACAGGGGGAACACTGTGCTGCTGACCTGGACAGTATGATATGATCACAGAACACTAAAGCATGTGAACCTATTCTAGTAGTAACCAAATATGAAATTCTTCTCATCAGGATTGTCAGATTTGATGATTTTCAGACTGGTCTGTTAGAAATAGTTTTGACTGCTTTCTGTATCATGTTTGTGCTTTCCTCCTGACAAAAAAGGTATAGACACACTCCATTGAAATGTTCCATTCTCGTCTCCAGGTGTTTGAGTCAGACTGTCAGGGCACCGAGTTCAAATGGAACAACATCCAGTGACTTATATCTGCTGATCCACAAAAACCAAATGTCACCTCAATTCATTACAATGAAGCTGAACTTCTCTTACAAAGTGATAAAAGCCTTGTGAAAACTTACATCTGTTCATATAAGTGATGACCTTTTACGTTCACCGTTACGTGAGCTGAAAGACCTGGTTCATATAATTTTTCATTAATTCAAAAGGTCTCATGTTTGGCTAATTTCTAGGTTCATACATTTATTTTGGGTGTCTGCAAGAATGTTTTTCCATGTTTTAATGTCCCGCTCCGTTTCAGCGCCTGTTACTTCAAGGCCCCACCCTCCTGAAAAGCCCAGTCTGTTCTGATTGGTCAGCTCTCACAGGCCTGAACAGGCACGGACCACCATGTTTCACCAGCTCTGTTTGTGTTTTCGCAACCATGGCCATGTTGGGGGCGTGGCCGAGGGCGGCGACTGTATAGTTGTGACATCACAATGTTTCGTAAGTCCTGATTGCTCATTTGAGGGCACTGTGCATTTCCACATAGATTCAGTATTTTAATTTTAACCTGAGTCATAATAAAAACAACATATTCACATCTCATCTTCTATGATATGTGACCTTTGGGTTCACCTAATTACAATAATAAAACAGAAAACCAGCCAAACTTTGTTTTCATCTTGCATTTGTGTTCAGCCTCAGACCATAACAGAGTTCTGAGCAGCAGAAATCCTTCCCACCACAGGAAAAACCACTGAACTACGTTATATCTGGCAACAAACGGTGGGTGTTCAAAGCACAGACTTTCTCCGGACTCCCACATGTGGTTTGGTTTAGACAACAAAAGCATTTTTGTTGGGGTTTGGAAGGATCAAGTCTTTCATAAACATTAATAAATACAACATATTCAAAATCACTGATGTATTTTCCAATACTTACCGCAGATAGCTGCCTCTCCCTAAACTTAGAGACATATCATGCTCATTTTCAGGTTGATAATTTTACTTTTGCTCACTACTAAAACAGGTCTACAGGCTTCAGTGCTTGAAAAACACATCAGTTTTTTTTTTCACATTGTCCAGAACTGCAGCACTGTATTCATCCTGTCTGATACACTCAGTTTTAGCTCCTGTCGCTTTAAGGCCCCCCCTCCCAAATACCCGGTCTCCTCTGACTGGTCAGCTCACACATGCCTGAGCCAGCACCGCTAGCAACAACTCAGCAGCTGTGCTAATTCAATTCTTGCATGCTGGACTAGCTGCAAGCTCATAAATAAGGCGACGGTGTGACATAGTGACGTAAAGTTACATCACAAAGTCACAGAATTAAAGGCGGGACTACTGACGAGGCGTTTCAGGAGCAGTGATTTCTGTGGGAGAGAGGAGCTCCTGTTGGTGCAGACTTTTACCTTGACTTTCAAAATCTTTTACATGAACAAGACACAATATAAAACACTGAAAACATGTTAGATATTATAGGAAAAGAAATAAAAACACTGTCAGTTAACATTTCACAGAGATGTTTGGTATCATCACTGTGGCAGGAGGCAGGGTTGATAATGTTGGTCACACTAGGTCAGTACTGGCAATCATAGAGTGTTAATTTGATTAAATGGTCATTGGACAAAATACGCTATGTATCCTTTTATAAGGTTTGTTGTATTAGTCATGGTTTAATAAAGTCATAAAGTGTATGTGGAACAAAGGAGGGATAGTTTGGCATTATGAGAAAATGAGAACAGAAAACTGAGGCTCAGGAAAGATATTCAGTGGAGCCTAGAAAAGTAATTATGCTATAATAATCTTTCACAGTTTTAATATGCTCCCAATACTGCAAGGGTCAATAAGATAACTGTTTCCCAGTACTGTACCCCAAAGGTACCCATTATTTAGCTAAATGTATATTATAGCAGAGCTGAAACCAATAATGGATTTGTTGTCAACTATTAAATTAATCGGCAACAATTTGGTGATTAATGATGATTCAAATGTGTTTTTTCTTTCACTCTATGACTGTGGACAAAAACAGACATTTGAGTATGTCATCTTGGGATTTGGGAAAGACTGATCTACATTTTGCACCATTTTCTGTCAACAACTAATTGATTAATTGAGAACGTAATCAGCAAATCATTGTTATCCAACTGCTACTCCCTTGATTACCATAATTACTGTTTACTTTCTCTGAACATTTAAGTATGAGCAGTATTTTTCTTTCTTTCTCAGTGTGTTTGGTTATGAAAAGTTTTTTTTACTGTAATATCATCTCAAAGTTACCAATTTTCCAACACATTACATTCACAGACTGGCTGATTCTTGTTTGCCACAACCAGTTTATTGTATTTCACAGCTGCAGTAGTCCAACTACACCGTTTCTACAATGTTTCCAGAACATCGTGTAATATGATTTTCTATTACCTCTGAAAGGAACGGCGAGAATATACAGCTGAGAAGAATCAACTTGAATTGGAATTCAATCAAAGGTGGTGATGAACAGCACGATTTTACCATCGGAGGAGTGTCAGGTAGAGAAGAAACCGCCGTGAAATCAGGAAATTAAAGTCCACAGACAGGTGTGTGAAATGGTAGCAAATAAAGCTGGAACACAATTAGATGTTATTTCAAATCCGATGCGTGGTTGTTTAAATAATTTGTGGTCTCGTGACATTCTTATTGATGTCAATTCACATCCGCTCCAACACAATCATTAACTCATGTTAATGATGTGTAGTTTGAAATCAGGTCTCGAGTCTGCAAAGATTTTGATGAATCTGTTGTCATTATTTCTGAATAACTGCCATCATTTTGTCCATATTTATGCGACCATTTATGTTGCTTCTGATTTCGACAGTAACTCAGCTTTATTCGCTCAAAGCAAAAGGCGACTAGTCATTTTAAAGGATTTGTTCCAGGATACCCATTGAGTGAGTATTCTGTATGTGTCATTTTGCGTTTGGAAGTTTTCCATCATCGCCATTGATTGCAACAGTGGGTGTGTGTGTGTGTGTGGTGCTTTGGTTGGGTGTTTTTTTCTATCTCGCTAGATAGGAAAAACCATTTCCTACTGCTACTAATACATTCCTGTCACTGTAAACTGCCAAGTCGAACCATTATTTAAGCCGACTGCCACCTGAGTAATCCCAGCCATCTTTAAACATGATAGTAACTGCTGTGTCGCTTGAGGCAATATGATGCTTCAAGGCCCAGCGAGGCTCAAACACTCAATGTTTCCAAACCACGGTCACTTGGTCTGCCTGAGATTAGGAGTGAAGAAACCAAAGAATTAAAAAAACATAATCAGCCGTGACCTTTGGGCATAAAAAAAAACAACTTCTTGTGTTAACTCTGCCTCCATGATGATTAATTAAGAAGTCGTCTCCCAATTTGAATTTCAATTTTTTTGATTTTCCCCAATCAGAAAACGCATACATTTATTTTTTGTAACCAAATCACAGCTAAAGTATGTGTCCCGCACACTGCGACGGTTATTAAACTAATTAATCACATGCAAACCTGTCAAATACGATTCTGCACCCGCTTCGTCACTTTGATTAAAACTGAAACATGAGCGCTTGTGTGTGTGTGTGCGCGTGTGTGTTAAAAAGACAAAGTGATAGCAGGCAGAGAGGAACAAAGGCAGCGACAGGGTGCTTGCAACATACAACTGATGGCAGGCCTTTACTTGCTGCTCAAAATGCACTTTGTGAGGGAAAAAACTGCAGCGCAACTGCTGAGGAAGTGCTGTGAGCCTATGTTGATGTGATGCATTATGGTCCCCAAGCACAAATGATTCATGAAAAAAAGGGCACATGTGTCATTTGAGGAGTAAGAACTGGGATTTCACTGAATTATTACTACAGAGAGGTTGAAACTTGTATCCGGTGTGCCATAAAATAAAACTGAGGGCATAAAATAAGAGAAGTAACAATTGGGAATGCTGCTTTTTATTCTCAAAAAAAAAAAAAAAAAAACCCTTTCAAAATTGCCAGACTCCTGAGCAATTGTTTTTTTTTTCTTACATAGCACGCAGCATACAGGATTGCTGCAGTTTTCTATCAGCATCTAACAATCGCGTCAATGGACATTGCACCCCTTAAGGGCTCGAGACAGGCCGGATTAATGGACAGACTTATGGTGCTGACACCCCCGAGGGACGAGCACATGGAGGACGGAGAATGGCTGGGAGAAAAAAAAATTACCTTTATGTTTGTTTTTTCATTGACGACAGCTTTAAAATCCATTCTTAGTCAAGAATCTGGATCTAAACCCAACAATAATAAAATAAGATGGAGTGTAGGGCTTTGAAATAATATCACAAAATTTTAAGTCTATATTGTGATACACGGTATATATAGTGATATTTGGAAATCTCCTCAAAAGCACTGGGCAAAGAAATCAAATATTCTGATATTTTTTACCAAAAACCTAAATATTGTGAGAATATTTTCAGGATGATCCCAATTTTTGATGAACAAAGAAGTGGAACAGTCTGCCATGTTCAGAAAATGACATCACTTTCCTGTAATGCAGCCTTTAAAACCAAGACAACACTTACCACAACATAAAGAAATCCAAAATCTAAGACGATATACACTCCCATATCACCATAGCGATAAGCAGTATATGGTATATATTGCCCAACCTTAATGGAGTGTCGCTAATGATGTACACAAAAACTTCAGAGAGGGCTCATCTGAATTAAATGTTTCCAAATGCTGATGTGCAGCAGAGTATCCGAACACAGCGTGTGCCACAGGAGAGACACAATTTGTACTGAAATGTTAAAACATGAACCACTTTTGATTTTCATCAAATGTAGTGTGGATCAAAAATCCCCTTAGTTAGCAACCAGGGGCCAGAGGATGATGAAAAGTGCACGGATAAAAGGTTTTAACAAGGTCACACGCCGGCCTCTCTGAGCATCGTGTGACATTTTCATTAAAGGGTTCTTACCCCAAATTATAAGTGCAAATGCAGCTGTGTGTGCAAATGTGTGTGTGTGTGTGTGTGTGTGTGTGTGTGTGTGTGTGTGTGTGTGTGTGTGTGTGTGTGTGTGTGTGGAATATGACAGACAAATGTGGGAAATGACCAAAAAAACAAAACCACACTGGAACTTTCTCCTGTTTCATATACGAGCAGGTCGACAGTGGCAGCTTTTTAATGCACTTTTTCATCATCCTGCGACACCCAGCAAACTCCGGTCGAACACCTCTGTGTATTGGGAAACCATTCCATTTGATTTTATGGATCAAGGAGTTTGTATACAACCAGCTCTGGCATGTTAAATGGAATGGCTGTCTATCTAATGAACCGGTTTTAAACACAAGTGTCCCCCAGGGCCGTGCCATTTCCTCTTTTATATTGTCTATTTATGCCGATGAGATTATGTGCAACAATAACTGCCTCGTTCAGATTAGGCATGCGGACAACGCGGCCCAGGAGGCCAGTCTGATTCCCCGTCAGCGGCAGCAGAAAAAGACAACGTTACCGAGCTGACAGATTGGTTTTGACTCTCGCCACCTCAGACAAAACAAAAAATCCAATGAGTTTTTTACTCCTTGGCCAAGAAGAGCAGCTGGCCTCATCAATGTCCAGCTCCTCCCAGAGCGAGCTCCTAACAGCAGGCCAGTGGAGAAGAACAGACCTTTATTCTCCGGGTACAGTAGGTGGACGTTATTCACACCGACATACAGCATCATTCCTGCAGCGGCAGCTCAGGGGACGAGATGTCAATAACAACACTCATTAATTGTCCTCACCTTCAACAAACTGTCCTAGTTTGGTCAACTGTCTGTGAGGAGCTTGCAAAAATGGTCAATCGGGAGCCTAAATTCATTCTGCTGCCAATAACTCCCTGGTCACCAGCTGGCTTGCACACTAAGACTTTTGCCTTCAGGGGGGTTGGAGGGAGGAAGAGTGGGGATCTGCATCCCATGAGTGTATGATGTGCTGCTATGACTGTTTAAAATGATCACCAACACAGCACAAATGCAGCTTGAACACCCATGTGAGGCAAAAGACTGAAATATTGATTCGCCACAGAGGACGTCCCCGGCCAAGTGTGTTTATTAGTATTTTTAATGAGCCTCATTTTCGGTTTTTCGCTCATTTTTATGGCCCACATCATTACAAATCATCAACCTGCATTCAATCCCCATTCACATTCAGGAAGGACTTAAGAAGCCAGAAAACATGCACAGCCAATCAATACTACATGTAGTTAAGAAGCATGAATTTGAAAGGAATTCATGCAGTATATGTTTTATTCCCATGGTCGACTCCAATCAATGTTATCTCTCTTAAAGCCAGAGACCAGAGAGCTATGACTCCGGGCTTTGATGTCTCAGACAATCGCAGAAATCAAATAACAGTTGAGAGACTGATTTGTGGACAGATTTGAGGTTTTATACACGATGAGATTCTCTGTTTTTTTTTTTTTTATCACATCTGAACTCTGGAGATCCCCTGCTGGCGCTTTCACCATCACCTTCTACATCTCTCTCATTTCAGTCACTGTGAGGTTTTACATCTTGGCCAGATCACAGGCAAAGTCTCGAAGTGAATATTTGATAGAACTACTCTCGACCACAGGAGTGAAGTAATTTTCCTTCAAACGTCCCCTTTAGATTGGATTTATTATCAGTCATTTACATCTGATATCGCCTGAGCTCTAACATCTAGTCATAAAACGCCATCAATTTAGACTCTGCAGTCCCAGTCGCACTTTTGGGACGGCAGACAGGGGGGCTCAGACTGTATAAATCTCAGATGTTGACTGGCTGCAGTGACAAGCCCATCAGTGATGATCCAGTGAACAGTGTCCTGCAGTACAAAAGGCCATCGTTGCTGAAGACGTCTCGAAACCAACATCATATTTCACGATACATCCCACAAATCAGATTTTATTAGGTGCATTCCCGCTTTATTTCCGCCCACCGCTGTGCAGCCGAGACCATGATGCCTTTAAGGTTGTGACATATTTCACCAAACAAGAAATGAGAGAATACAAGTGGAGGCTGAATCCTGTGGCCCTATCCGATGAAACGTATCTGTTGGGGTTTTTTTTTTTTTTTTTGTTGGATAATGTATGAATATTTGCAGTGTTTCTGGGACACAGGAATCTTCTGATGTGGGCCCAGATTAATGCTGCTGCCACACACCCTTTTTTTTTTTTTTTTTGCCCAGCATACTGAGGTGAGCTGAATTACCTGAAGAAGAAAGAAAAAAGGCAGAGCAGCTCCCTTTTCTTTCCTACAAGGTTGTTTGTAGTTTTTTTCAGATCTCGGTGTCTGATAAACACCTTTGCATGCTGCATATGTAAAGTAAGAGATAAAATCTCCATGGCTTTGTCTTTCTGGTGGTAAGACAGTGTCAGCCACAAAGTGTGCTCGCAGCTGTGGTGCCTGTGTGTGTGTGTGTGTGTGTGTGTGTGTGAGTGAGTGAGGGGTGGGCTGCTGCAATCCCTCGCCATCCATTTAAGTTGTGCACATCCCCATCAACCCGCTCTGGCAACGTTTCAGACAACAAACACACAGCAGTGTTGTGTTCATGCAGGCAATTAGACAAGTGCCAACAAAAAAGTGAGTCAAATGTCAAAGATAAAGAGGTTTGTTCATTTGCCAAAAGGTCACACAGTGTCTCATCAGCGTCACATTAAGGGTCAGGTCGGACACATTCCCTTTTAATTGTAGCTATGCACCTTCCTCAGGGACGCCGCCTGATTGTTTCATAAATAATTAATGTGTTGTGATTGCTGCCAAAATGTCTGCACCTTCGCATAGCTCAATTGTCAAATAAATTTACCTGCGGGAATAATTGCTAATTTAAAGTTCAGGTGGCAAACACTCAGCTGAAATAAATGACTGTACTCTAGTTTCGGAAAGAGCGAAGAGAGCGGGGAAATCCTGCGAGTGCACAATCAAACATCCATCAGGCGTCCGCACGAGCAGCCGCGCAGTCCGCATGCAGTCACAACCCTCCGTGTGGGCAACAACCACAAACACAATCACGCATCTGAGGAGAGGGGGGACGCGTTT
Organism: Sparus aurata; assembly: GCF_900880675.1. Taxonomy (NCBI): domain Eukaryota; kingdom Metazoa; phylum Chordata; class Actinopteri; order Spariformes; family Sparidae; genus Sparus; species Sparus aurata. The sequence goes on from NC_044201.1 coordinate 24,307,877, forward strand.
GCTCAATTCAAGACTGTGTCGGGGGTGAGATAATTAGTTTGTTGGGAGAGGAGTCCTCTCCCGCGCGCAGACACAGCTGTGCGTAAAAATGAGACAGATTCATGCAAATCTATTTAAAAATGTTGAAAAATATGCATTTCACACAGGAAGTAAGTCATGGGCATTGCAATCAGCGTGAGGGGAAATCTTTATCACATACGATGGAGTGTTTTTGTCAAACTGTAACTCACGCTGCTGTTGTGTCCGGACCAGTGCACCATCGCCTGGTTGTGTGCCGAGTCTCCCGACAGAGCAAAAGTGGTGGTGTCCAGGTGCGGCTCACTCTGCCTCGGGCTGGACCCTCTGGCTTCCTCCCCGGCGCGCCGGTACTCTGGTCTGGAGTTGGAAACACCTTGGACAGTCTCCACAAACCTCTCTCTCGACTGCGCTTCTCTACTTATACTCCTATCCACGTTTTCGGCATGCGTTGCGCCCGCGCTCCTTTTCGCCCTCTTCCTTGTGCCGGGAAAGCTGTTGTCAAACATTGTACGTCGCCTTTGGTCATCCTCGAGCATGTCGCTATACTTTTCAGCAGGTATTTCGGGGTAGTTTGGTGCCGTTTTGACGCTGGTCGGCGCCTGATCCCGGAGCCCACTCTCTGATGCACCCTTGCCATTGCTCGGTTTCAGAGCACCGGCTGCTTCCGTCTCAAAAGCGCTGAAAACTTTTCTGCCATTGTCGACTTTTGCTTTTCGGGTCACACCAGCCTCCAGCGGGGTTACCTCCAGGCGATAAAATCTGTCGTTCGCTCCGAGGGAACTTATTTCCGCCTGAGCCACAAACTTGGGCTGAAAGGGGCGCAGCAGCGACACGAAAGCCAGAAGAGAAAAACTCCAAAATGACCACAGTCCCATTGTGTTCCTCCACACTGAGAGCTGGAGAGGGGAAAAAAATATAAAATAAAAAAAAAGGGGGGAAAAGATGTGGCAGAGCTGTTCAACTTCTAAAACATTCAAGGTATCATGTTTAACGAGCACGAAGCCATTCAGCAGACCCGCTCACGTCCAGGAATTTGTCAAAGTGAGGGACCAGTTGGGGAGGCGCTGCGCATCAGGCGAACGCGCCGACGGAGAGTGACTGCAGGAGCGGCTCGAGCTCATTGCTCATGAAAAAAATAAATAAAACAACACCTTAAAGGCTGAAATCGGTTTGAAATGATTCTTTGACGCCTCACCTGTGAAGGCAGAGCTTTTATTGAGTTTATACTCAGGTTATTTGTGTTCGCCTGTAAAAGTTAACCCCCCTAAATAAAATAAAAAATCAGCTCCTGGCTGAGTCGGAGAGGTTGACGGACACATAAGTAATGTGTGCTTTTGCAGAACAGTGTTGTGTTCACGCTGTGGGAGCATCTTCTTTTTTTAAACATCATTTGGTCGCATCAATCAACACCGGATTCACCTGTCAGCTGCGTGCACGCGCGTGCGCAGGCATGTGAGCAGATCTTGGGGGGGTTCAGTTGGACTCCTCGATCATACGCGTGTTGCTGATTTGATGTGCAGGAGAACAGAGGTGAAGTGTTGTTTTTACTCTCCTGTGACTGTTTCTGGTGACACTGAGACTTGTGTTTTTTTCTAATTAGGCCGCTGTGCTGCTGCCTCAGGCCTTCTGTGGCACAACAGCCCAGGAAACATGGAGAGCTTTGAACTCACTCCGTCATTTGTTTGCTTGTAATCTTCATGACTTCAGACTCCACACAGGCAACAAGCCTCCGACATCTCCTGGTTTTTAATCTTGCCACCTTCACGGTCTCTGTTGTTCATTAATTAATTTAATTTTTTTTCTTACTGTGAGCGAGTGAAAAATCCAACTTTCCCCCCCAAATCAATATGCTATTTGAAAAGGTATTAGTTTCAATTAGTGGAGCTGAATGAATCCTGGAAGGCGCTTCCTGCTTCCTGCTGACAGAGCGCTCTGTGGAAATTCTGTTTCTTTACACAAACTCTTATTTTTTTGACTTAGAGAAGTTCCCATGCTGCCGGTGAGGAGCCAAAACACATGTTAGATCTATGTTTGTATCAGCTGCCAGAAAGGGAACCATACAGAGACGCACTTCTGTCTTCTTCAGGGACCAAAAGGACATTTGGATCACGAGAACTGGACAAAGAATAAAATCTGATATGTTCTTAAAGGCGTAGTACGTAGTTTTGGGACGTTTGAATCAAAAGAGAAAGATCTTCACTGACTGATCTTTTTTTATGCCGAAACGAACTAAATAAGCAAACTGACCTTAAAGGACAACACAGTTTTATACTGTTTGTTTGTGTGTGGCGGACCCTGCCACCTCTCTAGCTTCAAACAGTGTTCTGGGGACCTATTTTCTACCTTAGTTTATTCACTTATGCAACATATAAATCTTTCGCCAAAACTACACAGTGCTCCTTTAATGTGAGGGCAGAGATGTACATATTTGGAGAGAACATTGGAGCAATTACTGTTTTCTGCAAACCCATCCAGACCCTGAAGATACAATAAACCTCCACACGTGCACAAATGTGTCGAGTATGAGACGAACTGTAAAAGTGAAGAGGGGGATATTACTTCGCCGCCGACCATCCTGTCTCTTCATTTGACAGTAAACATCTGAAAACAGACACAATTTCAGAATTCATCTCCAGGACTTCAGCTTTGTCACTGCACCGCGGATGAACTATTCGCTTCAAAATGACACATCAGCTGAGCTGTAAAACATTGTCTAGCGGGGGGATAAGAAAACTCATCGTCCTTGAAAGCTGCACAGCAAGATTTCAACTCGTACAGTGCAAAACTCCAGTGGAAGGAGTGACATTGACGCGAGTTCATTCCTGAGAAAAGCAACCTCTGATCTTGCAGAGCGTCCTCAGAAAGTGCAGTTATATAAAAAAAAGAAAAAGAAAAAAAGAGCAGCAATCAGAAGGTCAGCCGGTGGTGCCATCCTCCTCAGAGGGCTCACTTCTCATTCCCCTGTTTTTTTTATTCTTGCACAGCTGTACAAACAAATTCAGATTCGTACAAGTGAGTTCTCCAGGCAGCAGGTGCTAGTGTTGCTACTCCGCCGCACGCCAGACAGCTCAGTCTCTCTACAGGCCATTCCCGCCAGAACGCCTCTGCAATGAGGGGGTAATTGGACTGATCACACTCTGTTTACCCATTATGCTGCTAAAATGAAGTGGGCTGTTCCCAAACACACTGTGACAGGCCGGGGAGGGAGGAGGAGCCTCTTCCATCAATGACACATCTTTTAATCTGTACTAACCTTGGGGCCCCGGAGAGCATTGTGGGGATTTTTCTGCCGTGTTTGTGTTTGTGAGACAGAAATAAAAAGGGAGAGAGACGTGTGTTTATATGTAAAGAAATATCTGAGGGGAGAGTTTTAATGTGACTGCGCCTCACATCCTGCACGCGCTTAAACTATGACAGGGAATATTGCATATCTTCCTGGCTGGAGAACATCTTGGATTCTGCATAAATCTGAGCCCCAGTGAAAGAGAATAAAAGAAGAAGAGATGAGAAGGACCAGACGGGAAAAAGTGTGTACATCGGTGTCGCTCAATTCAATTTTATGCGCTCTCCTCCCCAGTGTAGATCATTAGCAAGATTATCAGATGTAATCATCTCATTCTGGTGGCGCATAACTCAGACGTCCCCCCACCAAACGGCACCATCGCCTCTCCTGTCTCTGCCGAAGACACCGAGCAAAACTCTAAAGCTTTCAGGACAAAATCCCATTTGTGCATCCGCTGTCTGCATCCCAAGCTTGTTAGTTCCAACACTTCAGTGATCCCGGCGGAGCGGACGCATAGGCAGCAGCAGGAACCATAATGGCCATCAGCCAGACAGCTCACACTCGCACGCAGGAGATGAACAGCAAGGTGCACTCCCCGCTCAGCTATACCCACGCCATTAAAAAAGAGAAACTTTCTTTTATTGCAGGCGGCAAAACACTTATTTCGTACCTCCTTCATCGTCTGCATGAAATAAAGGCGTTTTAAAATCACAGTGGGAGGAGCAGTTTAGGACAGTTTACCACCGCAGTAAACTGGCCCTGTCGCTGAAAATACAGCTTCCCTCATAGGCGAATCGCTGTGCTGCCATTATGTCTTTGATGTCTTTGTTCCGGGGCCTCTTCCTGCACGCGACGAGCGCGGGGACGAGTCTGTCAAGATATCAATACAATTTGCTTGATGTCCCACAGCTGTAGCTCATGTTTCACACACATGGATGTAATGTATCAGTCTGCGTTTCCTCTGTGCTGGGGTCAATTCTGCATTCTCTTCTTTCAGCCGTCCCCTTCAACATGATTCGTATTATCTTAAAGGAAATTTCCAGTTTATTACAACTTGATTCGTCATAGTTTGTGTGTCTCTTTGGTAATATTGTGCCTTCCGATGTGTCCTGTGGGAATTTGTTTCGGGAAAAAAAAAAGTACAGTATTGAACTGGGAGGGACAAATACATATAGAATCCCATTTGAATTTTGCATGAACTATACGTTTGTCGAATTTAAAAAGATAACTTTGCAAGTCAAGAAAGTCAGTTTGTCATAAAGGGAGTGAATTATTAGTTTTGTGTAAAGCTGCTCAGTGAAGAGCAGACGTCACCAACATCGACATGGCTGCCACCTCTGCAAAGAAAGTATTAAAAAAGAAGGTGAAAATCACAGCAAGTCTGCTCATATTGACGACTGCAGTTATGTGAAGGGACAGTTAATCAGTTTGGTAGAGGAGCCTTTTTAATGACATACTTTCACAGCCCTTTACTTCCACAGTTTTATGACAAACTGCGACATTCCTGAGTTAAAAACAAAATAAATCTGTCACATTTTACAAACATCCTATTCAACCAGGATCCAAAAAAAAGATGTACCCCTCTTCATTCACTACCATACAGGTTTTTTCTGAAATAAGGTCCCATGGTGGTCCACCGCGTCTTCGTCTCTTCGTACGGGAACATGGACACCTACAACAAAGTCAGATGGGATCAAAAATACAAGCGGTCATTATCAGACAAGATGAAAGCCCAAAGTTTAGGTAAAATATCCAAACCCTTCTTTTGGCTGTAGATCACCTTGTACGTCTGTGGAGTCACGCTCTGTAGCTGCTCTTAAGTACACCTTTTTGCTGCCCTTGACTTAGCTGCTTGACCTCCTGCGTGTGCATTGAGTAAATATTTTTCTGTCATTAACATTGTACAATGTGTGTGTGTGTGTGTGTGATAGAGAGAGAAAAAAGTACCTTTTCCTTTAACTACACAATAGAAAAAGAAAGTAACAACTGTAACTAAGGTAACAGCACAAAACACAGATGTGGGATAAATGCACCGCTGACAGAAACTAGACTAAAATATCTTCAGTTTTAATCAGATGAAAATCTAAATTAGTCTCAGAGTCATCCGTCTTGATCTTTCTTAAAGATCCCATATTATACTGTTTTTCATCAATTTCACACAGCTGTCAGAGGTCCAGCAACACTGTATTCGAAATGTATTTATGTTGTTTATTTCGGGCATGTCAATTCATAAACATCACATTTCATCATTGTTCAAATAATACAATACACATGGCCGAAAGGGAAAAGCGGGAGAAGCCAAAGCTTATCAAGTCCCGCCCCCATTACCCACAGGATAAAATCTTCATCCTGATCTTTTCTTGTCTTTTGCATTTTACATTTTCTTTTTTCTTTTTTTTTTTTTTTTTTTTTTTCTCTCAATCGAATGACTGTTGTGTGCCGATTTACAGGGCTAGTTGAGTTCTTCACAGCTCAGAAGAACTTGTGATAACTCACAATAGTGTCACAGTGTTCGTACCTAAGTTATCTCACATTGTTGATACACATTATAACAACATCCTGCTATGTACAACTGGCAAAATGCATTGCCCCAAACCCATCCGTGGTCTAAAAGTCTCTCAAATGCTCTACTGAGAGCAGGCTGTTTCTGTGCCTGCACCATTAAATGCTAAAGAGCTCCGTCTGTCAACACCTGCCTTGTCTGCTACACGCCTCTCTCAGAGAGACGATGCCGCTAACGCTAGCGGTAGCATGCGCTAATGTTTACGGTGGATGTATCGCTATGGCTCGCCGAGATGCTGTCGTTCAACCATAGTTTGACCCAGAATCAGACCCAGAAGGAGAGGCTCCTGAAGAAGGACAGACTCTGCGGCGGCAGCTGGACGTTTCAGAAAGGTTAGTGTCTGAATATGTTACTTAGTTTGTTCAATGTGGTGTTACAGTTATACCATGTAGCTAATGCTAGCTGCTGCAAACAGTAAAGGTAACTTATAGTTCTTCAGCAACTGTAAATACTATCTAAACGTAGCGACTCGTACCTGTGGCTCGGGTGCAGTTTCTGGGTCCCATATGGTTGGGACTGATCCTTTTATGAGGGTCAGCGTCGAGGCAAAGCCAGCTTTGTACTGACCCTCGTCACTGAAGCAGTCCGACCTGAAGAGGTTAGCACACATATACAAGCTAACACAAACCGTAGCTGGCACGCTGTCGTTAACATTGAAACGCAACCACTGTCTCTTTTGTTGTTCTGTAATTGGGACAGAATATAGGCACTTGTTGATTTTTACAACCAACGACAGAGCAATTTGCGTCTCTAGCGCTGAGCAACGACATTGCGAAACACTGCTATCTTACTGCTGGACACACCGAACTTTACCTCGGGGATGAATGCCCCCCTCTCGGATATCTCCTGGGAGAGGGGGAGTGTTTTTGTGCAAAGGAGGCCAGCCTATAAAAATCTCTCCTTTCATTACATAACGACAGGAGCTGAATCTGAACAGCCTGTAGGAGCGCTGTTCTACCAGTAGAGTGATGATGCAGGACTTGTTTGCTTTCCTCAGTCTGGGAGTTGGCAGGCTCAGGGAGGACCCGTTCATATACTGTATGTAGACACCAGAGAAAACGTGTTTTTCATAAAATGGGATCTTTAACTAGAGTACATTTTCCATCAGATCACAAACTAAATCATTACGTTTCCTGTCAAAGCAAACTCAGCAAACCAAATTGTTCTCTGCAATATGTTTTGCCTTTCCACTTCATTTTCTCTTCCAAAGAAGTTTGGTCAACATTGAAGTTGGTTTAAAAGCAGATAACGTCACTGCTATGTATTAGTTTTTTAATATAGTGATAATCTGTGCTTGTCCAATTGGAAAGCCGACAGGAACGGTACTATTGGAACTAAATTACATAAGTTTGCCACACCACCTTATTACATTCATAACATTGATAACAACTAATATGTCTATTTTAAAATTATATACTATTCTAACTGTATGCAGTTCACTTTAACAGGTTAAATATTAACCACTACTGGAAGAAAGCAACATTTGAACACACCATAACATCAGGCAGATACCTCAAACATGAATGAAGAGTTTAGTTTGTTCCTGCGTGGCGTCACTGTGCTGCATTTCTCACTTCAGATGATTAGAATCATATTTTCGTGTACTGTTCAGCTGTAAAAAGAAAAAAAAAAAATGAATGTTTGATCAGACGGCTGCCTTTTAACTTTCTTGAGCTTGTTGTTCAGGGGCGGATTATTGAAATGTGAGCCCCGGGCTAATGTCTCTTCAAGGTGGAGCTTTGATTTTAAAGTGATGCTGAATAGTTAAATGAATAATAATGTGTCCTATGTTATATCTTTGAAGAGCACATTGTGAATGGCCACTGAACTAGTCAATGAAAAAATAATCTAATGTAGTAATTGACTAGTCAACCGATCGCGCACATGCCGAGTAATCAGCGTTAGGATGCAGGACAGAAACTACAAACCATATTTTAAAAAAGCAAAAAAAATAAAAATAAATCAGGATCCTTTAACAGGGCTGGTTTCTAAGCTGTTGTGAGTTTGCATATCCTCTCAGCGTTACTCTCACATGTAAGTTGGGTGAAATTCATCCCTGAAATTGATCTACCCCGGCAGGAATGTGTGTGATTATCTCTGTCTGTCAAAAATGTGCTGGACTGACAGCGCTCACCGGCTGCTTTTACCATCTTGTGCCCAACATATGCTAAAAAAGGCAACAAATCCTAGGTATGGCTGAGACGTAGGGGAAGAAAATGAGTCAATACTTTCTTCAATTAAACCAAATCTGACTGAAAATATGTGAGAACATATGTGGCTCCAGATTATGTTATTGAGCAAGTTTAATATGTCACCCCACACTCCGGCCAGCAATTATGACCGACAGATATATTACTGTTCACAATTAAAACGCCTGCCTGTTCTTCTTCTAATGAACATGTTTGTTTTTATTGCCACCAGAGAGAAAACACCATCTGTTTCAAACAGAAAATTCTTTGACCCACTTTGAGAAGATCTGTCTCTTAAAGGGAAATACCACTAATTTTATGCAGAAGGACATTTTGACTTGCATGCATAAATATTTAAACTCAAACCTTCGCCCAGTTGTTGGAATATGACAATATCCGTGTTTATTTTTATTTCCCCTCCTTGGGGCGAAATCCAAGCTAAAGACGCTCGTGTTCAAACTATTTTTAATGTCAGACAGACAAAGTGAGCTCCTCCACAGAAAAGGAAGCCGGGATACACAGAATTGAATATATAACATCTCCATGTTAAAATGTCTGAAATCAATGAGGCTTTTGTTATATATTTTGTTAAGTTGTCTACATGTATTATCCCAAATGTTCAAACCCAAAGAGATCTCAGATTTGATGCAGGGTAACAGTACGTTTCATTTGGTTGCCCGTCGCTATAACTTTCAGGAGAGAGCCTGAGAAAAGAAGTCAGCCAATGTGACCAAATGCAACACGAATAAAACTACATAACATCGTCACTCTCTGTCTGAATCCGATGGCTCATCATCACCAACGGAGGCTGTTGAGAGGTCACCTTTTGTTGGCATTGTTTTTGATTGACAGATCCCTGCTGAAAGAAATTACGTACTGAGTGTTTAAGAAGGAAGACTGGACTTTGGCCCAAAGCTTCTAAATCTGACACCACAGTTACCTCTTTGGCGTTGCTTCTCAAAATGCCTCTCTAGTGTCGTAGCATAAAGAGTGAGAGAAGTCTAAGTTGGGTGGTTTGTCAGTAGAGCTTTCACAACTACAAATTTTTAGTAGTTGCAAAGTTTTTCATAATGCCAGTCGACTAGTCTTTATGTTGGACGGACACACAAGAGATCTACTGAACAATGAAAATTGTATTTTGTAATGCAGAAAGTTGAAGCATCGCACTGTGACATGTCACGCTACGTAGGATCACATTTTAAAAACATAGCAGGACTAAATGAATAGCAATTTGGTTATTCGAAACAAAAGGAATAAAATAACCAGTTGTCATCAAAGACATGCGGTCAGCCAGCGGCTAGGTAACCATGACGACGGACTGCAGTCTTGCACTGCATATTTTGCCACCTTATATTAAACAGTGAACAACAGCATTTTACATTACTTTACATCCTTTTTTGAGCTAAAGCAACACAAACAGAAACTGGACCCACCACCAAAGTGAAAACCAAACTCCGTGATGGTGACTTAAAAGAAGAGTAAATCCTGTAATTCCTTTATAAATATCCTTGATAACAAAGTTTGAAGAGCAAGTCTGTTATCAGCTGTTCATGGCATCTCATGTTTCCAAGGTTTGCATCTTTGTGATAAAGAATCAAGATGGCATTTTTTTTTTAGATATGTCACGTAAGTAAGTTCGTATGTACGTACGTAAGTACGTACGTATAAAATGACATGCCATACTGTTGACTACATTACTAGATGTAGCGTCACTTACGTAAGTTTACAAGACTGGACGTAGTTATATATCGATTTAAAGTATGATCCGTTCCTAAACCTAACCAAGTATTTTTCTGCCTGAACCTCAGCAAACCGCAACCGTTTCATATCATCAAAAACAGTCCTGATACGTGATTTTTATTTTTTTTTTAAAGTCGATCTGGATGATGGATATTTTGTATTAATGGCATCTCGACTGTGGAGCCATTGACTCTGATGCTAGAGAGACAGGTAAAGTGTTATAGTTGAATCCGAGGCCCTCTTACCAAGCTGTCATATTTGACAAATAGGGAATGAGAATGAGTTTGAACCGGTGAAGATAAACAGGCTACATCTGCTCATCTAATGCCAGTTCCTACAGTATAAGGAGGTTTTTTTCCTGTCCAAGAACTGATACACTACAATACTGTTGCAGCTCATTTACAGTTCATACATTTCTCATTTCGTTGATGTAAAAGTCGAGGCAAATACTCCCTGAATCTCCAACGTGGCCTCTGTTTGCACTGGAACAGAGAGATCATCACACTGACACCATCTTGACTCTCTGCTCTCTAGCTTTAGGACATCTTTCTGTTCTCAAATCCTGCTGAGGATGTCAGAACATATTGTGGGAGTAATATATGCACGTTAAAAAATATATATATTTCGAAAACAGTATTCTTATTTACGTTAGTTCCAGTTGGAGCGGATGGCAAACAACAACAACAACAAGAGGAACAGATTAGATTAGAAAAGTGATAAAAAGCAGCACGACGCGGAGTTCATCCAAATCCCTTCTCTCCTTGTTAGCATTAGTATGATGCCGGGGCAGATTTATAGGAGTATAACATGGCAAATTAAAAGGAACTGGTACGTGTTTGGACTGACAACTGATATAAAAAAAAATAAATAAAAAGAGGCCATCCTTTCCATCTCCCCTTGCTCCAACATCATAAACAAGTAATGGTTGTATCAGTTTACTGTCGTGTTATATTTTATGCTGACAAGAGCGAAGCCAGAGGAGAGAAGCGTCTTTCCCCATTATGGATTTTGTCCCGCATTTACACATCGGCTAACTTGGACTTTCAGTGGGTTTCCTTTAGGCTTTCCTTCGCCGACTGACGGGAAAGTCGATTGAGCTTTAAACCCTCTGCAACTTTTCAGAGATTTTTTTAAATGAGCACATTAGAACTTGGCCAAAGGTGATTTGTTTTCTGCTCCCTAACCCTTTTTTTTTTTTTTTATTTATTTATTTTTTTGCCTCTATTGGCAGCAGTTGCTTACCACCAACAGCCCTGTTTCCTCCCACCACACACACACACACACACACACACACACACACACACACACACACACTACACACTTCTCCTTTTTGTCTCCCTCGCTTTCTTGGTTTCTCTGTCTTCCTTTCAAGTACATTCCCACCACCCCACCCCATCCTCCCTCCCATCTATGTGTCTCCACTTGCACTTCCTCGCTGCTTTCCCATCTTCGCCCCCTTTTGAAGTCTGAGACAGCTCGAAATCCAACGCGGTTCTCTTTTGGACAGCCGAGGGGAAATGGCTCAGAAAGAGAGGCTCAAGTTCGATTACAGCTGTTAATCAAAAAATCTACACTGCCCAGCGTGGTGTGATGTGAGAAATGATTTTGGTGTTTCGACCTGTCAGGGCCACTATGTGTTACGTGCACGGGCCCGATATGAAGATGTATTGTTCTGTACATTTGCACACACACTCGCAAGAATTGAAAACAGGCTAGGACTGCATAAAACACACACCCGTGAAAAGATATGCAAGAGAGGGCAAATGAAACTGAAAAACGGAAAAACACCAGCGAATATCCATGCTCAAGCTGCTGCATCGTCTCTGGCTCAGTGCAACTCATCACCCAGATATAAAACCATTCTCCAAACCCTGGATTCTGTTCTGTGGCGATGTTATCGAACGTGCGGAGAATGTTTGATGCGATTTAACATATTTTGAATAATCCTGATGGCATGTTTTTGTGATCGAAAAATTAAACAATCCTAGTAGCGGCGTGTGTTTTTGTCTGCCATGTTATTGTTTAAAGAAAGGGATGATTGATACGCCATCTATCTATCTCCTACAATGGATGGGACTAGTCAGAAGTTGTTAATTTGAGTTCGAAATTGATATGGGTTGATAAGAAGTTGCTGTATTTACCATTTAGCTGAAAAAACTGTGTGCCGAGCAGCTTAGAATTGAGCTTCAGATCAATGTTTTTGATCCCAAGAGTAAGAAATATTTACAGATCGAGCTTCCCCGAACTTGTAAAAAGTACATTATCTGTATCGGACGCTGGTTGTAACCAAGGATTGTTTAAGTTTTGTGACGAGTTGGGCGATATTTTTGCAGTTTTGCTAAATAATCATTTTAAGAATCGGGCGGATGGCTTCAAAAATGAGATCAGTTACTCAGAACAAATGAATGAGGTTGTTAAAAAAATAAATTGCATGAAAGTAGAAACTAGGGCTGCAAGATATTGGAAAAAACTGATATTGCGATTTTTTTAACCCTGCGATATATATTGCGATATGAAAAAATACAAAATACATTTTCGTCAGATGACCTGAATGGCACTTTATGTGATGCTGCATTTCAAAATGATCAGCATTTATATTTCATATGAGCTCATGCATGCCAGCGACTAACTCCATGTGCAGGGGCTGGTCTGCTTCGGCACACTGATTAAGAACTAATGTGATTGGTGGATCGCTTTGCCTGCAGAGTCTGCACAGTCTGCATGCACAGTGTGTGTCAGGTGCCCTTGAAATTATATGAGTTCATTTGCGTCCTACATGGCAGGCTCTGCGATGTGACTATTGCACACATGTACATCGCGATGGCGATGCTCAAACGATATATCGTGCAGCCCTAGTAGAAACACATTTTTCTATTTCTTATTATCTTTTCTCTCTTCATAACTCCTTTTTATCCCTTTATACTGTGGCATCTGTAATATAAAACCCAATTTCCCTCTCTGGGATCAATAAAGTATTTGTGATTCTGATAACTCAACACCAAAAAACCACCCCAAAAGATGTAGTATATCAATCCTCTTCATCCACACATCACTTAACTCGTATTCAACACTTGAAAAAATGAGTGTTTAACATGCACCTAGTGGAAAAAATTGTAAAAACTATATGTGGAAGCTACTGGACTTGCTTGAGTTTCTTGAGGACGTTTCATCTCTCATCCAAGAGGCTTCTTGAAGGAGCCTCTTGGATGAGAGGTGAAACGTTGCTCACCACACAGCACTTAGATATACTCAGTACTCATTACTATATTATGAGAACTAATGAGCACATCTCTGACCATCCCCATCCCCGAACTCAGCTTTCATGTTCTCAGTGCAGGTTTCCTGACGTTAGTGAAGCTATCAGACTGACATAATGTGACATAACAAAGCAGGGCAAAATACCCAGCACTGCTTCTGTGTCGGTTCCCGCTAAATTAGGTGCCGCCAGGACCCCAAATGTAGGCCAGGTCGCTAAAGTGGAGGGGGCTACCCCGACATCCAGCCCCACTGCTAGGACCACGCTCGTCTTCAAACATGACTTTCATTTTTATCTTAGCAACACACCTGTAAAGTGTCATGACTTCATGTTTCAAGGTTGTGATGCTATTGTGCTGACAAAAATCTGCCCAGACACACCTGGCTAAGCACTCAAAAATGCCTCTGTGTGAGTTTGCACTACAGAAGCTGCATCCAGGACCCACATAGCTGAGTTTGGCATAATTCAAACTGTGAGCCCTTACACTACGTCAAAAAAATAAAAGTCTAAATTGTCAGGAAACGAAAGCGGTCAAATCAAAAATCAGACAAACATGAGATACCATGAACAATGCATTGGGTTTGTAACAAGGGTGTGAAAGTTTGTGTAACGAGGAAACTGGTTCACAGAAATTCACACTGTCCAATTAGGTGAGGGTCTGTCGAGCCAGGAAGTGTCATCAGAGGAGGATCGAGATTAAAGCGAGACTACGTACATTTTTCAGGTTGAAATAAATCACTCTTTCTTTCGCAAGTGAATAGTTGAATTCTCGAGCGCTGACGACACCCTTGCAGTGGCTTCTGGGTGGATATTGTTATAAACGTTAGCATATTTCCGATAGATCGCTGTGAATCTGACGTAACATTCGTTTGGCACACTTAATGACCTTTTTCTAATTGTGCTGCTGTTTTATTATTCACTATTATTTCATAATTTTCGCCCGGTCAATTCTCTATTTCAGTGCACACAGAAACTAGAACTTGTACAACTTGTAAAACCTTACATCTGTTCATATGAGTGAAAACCTTGAATGTTTAATGTAGGCTAACATTATCTGAAATACTTTTATTTCATTTTACGACCGATACTATAAATGTTTCATTATTGTGAGCATGGGTTTGGCTAATTATGATGATAAAACAGATGACCGGAGGCGCGAGAGACTTTTTTCTCTTCTACATTTTCTCTCTCTGTCACAGACACAGACATTTCTTAAACCCTTTCTTAAATTAAAATGAAAAACTACTGCTCTGACAGCTGAGCTGGTTGTGGGCCATGATGGGCCAAGCCACCTTTTTGTCAGTCAAATACAATAATTCATATTGCAAACAAACATATAAAATCCACAAGAGTAAAAGTAAAAGAGTTATTTGCTGTAACAGTTACCTACAATTAGCCACATTTAACCTCAGACAGATAGCATAGAGGCTAGCTTGCAGAAGTGAACTGATAGCAGAAAAACTAAATTAGCAAATCCCAAATCAACAACCAACAGCTGTTATATTACAGTACCAACAAATAATCTTAACACGATTTTTGTTGGCTAACCCAGAAGTTAGCATCGCTCTGGTTCCCTCAACAAAAAAACAATGGGATTTGAACTGGACTTTGGATTATTACAGAAAATAAGCACTGTGGCAAACATAAGTTTATGGTACTTACATGTTTTGTTCTGCTAGATAATCTTCACAGATGACTTTTGTGATTTTCGAAGCTAGCTTAAATTGTTAGAAGTAAAAAGCTAGTGTGGCTTTAAACAGACTACATTGCAGTCTCATGATTTAAACGTCACCACCACAAAGCGTCTTACTGCACAATGACTACACACGTTTTCTGTAAATTGATCAAGCTACAAGTTGTAAAGCTAAACTAAAGTCGGCTTGTAAAGATGGACAAGCGAGTAGATGAGACTCCGCTTAACAAGCTACTTATTAGCAACCGCTATTTCTAAGACACACAAATGCTTTATAATTAAATTGTTAAATCACTCTATATTTGCTTCGTCAAAGATCTGATAAAGAGACATATCTGGTGCAACTTTTGATCTAAATGAAGTGGTATTTCTTAGGTAATCTGACTAAACTGTTAGCCTGTGATGATGTGGCCATGTTTCCAGATATCAACCTTTTTTTTGGTGAGAACAATGTGAAAGCAAGCAGCAGAAAGGAGGTCCAAACTGTCCTGCTTAGAAAGTCAAAAAAATCTTTAAAAAGAAATAAGATATGTCTCGTATTTCTTCATCATATTGGACTGTCATCAGAATAAACGCGAGTAATTCGAGGTGTCAGCGTTCAGCCACTCGCCACCACCTGTACTTGTTGCATCTGCATCATTATCCCATCTGGCATCGTCCCACTACCCTTCATAATCATGTAGAGGAGCAGACTGATCCAGATGAATTACATGCCATTAGACCCGCTTAATAGTCACAGTAACATTTTTTATTTTTTTTATACTTTCCAATTCGAATACCAAGCTGTCACATTTACAGGCTCCACTGTAAATCTCATAATAAAGCCGTGCAGATAAAGAAAGGGAGAAGGTTGTATTAAACTTTCTCACTTCTCACAGCGTTTCTCTCAGAGCATATGCACGCTGTACCGAGAAGACCAGAGCCGAGCAAGACAACTAATTATAAGAAGCCAGGGTCAACTGAGGAGAAAAATACGGAGACAAATAAAAATGGAAGAAGCATGAGAGCGTCTGGAGGATGATGTTAGGTAGAGAGATCGAGTCCAGCTACAGGAGGATATGCAGCTGTATAAACAATAACAAACTGAATCATCACTAGGAACACTTTAATTTTATTATTATTGCATGAAACACGTTCAAACAAACATGTGGAATAGTATATTGCTTTATCTGTTTGACTGTACAACATAATAGGATGTCAGGATGTTATTTAAAGGCCCAATCAGTGTTTTTTAGCGTCATTCTGTGATGGGTTTTTTACATAATTTGGACCATGCTTCCTGCATTTTAGATAGTGAGTGTGATGCTCTTTTTAAAACATGCTTTTTGGCATAGATGATCTGGTAATGGAAGGGGTTTACAGATCCAGTCTTAAAGGGGCTCTCTGTAACAATTTGCAGCAATTTACATGTATTAATCACTTTCTTTATTGGCCATCTGTGAAGGATCTGTAACATGATGTGAAAACTGAGACTGTTCATGTCTCTTAGTTGTTGGTTTGTTTGTTGCTGATTTATTTAGATTTCTTAATGCTGCTGGACTGTGGATTTCTTTGTGAAAGACTAACAGAGGACAACAGCAACTAACTTTAGTTTAGAAAAGTGATCCGCTAACAGATACTTACGAACAGCTTCCACCACAAAACAGAAGCCTCACAAAACCTCTTTAAGCAACCTTAAAATCTGGGTGATTATATTGATAGTCTCATTGCAAGATCACAACAAAAATTCTAGTGCTTGAGGCTTACATAAGCTAGCATACTATTGTTGACTGGTCCCCTAAATTTTCACCTCCAGTTCTTACTGAGGATTAGAAAACCTGTGTTTTCAATTTTCCTCCCCATTCGTGTAACCTTCAATTTTTGGCACTGCAACACATTACTTCAGCAGGTTGTTGCACCAAGCTAATCTCGATTTTGTTTAAGTCTGCTTCCCCATGAGATCACGTCTGAGGGATCATGTGAGGTGGTGAATTGCTCCCTCTGGCGCAACAACGTTATCTGTAGTGTCTGATTTGACAAGACCTTGACTGGCCTAGACTGAGTCCTGACTTCAGCCCCATTCAGCACCTTCGGGATGAATTGGATAATCACCTGGGAGCCGGCTCTCATCGCCCAACATCAGTGCCCAACCTCACTCATGCTTTCGTTGATGAATGGGAGCAAATTCCTGCAGCCAGGTTCCAAAATCTTGTTGAAAGCCTTCCCAGAGGAGTCATGGAGGTAAGAACAGCATATTGATGACAATGGTTTTAGGATGAAATGATAGATAGATAGATAGATAGATAGATAGATAGATAGATAGATAGATAGATAGATAGATAGATAGATAGATAGATAGATAGATAGATAGATAGATAGATAGATAGATTTTTCACCAACATTACTTTCTAGGTTTGTTTCTTAATGTGTTCATGTTCAAAAGTCATACTGGAAATTCAGGTATTGTGACTCTTCCTAGGTAACTACTGGTATTTACCATTCAAGGACAACCTAGTAATAAAATTTCACTTAAAAGCTTGATGAGGACCGCCTGAATGCACCATTAGTTTTGTCTCTGAGAGGCGAGTCCGTCTCATTTTTGAGTTGCCAGCGGTTCAGTCTAGCCTTT
The DNA here is from genome assembly GCF_900880675.1 of Sparus aurata. NCBI lineage: Eukaryota > Metazoa > Chordata > Actinopteri > Spariformes > Sparidae > Sparus > Sparus aurata. The sequence goes on from NC_044201.1 coordinate 24,325,227, forward strand.
AGGTCTTTTCGAAGGACACTGCTTTGTGGGCCGTGTCCTTCAGAAGATGCAAGCCTCTGAATCAGGAAGCAATGACAGACAGTCTCTTTCCTGCAGCAGTGCAGCTGAAGTTAATATAACAGTGTAGAAAAACTACTGACATGAACCCCATGGAAAGCCCAAGAGACCAAATCAGAGTTAGGCTCCTCGTTGTGTGGATCACTAACCTTTAATTTGTGACTTGTAGCAATTCATTACATATTTATATCTATATATAATGTATTCAACTGATCAGAACGCAGGGATGTGTTTGAACATTGCAGCAGGTGATACCACCGAAGTTGCTCAGCTTTGTGTTTGGGCAAGATCTCCTTAAAAACTCCTTTGGAGAAGATGCTGTATGTCGTGCTTACTTCCACTCCTCTTCTGAACTTCTGAACGTATTTCCTCTGACATTTTTTGGTGAAAACACAAAAAAATTAACTTGGTCAAGTCTTGCAAGTGTACGATTGGATTGCGCCCCAAGCATGCCAGGCAGAGACAAGAGACTTTTCGTCTAGTGAAATGACAGAAGAAATGCCAGACTTTGTCAGTTTTCACTGCATCGAACATCAGAAAATGATACATTCTAAAATGATGCAGAGCGTTGCGCATGTGGTTTCATTGTCTCTGGAGCACTACATTCATTCATTGCATTGCGATGCATTAATAGGTGAGATTGTTGTTCTGCGGAAAAGTGCTTCCTAAGAACCTCCTCGGCGAGATTCACTTTCCTGGACAGCGAGGAGAAACACCAGTCAAAGTCGAATGCCCCGCAGTGGATCAAACATTTAGCCCTTCAGACATCACCTGCCACAGGATCGCTCTGAACTTACAGCTTCAAGCAAGAGAGATAAACTTCCAAGCTATGTGGTGAATGACATATAGCATTCGAGGAAACAAAATAACTGCTCTGAATCTGTTTCTTATCAATCTACTACTTGATTTAATTCACCTCCCAAGAGGAGATTTTCAACTTCACTTAAAAAACCCCTCTCCATGTGGATCTCGCTCACAACCATCACTCAGCTCTGCCCTTCCAATCGAGCTGCTCTGGAAAGAGAGACAGTTGAGTCGCAGACAAATCAGAATCGCAAAGTTGAACTCACAGCAAGTGTGGGCCGCTTCTGGAGTTTGCTGTTAACCGCTTGTAAAAGAAATGATGTCCTTCTTTGAGAGCGGAGACACATCTGAGTTCTCAACCATTAATAGGAGGAAACAGAAACTGGCGCCACGCACAGCTCGAATGCCTCACAAGGATTCCTACAAAATATGACAATAATAACGATAACTGGAGTGCCACCATCGCCAACGTAGAGTGCATACCAACACCAAGGCTAGACAGCCACTTTTAATTAGGCAAGCCAAGTCCAACATCAAAATAAAAAAAAAAACACTAGATCTGGATTGTTCTTTGGATCTGCATCAAATTGTACTGACTCACTCATTTTTGTTTTAGACAAAGATGGAATCACAACGTGTCCATTGGAGGTAACAAACCAGCACAAACTCAACAGAGCTTTACCTCTTTATGTAACGTGAAGAAAGTCAAGGACACGTCTGCCTCCGTTCATCCTTGTAGTAAGGTAATCCTGTTTTAATTAGGATATTAGTGGCTGTGTTACATACTGTGTCATAGGATGACAAATTAGGCCAATGTGCTGAATGGCAAGGGCAGCTTTTGGGGTTTTATGGTAGATTAGTCTTTGTTTGAGGTGAAAAGGGTTTTTTTTGTATCAAAAATCCAGTATAACAACATCTAGTCTATGGAAAAAATAAAAGTATGAAAAAAAAACACATCTATTAATCCCTTTTTGAAATGAAAAAAAAAATGTGTTTCTTTTAGTCTATTGTTAATCTTTTGTTATTATGAAAATAGCCGAAAAAAAGGTATTTAGGGAAATATCAACTTTGGCTCAATCACACGGAGGTGATACAGCTTTCTGTGTTTGACTGACAGCAGCTGGCACCCTGCCGGAGTGTCGGTGTTGCAGCATATTGTAGAGAACAAAGCAAACAATCTTGCGCTGTGGCTTACATGTCACCAGCAGACAGCATGTTGTTAGTGGTTATAAAAAATAAGGACCCAACCAACTTTTAACTGGACCCAAGTGACATTTGCAGGTGTTTTAACATGCTTTTTATTGTGCCATGTTTGAGAGTCTAATTAGTTACCTATGTGGCAAAATGATATTTGCAATACACAATACACTACCACACTATGAATGTATGTTTGGACACTAGATCAACAAACTGAGGTGCAAGAGTAAAGCTATGTGTGTTGTTCAGAGTCTGTGGTTGAACACTGACGTCACTGCTTTATAAGGGATTTGTAGACGTAGACGGGATGATATTAACTCAAATTAATGCAAAACTAAGGGGCACAAAGATGAAACCAAAAAATATATACATTTCTCCATCTCTATTTTAAATTGTCTTGTAACAAGTGATTCTAATGGACCAAATTAATGTGCATTTCATTTATGCCCACACATTTTTTATATTTAACAAATTCTAGATGAAACACTTATTAAACAATTTTAGATCTACTGTGCACCTACTGAACAAAATACTGCAAAACAAACATTTTAAAAAATCTTTTTATTCGTATTCTTATCAAAGCCCAATTATGATTTCTTCCTGTCTCAGAAAATTACAATGTGCTTACTTAGGCTTGAACCAATTTCGACCAATATTTTTATGACCTATCAATCTTTAACATTTAGCAGAACAGAGTTAAGGGTCATTTGTTTGACTCTCACAGTTTTTATTGCATTAAAAGCAGACAGCTGTTTTCAGTCTTTAAAAACAAGGGCTCTAAAAGCCCTCTGCTTGGCACCAAACAGTATAAGGACAATGTTAGCCACTAACTTGTGAACATAGTGGGGCATTTAGCAGCTCAAAAGCCAGATATTTCCCTCAGGAGCTGGAGGAGAGCAAAACATGGCTGAAAAAAGAGAGTGTATTGAACTTAAATTTGCAGATGGATACAAACACGATTCCAAACGAATACTAAGGTCGCTCCATATCTGCTGGATGTGGAAAAAGTTTGCTAACACATGCTCTGTGTCGATCGTTGCATTAACAGCTCGTAATGCAAATATATAAATGAATGCAGGTTTAAAGGCTTTAGAGCTCAAATAACAAAAACAAATTCAATGTTTCCAGGTGTTACTGACCTTTCCCAGCGCTAGAAAACAATAACAAGATAAAAAGTTAATCAATCTGGACCTTTAAATGCAGAAGAAGCTGGATAAAACACTGAAGGAAGGAAAAATACAAAAAGCACAATACATCTCCTTTGAATAATTAACATTTTACATCCTCATACTATCTAAGACCATCATACCTAACACACTGTTTGTCTGCAGTTCATTTGCCTGAAACATTTAAGACGACTACAACCAGGCTGGATGCACATCTTTAACATGTGGAAATTTAAAAACATCAAGTTGACAAAAAAATATCATGAATAAATAAAGGATCACATTTAATTTAGTGTTTTACCAAAGTGCCAACATTGTCATTGCGAGCTACTGAAGCAAAAAGAATTGGTAGTGCAGAAGCTGTTCAGGCGGAGGCTACAAACACGGTATAAGAGTCTGGTGGGCATTCATAATTTCCGAAGTTTAAACTGCCTCCTGTAGGGCCAGGAGCTGAGTCTTATCGGGGATGACACGACTTTTACTCTGCGGATCCCCCGCCTGCTCGCTGTTGTTAGCTCTCATGCTCACATTTTTCTTCTCTGACTTGAGAGGAAGCTGCACCAGTTTAACTGCACCACGGTTACTGAACATTGATACCGGCAAAGAGGGCACATGTTCACACCCATTACGCAATCAGTCGTCATCACTGGAGTTCTGATAGAGGCGCTGTGATGGAATTGAGCGATGTGAGAGGCCAACGTACAGCTGCGGCGCTTCACACTGTTCCTTCCCTCCCCGGTAGTGCAGAGGCTTAGAGCTTTCCTCTGAGACTAAATTAAAGGATCTTCCCCCTGTGCCCGGGCTCCTCTGTGCTCCTCTCTCTCTCCGCTGGGTGTCTTTCACCACAATGAGATGGAAATGTGACACAGTAAGGTGGGATTCCTGCCTGGGCCTGCACAGAGGAGTGGAGGTGTGTGTGACATATTTCCAGCGACTCCTAGCTGCTCCCAGAACAGCTGCTGAGGCCTGTTATGACAGCTTTCCACTGAGAGCACAGGAATCCATCTTTTTCGCCGCGACACTTCTATTCCAGTTCAGTCACTCTCATTTTTCCTTTTTCTACAGTTTCTTGCAACGCTGTCATTCAAGCAGCCTAAATTGGGCTTTTTTTTCTGCTGGGTTTGAAAAAGAAAGTGGTGGAAAACATTACTTTTTTGAATAACAGTTGGCAGGTGTAATTACTCAGTTCTGTGAAACCTTCATAGGATATCAGGAAACAGAGCCGCTGAACGCTCGTGTTACATACAGACATATGACAAAGACAGCCTTTGATCTAGCATCGTCTGTAACCATCCTTTTTCATGTGACTTTTGACAGCTTTAACAAATCAGAGGTAATGCCTTTGGACAAATCTGGAATCAGATGAACACAAGAAAAGGCAAAACAAAACCCTTGTGTCTTCTTCTTAGTTCACGCCATTGTACAGTATTTAATGTGATATGCAGGAGTATAAACACGTATTTTGTACTTTCCATGAACTCGGCGAAAAAAGGTAGAGGAGCATGCAGCTCGGTTCCAAATAGTTCGCTTAGACTGAATAATCTCAAAACGGGCACCTGTTTATCCTGGCTTTGCTGTGCAATACCAGCAGGATACCTGGAGGAGACATGTTTTCCGAGCAGCAGCTTATGCATAAAGCTCTGCTGCAAGACACAAAATGTAAAAAAGTTAAAATTAAAATCCCCCTCCCAGAAAAAAAACAATAGAATAGGATTGTGTCCGTGTTTGCTGTGAGTCATCCAGCGGGCAAATTTTTTATTTCTTTTAATAATCTCCCTGAAACAGATGACGTTCATGTTCCACTGATATTGTCTGGCTGTGGGTTAAAGGCTGAAATATTCATTAGATGTTGCATATATGCATATAGATGAGTGAAGAAGTGAGGAGCTAAACAGTCGACCACGGGGGCAGTTAGTCAGGCTCGCAGCTGTGTTGAAAGAGGAAAGGAATTGTTCTCAATCAACGAAAGAAACTTGACTCCCAACAGTTCATCTGGCAACCAACGGTACACGCCGAAAAAAGAGAAACAGAAACAAAGAGCCTGGGAGAGGGAATCACTGAGGATTCGGAAGACAGCGTATGTAGCTAGCTTACATTAGCTACGGTACTGGTACGCTACCGTTCATCATTAGACAAAGAATTAAGTACACAAGAAAGCGCAAATACATTTAGACAGAGGCAAAGGAGTGGCAGTTAATGATATCGACCCTTGTTATGCTAACTGAATGCTAACGAAAACTTTCGCTAGTCATGCATCTAATCTACAATATCTAAAGTTAGCAAATGAAAACGCATGATAGCCGACCATTGTGTCAACAACTACAGATGCATGTGTTCAACTCGCTCATTCAGTCATTTGTAGGTCTGCTAGAAGAGGAGCCCATTTTTATGTGCTAAGCCAGGCAATATCATCTCTGTAAATGATTCCAGCTTGAGCATCTGCAGTGGAAATTACCCGGTGAGTCCGGAAATGTTGTTGTGCGCTTTCCACAGAGTTCTGCAGGACAGAAAGCACTCCTGTGCTGCTGGATAGAGAAAGATAAAGGTTACACTTGAGAGCAATTCCTGCTTTCCACAGAGCCGAATTAAAATGTGGCTCTCTGTGACCTTGCAGTCAGGTGAGCGTGAGGCAATACTTAGGCAGCTGATTCTAAATACTGCTGGAGCAGGGGCAGATCAAACCCAGCCTAAAGCCTTTCTAAGCTTCAAACTCTCAAATCACCACTTCTCAACCAGCGGACCACAGTGCGTGGCCTCTCCGGCTCTCCTTGGCTTATGTGTATGTATTTCTGCCACTTTGTTCTGAGCCTTTATGCCTCACACCATTAGCAAGCCACCTCTCTCTCCCCCTTTCTTTCTCGCTCGCTCCCTCTGTTTCCTGCACACGCCAGCAGGATTTAGATACCCTATGTATTATGGATGGGAAAAAATAAACAGAATGCGCCAGCCATTTATATGACACACTTGTGAGATCACAGGACAGGAGCGATTAGAGTGGTCAAATAAAGCTTCGGCAGCAGACAGGAAAAAACTGAGATGGAGCCGGTCTTATAAATCTGCTCCATTTTTCGTGACGCCTCCCTCCGCATGTTGTCTTGTAACCAATTACATTAAGCCACCACTCCCACTCTTGCTGAGAGTCTATTAAAGTGGGCCTTAATCTAATAGAGGACTTATGTATGTGTTGTTTTGATAATTATTCCTCTCATTGAGGTTGATAGCACCTTCATCAAGCACAGCCTGGCTCCAGAAGACCTCCCTGCGCACCAGTAAATTAAAATAGCTGCATATGCAACGTTGTCACGCACCGCAGCGTTACACTTATGAGATTTATAACTCCCAAGGTTATAAAGGGGTACTTTTCTATTAAACGGTCCCTAACTTTATGGCTGGGGTTGTCCTTTAGATATTTAAAAATAATCCACTGAATGTTTTGCCTAATGGTCATGTAGGTCAGACTCCCCTCCTTGAGATGTTAAACATTAAGTCAGGTGTAAAAATAAGAGTACATCAGGAATATTGTGAAAGTCAGTGGTTCATTATCGTGCCAGATATTACTGTGAGGATACTTAAAGACAGCACTCACCCCGAGCCACTGTCCATTCACGCTGCTGCCATCTGGCCAAAGATCTGCTAACATGTCTGTGCTCCTCTTTTCAGGTTCTTCCTGCTGGTCTGGCCCCACCCAGCTCGTTAAGTGATTGGTGTCACCTGTTAAGAGAAGTCTCTCTCTCTGCCTCCTGGAAAGCTGGTGCCTTTTTTGGTACTCCGTTTTAGTATTGTTTGGGTTATGATTATGTTTAGTTAGCCTTGGTTCATGGTAAATTGTTTAGCACCCACAGTTTCATTGCACCCAACACCCAACTTTCACCACCGACTTTACATCTCATAGTTTGCCTCCGTTGAGTTACCTTTGATCAATTATTTGGTTTACTTAAGCGGTTACTTTGTGGACCCCCTTGTTTTGTTGTGTCCCTGAGCCAGGCATAACAATATGGTTAAAATTAAAACTAGCTCAGCGTCCGCCAACAACTGTAAAATGTTGCTTGTGTATCGATACATTATCAACAAACTAATAATGTTTGAAGCATAGGCCATTTTTCTTTTTATGCATGATACGTTTAGTAGCGTCTTTGTTTGCTTTGGAATAATTGAACTTAACATAATCTTGTGTGGAGCTTTCCCTTAAGTATAAAATCTGAACACTTCTTCCACCATCCAGGTCAGCCTACCGCTGTCTGAGGTAATCTATTACCGTGTCGCGAGCAGTGAATATATAATGAGAATTCAAAATCTCAGAGTCACTGCAATTCATCTGTGCCCTGCGTTCTGTAAGTTCCACCCCGGTTGTGCAAAGGTTGTGGGACTATTTCCCAGAAACAATTTGTAGCGACACATCCCAAGCTAAAGCTGCTAAAAACTCCATGAATTATACAGTGCACCTCTATGGGAGGAACACAAAACTGCCCTTCATATCATGCTCAAAAGTTCATAATATCAAAGGGCACTGGCTGATGATAAGCTATCCAGGAAATTCGAAGGCCTGCAGAGAAAATTACACGTATCCCAGAAGCAATATCTCGGCCAAAATGAATGTGATAACTGTGTAGCCTCGGTGAAAATAAAGCTATGAATATATCAGTGTGTTAGGGTGCAATTTTTTCTGATTGTTAAAGAGGATTCGAAACTTGTGTTTTCGACGTTATTGATATGGATAGAAAGATACAAATCTTACGACCTTACAAAAATGTGGCTACAGTGTGATGGATCCGACAAGCTTAAGACAAAAGAGCAATCAGCGAGACGTCACCGCTGCTGCAATCCCGTTCTCCCCGTGAATGTTTGCTGCTCTTCTGTATCTCAGTAGACACTTCATCTGTATCATCCAGGCTGTTTTCCCTTTATTGTTTGCAGAAAAAATAATTTAAAGGAAACATATCGTGCTAATGTTCAGGTTCATCCTTTTATTTTGGGGTTATTACTAGAAAAGGTTTACATGCGTTGTGCTGTAGCGCTGTATTCCCCCTCCGTCTGAAACACTCTGTTTAAGCTCCTGTCTCTTTAAGAAGTAACTGTGATACTATGCTGCTCCCTATTTGTTCTGATTACGAATTCAACGTGGGCAATTCCTTAAACCTTTAAAAGGCGAGACTACTGACGAGGCGTTTCAGGAGCAGTGTTTTCCGTTGTAGAGAGGAGCTTCTGTCGGTGCGGACTTTGACCTTTTTAACTTTCATGATCTATTACCTGCAGAGGAACCAATATAAGACACTGAAGCAAAAGAAAAAAAAAAAAAAAAAAAAGAGCACAGGTCTTCTTTAACTCTTTCATTTTACAGCAGTGGTGCTCTTCTTCCAAACCCCATCTCACGTCAACTCAAAAAAGCGATCAAAAGAAGTAGAGATAGACAAATAGTTTTATTTTCCCCATTGCTCATCCTCTTATGGCCATCAAAGACGACGAGGATCAGGATCACGGCCCACAGCGCTGCGCAAAACTGCTCTGTTTGGCACAGACACTGAGCCCATTTTTACAAGCACCAACCGCAGTGTTTCCTGTCAGCTGCATGACAAATAACACTCAGGGGTCCTCAAACGCACCAACTTTCCAAAGTTGGATAAAGATGAATTCAAGTTCTCATTTATGCATAATTCATTATCATTATTCTTTCTATCCTGTCAGTCGGCAATGTGTTTGAGTTCAAGGGCAAAGATGAAATGATAGTACAAAGGGGTTGGATAACTCACAATGGTAAAATGGCATTATATCTCTTCCTTAATGTTTAATCAACGCTGTCACTGAGCCCACACAAGGCTCAGTCAGACTACTCAATTTCAATGACTGCACTGCGTGTGTGTACGTTTGTGTGTGTGTGTGTGTGTGTGTGTGTGTGTGTGTGTGTGTGTGTGTGTGTGTGTGTGTGTGTGTGTGTGTGTGTGTGTGTGTGTGTGTGTGTACGTGTACATGTGTGTGTGTGTTTGTGTCAGTGTGCATGACTGTGTATGTGACCAGCTTAGAAGCTAACGTTCTTTTCTGAAATGTCCTAGAAACTTTTCCTCCGCCGACAGTGTATTTTTGGTGCAGAATGAGAGCTGAAAATCACCAATTAAAATGTCAATGCTTAAACCAGCAGTCAGGACAATGACAGACTTTCATCGCACTGATGCAATGTGTTCCACATACATACTTCGTAATTGCTTTACCAGTTAAATTAATGAATTCTCCGCTTTCATCCAAAGTAGCTGCGACCAAACCTGGTCATCTCATTCGTTTGCCCAGCCGGGGACAAACTAGACCAGTGCAAATGTTAATTATTACAACTAGATGAAAATATCGGATCCTTTTCTTTATGAGCTGCTGGCCGCTGTCACTGCCTTTTAATTATGTGCTATAGAGACTGTCATGGTTTTCCAACACTAACCTGTTTACATTTATTTATAGCACAAACTCAGTGACAGATGTAGCTTTGAGAATTGCTACCAATCTTTGAGAATCCAGTGGGGGAAGTGAAGAAAAACATAAAAAAAACATTGGAAAATAAGATTCAAGATATGTTTTTTTGGTCATTAATCAACGCATGCTTTCCTGCACTTTCTTTGATTTTATTTGGCGAGATTCCCCGGTTTCTGTCACAGTTGTAGCCATGAGAAACATTTTTTAAAAACCATACTAGAACGTTCCCTGACAACCCTGATTTATGGCGGAACTTTCTGACCTTTTAGGAGAACAAAATCTTCACAAAAAAAAAAAAGAAATTGGAAAGCTGCAGCTATAAATCTGATGCATTCAGTTGAGTTTTTAATCTAGTCATACCAGAAAGTAATATTGCAAAATCAATCTGCATCCAGAAGCTTGGTGATGTAGTGACCACGCTCGAGGATGTAGAAGCCGAGCCAGACAGGATGGCATCCATCAGTCACAATAGCTCCAAGAGATTGTCTATGTTCGCTCTCTACTGTTCTACTTCACCCCCAACACTGTATTCAATAAGAAACTTATTTAGGAAGGAAAATTAAACTTGCTGTCATGAGAAACATGTTCCCACAAACATAGAAGGACTACAGTGGCCTTGTGCTTCAAACTATGACTGAAGGGTTCTGCCTTCAAGCTAGGCACAAAAACTACTTGCAATATCTAGTTAGACTTTCAAAATAAAGCTTTCTGACAAACATTTGACAAATATTTTGACATATGATGACTTTTGGACTGCCATTAACGTCAAATGGTTGTGGTTTGGTTTGGTTGGGGCACACTGGCTAGACTCAGGAAAACATCTAGGTTTGTGTTTGGATAACGTTCAATCACATCACCTACATACACATGGGATGCAAACCCCAGCATTCTGTGGGAAAGTCCTGCATACAACCCACCCTACCGTCTTTATACTACATACTACATCAAAAGATGTGTTTGTACCATCAACAACTGTCTGATAACCACTGCTCTTTTGTCAGAGGATGGTTGAATAAAGCTAAATGATGCACAGCTGATAGCTTCGATAACTTCCTCCATTTTGGTAACCTTGCCACCTCGGAGGGCAGCACAGTCAAGATGGCTTGCTATCAGTCAACGGTGCAAATCTTACCAAGGTTCCCCAGGTCCAGAGGTTCAGCTCATACAAATTGCATGGATTTACAACACCGCTGGGACCAAATCCAGTGATTGTTTGGTTGGTTGAGTAAAATTGCTGTGGATTTTTGATGTTTTAGTGTTTAGTGCCTGTAAAAACACCAGTAAGCCGACTGGCTTTTACATCACAGGTGTTCCAAATCAAGGCAATCAATTGGCGCCAATCGCTTAAACACTTAAAAGATCTATTGGATTTATTCTCTCATTTGAATGCAAACTGTTTTCTATTTAGACTTCTGCTCTGTGTCTGTTTGGTTTGTGCTTGTTGTTTTCTCGTTAATGTGAATATGTTTTTGGTGATGGGCCTTCGATCGGCTTCAACCTGATTGCTTTGATTTGTAACACCTGTTCTTGTTACTTTAAATGCCAGAGAGTTGGCTGTTGCTCCGATCCTGAATGAGGCTGTTGGCTGGAATGTTGATCTTTATGAATTTGAATAAATGCATCAGAGTTGCTTGTGTGCAGCTTTTTCATTTTCTTCTTTTAATGTCTGCCCTGTGAGCCAGCACCTCGGTAGTATAATGCTAAGTCAAACTGAAGAAACTTGTTTGAACAACCGCAATTCACCTGTAGATCCATAACGACAAAGTTTTTCTTGGTTCAAACACAAACTCCTAAAACAAACCCCTCTCTGAAAAGAAATGAAAGAAATGAACACTGACCAGCCTCGAAAAATAAGAACTTTTTCATTTCTTTTCGTTTGCCGCTGAGGCGCTTGTTTGTTGCATTGCTGCAGATAGATGAGGAATATCGTTCCGTAGTGTGGTGATTTACTCGCGCTGTACAGTCGCCTGTTCTCCCAAAAATGATAACATGGAGACTGTCTAACTCGATGAAGTGTCAGTGATGTCAGCTGCTCATGAAAGAGGGAACTTCATAGCCACAACAAAGCCTCTACAGCTCTATTGTCCAAAAAAGTAGTGAAGTACATCTACTGACAAACAGTCCTTATTCTGACTCTGCGGATACTCTGGACCCATACGACACCACGTATGGAACACCAAGCTTTTGTGATTCAACTTTAGGTTTTGTTTACACTTCAGGAGACAATGATATTCATCTACCTGCACAGCAATGCACAGCAAGTTCTTCAAGAAAACAAGTCTGTGCAGTTAAAGCTGCAGCTAATCAATAAAACGTGTTTCTATTGTTCCCTTTTCTGTTTACCTTAACTCGATAAAAACATTAGCTCTTAGAGATATTTAGTTAATGTTAGATGTGCACAATAATCTCTCTACAGATGTTGGGCGCAGTGGACCACCTAAACCGAGCGACTGATTCACGACCGAGACCAAAGTGCATCGAGGACGAGACAAAACCAGAGGGGTCATTAATCAGCGGTGTGTATGAACAGATGTGTACGTACAGTTCATATACTTAATTACTTAGAAATGTGTGTAAATATAAGCACAACTCTGACCACGCTTACACACAGCATCCATTGGTAAACATGAGAAACTGCAAATAATAATAGGGGTTGAGACCAGGACCGGACCAGTGCGGGTCGGATGTGTTGGCACATGACTCTGTCTCCAGTCTCTGCTGGCACATCTCTAGCTCTGTCACCCGAGTAAGGGAGTGGTACTGCAGCTTAAGTAGCCAAATTTGATTACAGAAAATCAGCCTGACAAGTCGACCAGACAGCCAAAGCTTCTTCTGCTGTCTCCGGCATTTACTGTCGTGGAGTGAGTCTGGGGCACGGAGGGTGACAGCCGATAACCGTCACAAAAAATTACAATAAATTAGAATAAAAGGTAAATGGCAAAGCTCGAGGCAATGAAGTGATATTGTTGTCTCAACTGGCCTTAAGATCAAGTTCACAGTCCTTAAACCGAGTGGTCAGCTCTGAGACGAGACCTTCGAAAAGTCCAGAACAAGAACAGTCTTCTGTACAAGAACACTAGATTGAATATAAACAATATTTTCCACTAAATAATTCCACTGACGGAGCTTTTTTTGAATGGATGCTTTTCTTGCTCTGTCGCTCAGTTTATCTGATGATTATGTATAATGTGTGAGCTTCGAGTGATGAACCCACAGACGACTCTGCAGCTCCTCCCTACTGCACCGAGAGTTCATCGTCTCCTTGTTTTGGTTTTACAGCCCGTTACTTCACTGTTCTGTTTCACTCCCTCTGCTTTCATCAGCCCTGTTTACAATAGCTGCAGGCTGCTGTTTTCAGAAAAAGACTCTGTTAACTGTCTGTATGCTACCTGCCCAGCACTGAGCAGCTGACAGACAAAGTTTGCGACTAGATGGTGAACACTGCAGAGTATTTAGCAGCTAAAGAGCCAGACATTTCCCTCAGGAGTTGCTAGAGAGCAAAACAGAGCTAAAAAACCGAGTAAATTTGGGACTTACAGCCATCAGGTCGCCTGAGACTCAACTTCAAATGAGTGTTGATGTTGCTCTGAGTCTGGCGGATGTGTAAACAGGCAACTTTTTGGCATGATGTGCAGCATATCAACTTATAATAACTTAATGTTGCATATTTAACTTGTCACACTGCCACAAAGTGGTAGGACTGAGAATCATCCGTTCTTGTAAGAGCCTCTTTTAACGAATGAATGTAAGAAAAACACTTTGATGATTTGATTGACCAAGTTTTTATGTAAGGGAAAGATGCAACATGCCAGACATGAAAGGTGAAACTGTGTACAACCTGATCCACATGAACACAACTTCAACTGAGCAAGCTGCTTGGTTCAGAACTATGAAACATAAAAAGCAAAAAAAAAAAAAAAACAAAGACTTGTATCTGTGATCTCGTCAAACTGAGATCAAAGAAGTTTAATTCTGGATCGGCGGCAGGAACAGGCGAACACAACGGATGAAAACAAAGAGTGGATTAACGATGGATGAGGTGCAGGTGGAGGGAGGCAGGGAGACACAGGTGAAGGGAACGAGTGGAGGAACCAGGAGAGCGAGGAGGGAGCAGAACGAGCGCTGGGAACGAGCGCTGTGCTAACGAAGGTGATGCAGTGCAGGTGTGGAGAGAAGCAGACTGGTGCAGGAACGCAGGAGGAAACAGAACAACTGGGGACTGCAAAGGACACCACAAAACACGTACATGAGGACAAAACCAACAGGACCGCTACAAATCTTAGTTCCTATACTGATTACATTATTACACACTTAACAGCACTGTACTATTATTAACTATATTTGCATGTGTAACATTTTGATGGGTGGAAGTTTAATTATATCAACTCAAATTACTGTAATGAAGTCATTTTTTGCGTGCAAGTCTGTAATTTTACTTGTACTTGAGTCTGCGTTACAGCATGTCAACTGCTTAGTTACTTTTAAGATCATAATTGAGTATTAAGAATGATTTGAATCAATACATACATTTTTGTTCACCAAAATGTCTATCTGATCACAAAGAGGCGGATGAAAACGCCGACATACAGACTCAAAACAAAACTCTGCAGCAGGCTCTGCAGGTTTGGACTGAAGATCTGGAGAAACAGAAACTCCTTTGATTGAACTGTGATAAAACATTAAAAATCAATTGTTAAAAAGTCACTAACAACTGTAATCTGTATAAACTGTAATCATGCTTGAGTACAGATGTTTAGTAATCTTTCCACCACTGACCATGTCACGTTCCCTTGCCTAAGAGTAAACGGTAGATCTTTGAGTGTTACACACACTCAGGTAGAGTATCGTGTGCACAGAGGAGGTGGTGTTGTGAACCCAAATAGAGTGAAGTTGGGAGAACACTGTCTAGCCGAGCTAGTGTGATTAAAACAAGATGAAAGAAAAGTAAACAAAGACAAATTGAAAAAAGCTTATTTTCCACAGCCCAGATGGACTGCAGAGCACGACCAAACCAACAAACAGGGCAGCACGTCTAAAGAAAGTGGAGTTCTCACTGGGTTGACACAAATTACACAATCTCCCACCTGAACTCTCATTCTCAAAATGAAGGTTCGGCAGGCTTTTTAGGTCTCTTAATGATTGTCCAATGAATGAGAGGCTACAACTGAACGGTACGTTTCTAAAAACTGTATCTGTTTTAATGTGACAGCTCAGCCGAGGAGAAAACAAAAGATTACATTACAGGTTCACGTGGTGAGCCCCGTCTCCGGGCATCACCTTGTGTATTACCTGCAAACCTCGAGACAGCCAGTCACCGGCAGTACAGGCACGACAAGCACGCTGCATTGAAATTTGGCATCTAATGACAAGACATTTTTCGATATCCATCCCTGGACACCATTAATGTTTACATCCTGAGCATAAGCCTTGATCTTGTCCGTAAGTATTTGCATGCTGCCTTTTAGTTCCTACACGAAACTGCTCACAACAGCATCTGCAGATTATCTTGAGCCATGGGTTCTGGAAACAGACATCGCTGTTAACTTTTTTAATTGTGTTTTTCGGTGCCAAGAGGACCATGACCCGAATGCAATTTAGTTCCTTTATATTCAAGGGAAGGCAGACATCTCTAAGGCCGATATTTCCAAAGCTCGGTAACTAGCACCAAAACAATCTAGTTGGATCAATAGCACTCCAGGTGAGAGTGAAAGTATGTATTTTTGATTGTGGTGTACATCGTGCCTTTAATTAATGAAACGTCCACTATAAAGTCTATCGAAAATTGTACACATTGAGTCAGCTGAATATCTTAAAAATATGGATGTGGCTTCATTTAATCATTTTTCTTTGATCTCTGGTCTTGAATTCGATCTATCTTTCACATTGTTTTGTAACCATGGACACTGTAATACATGTCTCGGGTGAATACAGCCTGTCCCAGCCTGAAGCTTATCTGGATGCGAAATGTGGCTCCTTTTTCTTTTCCAAATGGAAAGTCATTACATTTGACGAGAAAATTTCACTATCATTTGCCTTTCAAAGCACTCCCTCGGACAGAAAACAAACGCCACAATATACAGGGCATCATGGGTAGAGAAGATTATGTTGACAAGTCTTATTTAGATGTGTGGAACACATTAGGCTTTTTATTTACTCACTCTCAAGGCATTACAAACACTTGGTCCAGACTGAGTGCCTGCCAGATCTATGCTGATGCATGTTTTTTAAAAGTCTGCGCTGGAAGTGGGCCCAGTTTTCTTTTCAAATTATGTGACTGCCAATTTGAGGATACACTTGTAAACAATAATATTTTTTGGTTTTTTTTTAAGTCCATGTGGACATTAATTCCACATAGTACCCCCATCATATGGTGTAAGATGTTAGATTCACCAGCTTTAAACTCTCCCACGCTCTTCAAAAGCGGGGAGGAGGGGGAGGAGGAGGGGGAGGAGGCGGGACGGGTTTGAACCAGGCAGAGCCCATATTGCTTCTGTTTAATGTCATGTAAAGTACATCCATCTGAGTGGAAGCAAGTAATCTACTACTACAAGAAGCGCCTCTGGCAGCAGTCAGCTCTCCTGGTAACAGATAGTGCCGGGGTGTTCAATCAGCAGTCAGGAGTGTAACAAGAGTGAAATCCTTTCCTGTGGTGTCTAATAGCATAAGTCCCTCCATCACCAACATGGGAGGGAGTCGGGGGCAAAGGTGATTCTTGCCTCCCGTGATATCAGAGCCACGGTGACAGATCTTCAGCAGATGTGTGTGTGGAATACAGAAATAGCCTGGATTTAATGACTGTGGCACGCTTCCAGAAATCTGTCCCTGTCTGTGTCTATGAACTGTGAAAGTCTATCTGACTGGGGTAGGGGTGCTCTCTCCTGCAACCCCCAGTCAATTTGTGCCTCGAGTCAGGGCCTTTACAGATCAAGCTGTTTGATCCGGCTCCGCTGGCACTGCCGTCTGCTTCTGTGCTTTGCTGCCGAGTCCATGAGCAGCTCTGGCCTATTGACCGAGGCAGCTGTGGCGCCCGCGCCAGCCGACGCCGCAGAATTTCCATTCAGTTCATCTCGGAGTTTGGGAGGAGGGAAAAAAAAGCTGCAGCTCTGGAAATAAGAACATGTCAACATTGATTCATGTCAAAAAACGATTGTATCCTCGTCCCTGATGAGGCTGTGTGTTCCTGAGACAACGGCTGTGTGTTTCTGTCTGTGTGTGTGTGTTGGCACTTGCTTAAATTGTCCCTTGTGTTGATATTTTACCACTGATCTAATACTACAAAAGCCAAACATTACACTGTGTCACTGGAACTAAAACCCACTAGAAATGTTCAAGCCAAGAAGAGAGAGACTTTTGTACACAACACACAATATCACACATCAAAGAACTGGCACAATGTAATTAAAAAAAAAACAGTATATTTGACTGCAGATTAACAGATTTTCTACACATGAAGCTGCAATGCAGAGTAACAAAGTTCATTTGATGCTGTATAAAAAGGACGAGTTCACCCAAAAATGAAATTCAGCCTGCTGTAGCTCAGGAGGTGGAGCAGGTCGCTGGTTCGAATCTACGGCTCCCCCAGCTGCATCCTCTCACAAGATACTGAATCCCAAATTGCTCCTGATGAGCAGTTGGCACCTTCCATCAGTGTATGAATTGGTGAATGTGACAAGTGTTGTAAAGAAGACTGGAAAAGTGCTATAGAAATATCAAAAGTCAATTTACTGAAGAGAAAAATGATTTCAGCAAGAATGATCTTTGGAATAGAATCAAAGACTTTCACCAAATGAAGATTATGAACACAATGATATATTTTTCACTAACAATATCATCAAAACGCATTTAAATATAGAAACATTTTGCTTCTTCCGCTGACAATGAAACAAATGTTCTCCTCATCTGAGATGTGGTCCATACAGTTATACGGAGACGTGTTTCTGTCAATCATAGAAACACCTGTCACATTAAAGTCACATTGTCATTTGATACACTATTAGTGTAGAATATGAATTATATGTGCTTTCAACCTCAGTATGTTAATATAACGGTCCTGTTTGCAGGCTCCACACCCCTTTTTCTGAACTGCCCTCCCCCCAAATCGTTTTCATACATTTCCTCCGAGGAGCAGACTAAATTTAGAAATGAAGGAAATTGAATTTCTCAGAATGATGCTTTCCAAATTGAGGGACATCTTGATGTACTGTAACAGCGAGCCAACCAAGTGTTGACAGCAGGCTGGAAATTTGGCAAAGGCATGTTTGAGAAGGGATGATGAGAGATTTCAGCGTAAACGTGTCTGGATCGATATGAATGACACTGTTTAAATGTTCAGACGAAGAAAGTTAAATATCAAAGCAGGGAAATCTGCAATTTGAGACGAGAAAGATGACTTTATCTGTTCAAATAAGGAAAAAAAAGAAGCAAGGGAAGAACAAATTTGACAGAATCCTTCAGTACCGCTCAGATTAGACGCGGACTCGGACTGAAGATAATATGCTGTGATGATCATGGGCCAAAATAAATTGTTGTACTATGATTACAGGAAGATGTCATTAGTGTAATTATAGTAATTAATTTCATTTTTTCATTTTGCACTACAGTGAGTCGTGCTGTTTTTAGGCTCCTAATTGCTCTTGAAGCAATACAGTGATCCAGCGGTTACTTCATACTTTCAAGAAGACAAGTGGTGATGAATCCGACTAACTGGCTTTCACAAAACACCAGTTTCCACCGTAAGGACCGAGTGAAACGAGCTTCAGAGGGTTGAAACCACTATGATGTCGCAGAGAGAAGAAAAACATATTAGAGCTGGAGAGGCAGTGAAGAGAAGAGAGAGTGAGATAGTTTGTGTTTGTATGTATTTTTATGTTTGCGGGATTCATCACAGGAGGCCTTGGCATACATCGAACATAACCCGAACGCCAGATGATCAAAAGGATGAATGCTGAAGCGAACGCTACTGTGCTCTAATACACCGTTTGAACATTTGCAGCATTTTCAATAAATTAACATCCTCTCTGGTCGGCCTGTGCTTTGAATCAGCAGACTATGACTTGACAAGTATATTGTGACATGATTTATGATTTTCTACTTTTTTTTTTTTTTCCGGAGAAATCTCACAGACTCAGGTGAGAAAGAAAATCTTCTTAAGCAAAAACCTGAACTGAAGCAGCACAAGATCAAATATGGTCCATGTGAAGTATTAGAGGGCCAATAATGTGGAGGACTTGTTGACATAAAAGTAAATCGTTTGTACGAGTTTCTTACTTTGGATGATTCTTAGAGATTACATTTAATCTGGATTATCTGGAGCAGACATTCCCAAAACCCGACGAATGACACGGCCCTGTTCGTAATCCTCTGGGGGGCAACCCAAACTTAAGAACTCTGCTCAAGTATTTCCCTAAAAGTTTTAGTATGTCATACGCAGAACAATTCCATGTGACTGTGCGCCTGAGGAAATCCATTGCAAATTTAATGAACAACCCACATACAAGAAACAAATCCTCAATTTGCATGACAACACATGCAAACGCGCGCCGTTAAAATTCACCGTCACTGACGACGTGACAGATACGTTCAGATAATGTGTCCAAATCTGTCGCCCAGTCATATAATGTTGCAATGAAACACACATATGATGGGATTTATCTTGTGAAAGTCGCAGTTTGTCATAAAACTGATGAAATATTAAGACTACACAGCCAACAGTCGCATGAGTGACTTCATCTCATTGAACTCTCACTAAAACCCCGAACATAAAGACTGTAGAGCTGCTCCTGTATGTTAGCAGCTCGCAGAACTGACATACTACCTTTTCACACAACTGCAGTTGTCAGTACAGCCAGTTTCATTGTGATGGTCATCATTTTTCATTACTTTGCTGTACTGAATTGGTGGCCATGTTGGTGACACAAAACTACATGATATTTTACTTAAATTTGGACAAGCTGCGACTAAAATCATGTTTTAAACTGACAAACTTCATATGTGGAGTTTATGGCACAATTCAAGCAGGATCGCACAATCAGTTGTGTCTCTGTGTCAATTTTTTTTTATTAAAATAAGGTCCCAGTGGTTCCACCGAAATGGCCGTGACTTTGGCTCCCTATTGTGTTTCTTGATCTGCATCTGCTGTGGCCGTGGTTACTCCAGATTTCACCGATCTACTCTAACCAAGGCTGTTGGAAAAATACATTCCGTTCCGTTCCGTTTTCTTTCCGCATTTCCATCAGGGTCGTGGGGATGTTTCTGCTTTATCACTCCTTTTTCAAGGGGGTTGCGGGGTTACTGGGGCCAAATCCAGTTACTCAATGGGCGAAGGCCAGGGTACACCCTGGATGAGTCGCCAGCTCATCGCAGGACCGGAAAAGTACATGTTTCTATTATTATAGAACAATTTAACAGCAGTAGAAACTCTTGTTCTTCTACCCTCTGTAAAAAAATAAAAGTTATTATCTTCCACAGTTAGTCTTTTTTATACCAAAGTCCCACACAATGAGAGTTTGTAGTGAAAAAAGACTGCTGCTTATAACTTGAAGATACTTTAATGAACTCAGAATGTTAAAGCCTCATACCAAAGTAGCTTCAGAAAAACTTTTGAACATGTTTCTGAGCAGAATAAAAACTGATTTTGTCCCCAGTCACTTTCACTGAAGGCGTGTTGAACAGGATCTCCTACGATCAGTGTGAACAGACGGGATGATTGTGGAAAGAGAAAAAGCTCTATTCCGATTTTATCTTGAAACTGAAACCAAAATATCAAGAATTTTTGTTTCAGTTTGTGTGAATTTATCCTTTAAGTTAAGATTTGAGGATTTTTATGAAAATATTTAGTGCAAGTGTGATTCTTTAAATTCTCTTCATACATGAAAAAATATGTTTATGTTACTTTCACCTTTCAAAATTATAGCTGACATGTGAAAATAGACAAAAATATTCACTTCACATATAAGATTGTGAAGTTGTGAAATGTGAAAAGAATGTGTTTCTTCAAGAATGTGCAAGACAAGAAAATAAACATTAAAAAGGAATAATGTGTGCATTAAATGTGTAGCTGAGGTGACTTCGGGGTTCTGGCAGGAGCAGAGTTGGTGCTTCTGATGGCTTGGTCCCTCTATAAGTGTAATTTTTAATGCTGCATGCACCATGAAGCCAAGTAAGATCAGTTTTATTTATATAGCCCAAAATTACACATCACAAATTTATCTCAAAGGGTTTTACAACCTGTTTTACGGCAGCCTTACTAAAGAAATTGGATTCACCTGAACTGTAGTGGAGGCAAACATCTTAGAGATTTAAGTCTTAAACAGTAAAATGAAACAAAAAAAAACATTTGGTTTCCGGACCACGAGAGGTGAGCAGAAAAATATGATTTGCCATTATTCGGAATTTGAGTCAGTAGGAATATTAGTTTATTTCTTGGAGTACGTGTTCGAGTTCTCCAACGTGCACCACACATCTTAAATCATGCAGGGGGGAAATAGGCCTACAGTAGGACACGCTCGCAGTGGATATGAGGAGAATGAAATTGTATAAGAAATAGAAGCAATACTCATCTGCCCAGAGATTGCAGGGCAGACTGACATTTTGATTTCTTTCCTGCAAGTTTGATGTTAATGATTTGGCTTTGGATGGGGGACCTTCATAGAGTCTGAGCCATATGAGTGCAATTTCCGTCCTGGGGATGAAAGCGCATCGATTGCCCTCTGATGGTTTTTATGGGGGGCTGCTTTCATCCAGACTGAGACATTATTGAACTGCGTTCACCATTAATGCAGAGCTGATTCTGTGTAACTATATCAACAGGAGTCCAGCAGACATACAATGTTACATTCATATGATGTAGCCGCTACACTGCTGCACAAGAGCCTCGTTGTTTTTGAGTGAATATGCAGATATCAAAGTGAAGTGGGATAATTTCATTTTCTTACAGTGGAGCACAGACCTCGTATCAACCGGTGAATTAAGACTACAGGAAGTCAGCTCGCCAGCCACCCACGGTAGCATAAAAATGAGCTTTTTATTCTCTGTAATTGATTAATATTGCAATTAAACGTTGCAATCGGCAAACCCTCCTGCATTCACATTAGGGAGTTTCATCCCTGCTGGTGTGCAGTGGGGAGGATGCTGTCGGAAGCCTTTCTGCCTTCATGAATCCCTCTCCCAGTGTCTGCTTGGATTAAGGAATCATCCACAGCTGCCTCTACTGCGCTGATGGGGTTTATGCTCGGGTTAAATGCTGAAATGTGCTCAAGTGATCCCTTTATAGTCCGAACCTTACTGAATTGACCCACAAAGACACGGAGGAATGCAACTGTCTAAATGAATACGTCTAGACAAAAGCTACTGGTGAAGACATGACACACATGCAGTGAAGCTGTCTGCGTCGTGTTTGTGCTCTTCACGAGTTATTTACAGTTCAGAGTGTAGATGCTGCACAAACGTACACTTTCCATTCATTTTTCACGTCGTCGCTGTGTGAGTAACACCCCAGGGAGCGTGCATCTCCACTAATATGATATGGCATGATATAGTTCAGGGTACCTCATTAAAATTATCACATCTGCTCATAAATACATTAAAAGAAGACAAGGTGAAGCGGATTGCGGCTTTTACGCATTTGCTCCGGAGCCGTTTGTGCTTTTAATGAGTTGTCTTCATCAGAGATTACATTCATCATGACAGGACAAAGGTGGTAAAACGTTTCCCCGGTTAACACGACGTTGTCTGTGCACCAATCCATTTGTGGGGGCGCCGCTAAATGTGCATGCTGCCTCTGAGAGCCTGAGCAAACATTCAATATATTTAATCAATCTCCCTGCTTGGCTGGAGCGAACGGTTGAGGAACCACTAATATCGTTAATAACCTTTCATTTGCTGTTTTTCTTAGTAGAAAATTCCCAGTCTGACTACAATCCAGACCAGTTAATAGGAACACCTGGTGATATTTAGTACCCAGCACAAGACTGCAGAGTCTGCGTATTTGCCTGGAGGGGAGGCACTGACCTCTGCACTTTTTACTTAATTTACTGCCAAAATATAAATATGGAACATAGAGGACTCACCTTTGCACTCTGAATTAGCGCAGCATGAGGTGCACTAAAGGGCAGGGGTGATTTTAGAAGTCAGGTGTGTTTGCATTACTGGTATGAACATGAAGCCAAGAGGTCCAATTAAGTCCTTCATTACAATATGTGACTGCATGCAAGAAAGTGTGACTCTTTCCTAAATAATGACCAGGAATAAGAAGTCAGCTCTGCACACAAAACAATGCAGCACATTATCCCCGATGCCGCCTCCCCTTGTTCATCTGAGATCTGCTTATCCCCTCTCTCCTGCACCTAATAGTCCGGAGTCAAGCAAGCACGACTGATTGTTGGTCCAACCTGAACAACATGTTACACCAACGGCAGCACACCCACAGGACACTTGCATCTCATCCAATCCAATTTGCAGTTTTGTCCGTTCGCCTGCTCACTCCTTCTCCTTTTGTTTCTCTTTTTCTCTCTCAACTAAGACCCACAATCCCTTCAGATCTCAAGAGGCTTAATCAGTGTCTGTGTCAGACTACTTCATGGCAGCCTTTGGCCACAGCGGATATTATCCATCTTTTCCTTCTAACAAATCTGTCAATCCACTCAACGGGAAATGAAACTTCTCCTTTCTGCAGACAAGCACCCTGTTTGTCTGCAGCAACACACTGGCAGGAAAAAAAAAAAAACAGAATGAGAAAGCAGAGCAACATGAATTCAACATTAAATACACAATGAGCAGAGCTCAGAGGTGATGCGAAAGTGGCACAGACTCCATGAAAAAGAATATCAGGAATAAAATATTGGTCTCAAATCCACAATGAATGCAAAGGGGGTAACCAACCAAGGGAAAGCTTGCTTTGATTTGACTCAATTTGCATAAACCCTCCCAACTATGCTTTTAATAAGTGATCTTCACCCAGGGAGTTGCTGGTGCATAGCAGATTAGCATATTCCAGACTACATAACCACTGGTTGGTTTGGGGAAAAAGAAAAAAAACATGAAGAGAGAAAGAAAGAAAAAAGAAAGGGGGGAGAAAAGAGTGGTATGAGGGTGAATAACGGGGGGAGACTGAAGGGAAAAATTTACCAAACAGACCTGTTTGTTTTGAATTTCATTTCACAGCAACAAACAGCTACAGCTAGAGAAATAACCAGCCCTTATGAGCCCCCTGCTAATTTGCTAATAGCTGGGTTGTTTCATAGTGCCCCCTAGTGGTTCAACACAGCCTGATTCTGTGATGCAGGAGGGAATTGGTCGATCGGGGACCAAATTGTGGGCAGCAGCAGAGAAAGACCAGCCGAGACTATCACGCTGAGGGCTAGAGAGAGAGCGTCGAGGTGATTATGAGGAGAAAAACTGCCTCGACAGTAAAATTAGACTACTCCTTTAAAGAGTAAGTCTCACTAGTTTTTAGAATGTGCTACAAATGCTGCGATTCTTGATTACAAACCCTTGAAACTGCATATGTGTGTGTGTGTGTGCGTGTGTATGAATGATGTATGTCTGAAGTGGACCTCTCAGGAAGGAGTCTCCTACGTGATCATTTCTTCACACACTAGAGGGGGCTAGATCATTGAGAGGAACTTACATTAAATACAAGCTGATTAGGACTGCAGAGCTCTGGTGGCTATTTCAGCCACGTTTAACATCTATAATCAGGCTCTTCCTTCTCCTTCCAGTCCGCACAGGGACCGATTTGTAGTTTTTCTTGTTCACACGTGACAGATAAACAGCTCCATCAGTGTCGGCGAAATCAGATATTACCACTCGGGTCAGGTTAATCCCCCTCCCATGTATTACCCTTGAGAAGCAAACTGACTTTGACTGGAGGATGAAATAATGACAAAATAAAAGATATAAGGCAGCGGGTCCACACTTCAGTGCCCGGGATAAGCTCGGAAAAGCCAGTTCATTTGCCGCAACTTCAATTTGCATGTATTTGAAAAGACAGAAACTAATTGGTATTAGATAGTTGTGTGTTGATAGAGGGGGACTGTCAGAGTATTGGCAGGGAGGGGAACACAGGGTCCATTGTTTAATTGCCTTCCAGAGGGAGCAAAAAAAAAAAAAAACTCATTAATTGACGGAGCGAAATTTTAAGTTAATGAAAATCCGACTCAGAAAAAGAGAGACGTCACTTTAAGATTTTGAATGCAGAAGATTCAAAGCGACGATTCAATTCCGCCATGAGAAAAACTGTAATCATGCTTATTGTGATGTGTTTACACAGCGCGCATCATTATGTGTCGCAGTTTTCACTCACACATGTGAATCCTCTGTGCCTGTGAACAACACACACACACCCCCCCCACACACACACACACACACACACACACACACACACACACACTCTCACACACTCATGAATTATTCTATACCCACAGTTCCGGCAATATCTTCTCCCTAATGTGACAGTTTAATGTGAGAAATATCACAGCCGAAACAGTTTTCAGTCGCATAAAGGATATTTCTCACTGATTTTAAACACTTTCTTTCATGAATGTTACAGATCATTTTGTCCCTGAGGTTTGTCTTTTTTTTTAAATGAATGCTCAGGATTCACTAAACTGTCCAATATGTCACAAACAAACATAACAGTCTGACCAGACAGGCCAGTTTGGGATATTACTTGCAACCAAAACACAAAATTAAAAAAATAAAAGAGTAGTTAATTCAATTAACTTAAAGAACAAACAGTAGATGACTTAACTTTATTGCTGTTTCATAATCTAATGATGGTACTTTTTTATTTTTATCGTCGATTTATCGTCTGAATATGTGATTTCTGATACGGATCCGAGATTAAAGAAAGATTAAACTGTGAACCTACTTGTTGGCAGTGTAACGCAGGTGTTAATACATATTTTGATTCCTGTAGCAGGTAACACACCTGTGAAAGGTGCAGTGTGTGAGAACTTTTACTCTAAAACATAGACATAAGATATTGGCGCCTTTGGGTGTGCGAGCCATTTATATGTTAATTTCCTGTACTAAATGACTTTTGATGAAGCACCTGGCTCCTTTTTTGGGATTGATGTGCGCACATATTACTTTTTGTTTTAAAACAAGCAAATGAATACATAGAATGGTTCCTCACAGCTCATGAAGACAGATATATCCCATTTACTGAAGAGAGGAGTCTGAAAAAAAGAGAAGAAAACAGAAAATGTTGGCAATTAAGAAGCTGGAATGAAAGAATTTTGACTTTTGTTCTTACAAAATACTCAAAATTATTAAATCTATTGTGAAAATTAACGATTAATTTGTCAACTTATCTGTTAATCAGTGCAGCTCTAGTATAAGATGTGCATTGTCACTAAATGGATTAAACTCTCTCACGAAGCTGCATCTGTGTCGGTGTCAAATGTACTTTACATTCAACATGCTGGTTTCCATGAAATGTATCAAAATATGCATTCACCTTCTACTAAAAGCAGAGAATAATAACTCCAACCTGTTCTGAGCTGTTTAGCCTTGAGGACCATTTGCCAGTGTTTTACAAAAAATCAAAATAGGTGGAAATTCAAAGCATAATGGCAGTTAAAACGAGCAAAATAAAGCAGTGAATGACAAATTTGCCCCTCAAGGTTTTCCATGTACTGCATGTACCTGATGGTTTCAGTGTGTGCCGTGAGCTCTCAAGGCTGGCGGGCCAACTGTGCCTCCTTGACAACAGAGTGCAACATCACTGCCATCTTCTCATCTGTGTCCTTGGCGATCAAGTCGAAACCCTTATTAGTGCGATTTATGTAGAACAACATAAAAAACATGGCTGAAAAAAAGTGCCCCCATTCGCTCGGAGCCTGAAATACAGAGACAAGATAGTGTTTCCTTTTATTTTTTCACTGACCTTCATTGCGCCTGTTTTGAGGCTGCATCCCGGATCTGTAGCTTCAAACAGATGCCTGTTGTTGATTTTGATTTATTTGCCCCTCCTCCATCCTCCTGCTCCAGAAGTGTCTACAGGGCCTGTGCTGGGGGGGGGGGAGGGGGGGGAGGGTGGGTGTGCGTGGGTTTGCATGTGTGGAGATGATGTCAGCTCTACAGAGTGAGTAAAGACAGATGTGCTGAAGACAGAGTGTGTCATGAGTACAGACACAGGCAGGAGAAAGACTGTGCTGTGCTGTGCTACACAAAAGAACAGCTCGCATTTATTACACGCCGACTCTAAATTATCATGTAGATCCGTAATGTGAAAGGTTTTTAGCCATTTCATGTCATTAGCGGCGGTGTGGAATTACCATAAAACCATGTTGTTGCCTTTTTAAATTCACTTCCAGAAAGAAGATGATCTGCAGTTTGGGGATTTAAAGCGAGACATAATCACATTCTTCCTCCTACAAAGGCCTTTTTTTTTTTTTTTTTTAAATTATAGGGAAAAAAGACTCCTGAAAAAAGTTTTTAAGTTTTTCTTCTGTATCAAAATAATCCACTGAAAGCTATAATTAGCTTGTTTATCTTATTTCCCATTCAGATTTTTTTTCTTTTTCTGTGAAAAATGTTCTTTGTCCTGTCCAAAAAAAAAGATACACAACCACAAGATTACAACAGTTACTGTTACAGCTGCAAAGACAGACATTTAACAGCTGTCTGCTTCCCATCATCACCAACAATAACGAATATAAATGTACCAAAATGCAAGTGACACACACTTCACACAAGTAGGATTTGATTAACAGCCACTTGGGTCTCATGAAGCGGTGACTTACTGTGTTGTCGCTCATATTAACAGATGAAAAACAACAGTAACCTCTATTTGTCAATCCACTTCCAAACTGTCGAAGCTCCTGCATGAAATATAATCATTGTAATCCCCTTCTATAGTTGACACCGGTCCTGTGACAGTGTTTCATCAATAACTGTACCTACATATTAATATTCATGAACAGAGTCGACCCTTTATAGACTTGTTGGTACTTCTCGTTCTGATATCAAAGATCATTTCCTCAGTTTTGTTGGTATTCTGCTGATGGCTTGTGATGCTTACAATCAAAGGACAATACACCATAGAAATCTGCACTGATACCAGATTTTGGTGCCAGTGCTATTGAAGTCTATGGGAGGTCATATAACATTTAGTGAAGAGAAGCCTCTACAAAATTAAAGGAGGACACTTCAGAATGTGTCTAAATGTGCCCATTAGTCTATTTGCTGTTGGTCTCCAATTAGAAATATCTAAGTATCCAAGTGACTTTTACACATTTATCATAGCAGTGTGTTGATGGACCACTTCGTCTGTCCGCTCTCAGTTTCACAGGTTATCGGGCTGGATGATGGCGGCACCTGTACACCTGTGTTTTTAAGGTACATTTTGGTTGATTTTTTATCTTAATTGAATCATTTTTTTGCATGTAAGTTGTGGTAGTCATGCTGGATTTGTGACGGACTGGAGCTTCTGATTGAGGTTAGTAACAGTAAGATAAACTGGGATAAAACCCAAAATAATCTCACTTTGAGCCCATTAGCTTCTTAGCATCGACTTGCAGTTTTTGATATGGTGACAGGGGGCCAGGTATTAGCCAGATGTTCCTCAATCTTAATTACCATGGTTTTATTTCTCCCCATGATCAAGATTGTTGTTTGTAGTTTCTACCTACAGTCAGTCACAGTTGAAGGCATATCTCTCTGTGATAGTGTTTTTGTGCTTGAGTCTTGTGAGCCATTCGTCTTCATCACGCTTCTAATTGCTTTTCTAATTGTTTTTATTGCGTTAATTGTATTTGATTGTAATGATTGTGTTGTAGTTATTGAGCACTTGTAACCTTTTGAAAGGCGCTATGTAAATAAACTCTTACTTACTTACTTACTTACTATACCTTGTTTATTTACAGCTATTGGTTAATTTATAGCCCAATCAATAAGCAGAGGAGGTTTGTAAATATTTAATTTGAATACGTGATATATTCCCACAACAGTATTACCCCCGTCAGTCATCATAAAGCATCCTCCAAACGAAATCATATAAAGAGAGAGAGGTAAAAATACAGTTTTTGTAAGATCGTAAACCATGGTGAGCATTTTAATCCGACTTGTGTAGAGCCCTGTGAAGTTTGCCTATAATCATGTCTGGATATTATTTGAAGACCAACAGCAAATGAACTAATACACCTATGTGGATTTGCATCAAATGCGATAGACGACATAGATATGTTTGGTTTTAGCCTGTTTGCCCACGTTTTTTAAATAAAGCTGGCACCAAATTTAATGACATAATCATCCTTTCCTTTTTTTTTTATAGGTTCCTTGAATGCAGACAGGAACTGGCAACGCTCTGCAGACTCCATGGCAACAATATACATCCTGTTTACATGGAGCATGGTGTGTGTGTGTGTGTGTGTGTGTGTTTGTGTGTGTGTCTGAGTGTCTGAATGAAGGTCACAGAGTCAGACTTTTTAAAAAACCCTGCCTTACAGTAGGTCGACATGTATTTCAGGTTGGATGTGGGCGCTCAGGCAGAGGTGGTGACCTTCCTTGCAGAGCAGCTGATTCTTTTCATATTTTTTTATGATTCTTCTGAGCGCAGCGCACGTTGTTATGGGCTGCCAGATGGCGCTCAGATGCTCGGCAGTATAGAAGAGCCTTATTGGCGAAAGCCAAACAACCCACGCCGGTGTTCATATTTCATCCTGCTCCTGGCCTCGTCTCGTACGGAGACAGGCATTGATCTGCAAAGCCCACCCTCATAGCAAAATCCTAATGACTGGTGGAGATAACTCAATAAGAGGAAAATTGGGAAAGCCTATTCGAGGTCACAGGAGATGTCGTATGAGGTTAATGCTCTGCAGCGCTGTCATTTTTGGATAAAGACCAGATGTGACTAAACATACACATATTAGATATTTTACTGGAAGGCTGAATTCATAATGAATTTCTCTAAGCAGAGACACGCATACACAGAGCCCAGCCAGCATATGTTCATGAGCATGCCAGCACACACACACACTCATGAGAGTTATCATGCTGACTGACAGCTTATACATTGGGTGTCTCTGAATGGGGGCCATGCAGTGACAGCACGTAACTCCCATTGCTCAGCCAAGTATAAAGAGATTTGATGGAGCATCTGTTTGGAGAGCGCAGAAACAACAGGCGGAACAAGAGTGGAAATCTGGACCAGACCGTCTGCACACTGTCATGCAGCTTCAAGTTATAACCCATAATAGACACGACAATGGAAAAATCAGGTTTACGCACACAGACAACACATCAAGCGATAAGAATATGCTTTCTTAATACATCTTATATTATTAACTAATATAACTGGGATGATCTGAAACAGCTGTTACAGATGTGTAGAGTGTGTGCCCGTCTGAAGGGGAGGAAGAGGAAGGTGAAGAAATGTGAACTCATTTGTATCCGGAGTAGCCGAGGCTGTCATTCACGTATAACACGGCCTTCACCTTGTTGTCAGCTTAATATGATTGTGAGTCGCAGCCAATGACGGAGCATCTGTTTGTGACACCCAGGAATCAATACTCTGGAGTGAAGCGTTGTTTATCTTGTTACGGGCTGACTTTGAAAATAAAAGCACCGGTTCATCCTGACTGTAGGGAAAAGGGTAACGACACAGAGAATGAATGTATACTTGGCCGGCGGTGAAGACTTTTTCATATTTGTTGCCATTTTGAACGTGTTATCTGTGAAAATGAGCACTGAAAAAAAACAGATTTTACAAAAGGCAGGATCTGGTTCTTGATATGTGTATTTATGTATATGATACAGTGCATTACTCCTGTTCATTTGCATAAAGTGTAATCTGTTCAAGACTATATTCAAACAAATATGTATGTGAAGACCACGTGATACAATTGAAAATATGTAAGTGAACCTTGACTTTCCTGATCCTTTAATCAAACAAATGTACCAATACTACAATAAAAACACTCCACTAAGAGCAGTGATGGAACAAAACTATTACAAAATTTGAGGTACTTGTACTTTACTGGAGTATTTATTTATAATTACTTACACTTCTAGTCCACAACAATTCACGGAGAGATATTGTGCTTTTTACTCCATTACGTTTTCATATAAGTTTATAAAGATATGCATTGTTGGAGATGAAACTACCCAACATGCTGCTAAATGCTGCTTACAATGAAATTGATCTGTAATATGTAACAATGTGAATGTGGCTATTAAGCAAAATTAGAAACTTTGAACTTTAAGTACATTTTGATGGTAAGTGTTGGGCAATTTTCGTTCTCTTTCATTGTGGTATGTCTACTTAAAATAAAAGACATAAGTACTTATTGGACCACTGATTATCAGATTATCAAGTCCAAATTCCAAAGTTTAGCAAGAGTTCAGAGGTGTTATCAGCATGATGTATCAAAAGTGAACAAAATGAATACATGACATTATCAGATTAGCAGTATTATATTTTTGTAGCTGGCTGAGGGGAAGCAAGTTTCAACTACTTTATATGAAGTCAGTTTAGTTTGGTCCAGTAGGTTCAAACCTATCGGGGTCGGGACACCAGGTTGTGAGTTTATTATTATTTAAAATAAAGTTCTACAACACATATCTGTATAGATTCTTGGCTTTTTCTCTAATCTTTGCTTTTGTTGTAAAATATAGTATTTATGATGTAAAATCAGAGAGTTGTATAGAAAAAAGTACAATGATTTTTCTTCAAAACACAGGTGGTAGAGAGATGCTCTGAAACACCTACACCTCCACTGACTTTTCAGGGATGCTGACACATTTTTTTCAGTGCATATCCTCGCTGACAACAATACACATTCTGAGCACATAGAGTTAGTTTCCCGTTGGTTCTCCAGGCGTTTTCCAGAGAGTGTGTGGAAAAGAAATCTAAAGTTTGTATATTAGATGCCTTGTAAACC
Source organism: Sparus aurata (assembly GCF_900880675.1). Lineage (NCBI taxonomy): Eukaryota > Metazoa > Chordata > Actinopteri > Spariformes > Sparidae > Sparus > Sparus aurata. The sequence continues at coordinate 24,356,788 of NC_044201.1, forward strand.
TGTCTGAGAGATGACATGGCGGTGCTCCTTGCTCCATTAGGCGCTCTGTCGCGGCGCTCCCTCCCCGCTCGCTCCTGCAGTGATTTATGTCGGAGCGGAAAGATTGCAGTGTCGCAATTTGTGTCCTCTGCATATGTCACCCGAGTGGCCCGAGCATTTAAGCCAGCGGTGACACAAGACGATAATGCCTGCTCTTTACAAAGGCAGAGATCTGTGTTTACAGGCTGTTTAGTTATGGTATAGATGTAGCATCACTGGACTTGTTCTTATAAAGTCAAGAGTACTGTTTTATTCTTGGTACACATGTTACACGCTTCCTTAAGCCATAATGCTAAAAATGGCGTGCAGGAGTTTATTTTTGAGTCCTTGATTTCAACCTATTTTCATTTTGATCAAAGTATGTGTTGGAGGCCCCAACACAGCCCTTAATATCTTTGTTTTTAAAGCAAAATGGTCAAAGAATCAGTAGAAACGTGGCAGCAAATGGCGCCCTGTCCTGCCCTCCATCCTACATCAGCACTTTGTGGAACATGTTTGGCAAACAGCAGCCCGGTTCTCTTAAAATAATACTGGTTTTGTCATTTTTACAAACCAATATATAAAGCTGAAAAGAGAAGGTCGTAATTCAAAGTGACTTTCCAAGTTACATCTTGTTGCCAGAGATCTGTGATTCTCACCAGATGGCAATAAATCAGTACCTCAAGAGAAATTAATGGAGCCATCAGTGAAGCTCTGCATCAGTGTGCAGCGCGGCAAACCTGCAAGCTCTGTTGGGTTTCTCTTAGAAATTTCCAAATTTCCCAGTTAAGAATTGGTCAGCACTATATTTTGTAATATAAGTGTGCAACCGAGCAGCTGTTTTATGCTGGAAAGACTTAAAAAGAAAAAAAAAAAAAAAAGGATTACTCTTCAGGTGCATAGCAACATACTGCAAAGTCTGTTCAAACAATCTGCTCTTCTTTAAAAACATCTGGGTATTTGTCTCACAGAACTTTGATTCAAAGTTTATCTTCGTCCGATTTGAAGAAAATCCAGTTGTGTCACTATTTGCCTTTGCCTTTGGGACATGTGTCATACTGAAACAAATAAAACGATGAACACCAGCGGATACTAAGCCAGATAAACAGGTCTCAACTAGAAACTCCCTTGGTAGTATCATAGTCACTAACACTGCAGTGTTGACAAGCGGCTGTCAACAGTTTCTTACATCAGCCTGTTATTATGCAAGTTTAGCAACTGCAAATACAGATTCAAATTCAATATCGTTATAATACATTTTGTCCTCAGTTTCGCACACCAGTACAGTCCAGATATTTGAAAAATCTTTAATGGAATGAAATGTATATTTAGCAAAAATACAATTTAAAAAAAGTATTTTAGTACCACCCAATGTTCAATTCATGTTGGATTGACTCAACTTTTTTTTTTCAGTAGTATATTACCAGTCGAATCAAACCATTTGTTGTTCATTTTTAAGACTTAATGATTTTTACACATCAAGATCAATTTACTCTTCATGCAGTAAAAAACAACCTTAAGTCCTAGCTCTAGTCCAAAGTCCTTAACCTTAAACCTCGCCACTCGGCAGCCATATTGGCAACAACCCCGGCCTTTCATTTGGACCGAAAAGACCAAACCCTTCTAAATGAATGGGGAGAGATCCACAACTTCGCTTTTGAAGATCACCAAGACATAAAAATCACCAGTCCAATCTGATTATCATTCTTATCTTTTATTTTTTTTTAAAGGAATAAAGAAACGTACTATTTTCCTACAGATAATACAACCACTGTGTAAATGTATGACATCAACTTCCTTTCAAAAGCTAAAAATAAAAAATTGTGTTCTGAGTCTCACATTGTCGAACTTGTCTTCAGAGTGCCGTGACAGCTGGATGTTGGTCCAGCTTCACCAATTCTCATTCTGGCATGGATGGAGAAAAAAGAACCCTCTGGCTTGTTTGCACCCATCACACTCGTTGAACCCAAGAGGCAGCAACAGTGCCCCTGCAAAATAGAGTCAGGAGGAACTTATTTTGCACTTTGGGAGGCAAGAAAAAAGAGGTAACAGCTGGTAGCTTGTTTACAATTGTACCATTAGCACCGAGTTTAGTGTCAGAATAACTTGCCATTTTCAGCGATAAGTTTGCTGGCTTGATGGTTATTGCTACTGTTTCATGTTCTGATAGAGTTTTTTAAAACATGTACAGTACATAGTGGAGAGGAGAGGGGACTGCAGGATCTGATCACAGGCTTTATACCATCAATTTACAGCTAGTGAGTCATGATCCCCTGAGGTTAATCCTAATATTAAAATCAATCTCAGATTTATTTTCTTTGAGCATCACCATTAGGCTGTGATTATTTCACACTCATACACAAAGAAATATCAAATCCAGTGTAACAATTTCCAGGAGATTTACTGAGCACCTTTTTGCTCTCCAGAGGATGAACCATGTCTAATTTGGTGACACCATTTCTTCTCCTGAAATGCCATCATTTCATATTGTCAAGTGTAGTGAGAAAGTTCAAACAGCATTTCAGCTGCACTGTAATTATTCATCAGAGAGCTCCACCCTGACGTGTTGTTGTGAGCAGGCCAACGCTCCATATGTTTGTTTTTCTAATAAAACCCGCCCTGAGCGGCAGTATAAAATCAATAAATTACACCTCATAAGCAAATAGACGGTCAGTGTTTGTGTTATGTCCTCTATTGTCATTACATCATTATGAATTCATGTAAAGTGCTTTAATTATGCATCAGGCCAAAGCTGGGGGGACCACCTTAAATATTTATTGATTATAAATGTCATATTTCATTATAAACTTGCATTATTCACTGTTGGTTTACACTTTGCTTCAGTTAACATTCCAGCGTGTTTGCAGTCAGACGCTGCTCCACCGGTGCTTTACAGGCTCTATATTAGTGGAGGTTTAAACAGTTTATAATACAGTGCTAACAATGGTGGAGAGACTGTAAACAGCTGTACAGCTCCACGGCTTTTCTCCACAGAACAGCAGGGCTTAGATGTTCCAGGGTTTTAGTGCTAAGTAGAAAACACACACTTTAAAATCTAAGTATTAAAGTTAAGTATTCAAGTGTGTCTTCCTCCTCATGATGATCACATGAAGCGTCAGCATCATTACATAACCAAACCACAATAGTAAGTAGCTGCATTTAAAGAGCTTTGAGACCTGGACTGGCTCTATTAGCAGTTCCTTCCCACATGAATAGGTGGAGGTGCAAAAAAAAAACCAAAAAAAAAACGCTGCCCTGAATTTATTTGATTTGCAGTGTTGCATCAAATGAAGCACGAAACTAAGCAGATGGGAACATCTGTAGACTGGATGGTGCTTGATTTCAACCACAGCTACTGCAGTGATCTCAGGGTGTGAACGCACTATAGCTTACCACAAAACATCCTTTTAAAAACAGAAGACTAATTAGTCGGCTCTCTGTTCTTCAGCGCTGCCTGCCGAGCCCTTCCATTATCTCTTACTGCTGTATCATTTCACCGTTTTTAATGCGCATGGATTTCTAGGTCAGCATACATTATGTTTCAGAAATATTCTTTCAAGTTTGTATGGGAAACTGAACTGAATTGCACTATGGATTTGTGATGAAAATCATGCCGTCTGCAGTGATCCTGGTTCTATAATAATGAGGATTTTTTTTTTGTCTCCCCTCTGGCTCAGATTTTATCCTCTCTGGAGGAAGATCAATTGTAATCATCTCAACTCTCCATAGTAATGAAACTGATGGATGCCTGCTCTCAGATGCTGTTTTCACAAGCTCCTATAAATGTTCCATAACCATCATATCTAGTTATTGGAAAGGGCATCACACAACACTTATCAGTGGGAACAAATGTGCCTCATGCGGTAACGGCCAGAATCTGTAAAGGTGTTTTTTCTATAAAACCTTAGATAAAAAAACAACTCTTGGAGGTCTTGTGACTGTAGTATCAAATTTAATTGGAAGATATGATTAAATCATTTTAGAAACATTTTTAATTTGCCCTTTGAATATATTTTTCTGTGTGTGTGGAATCACAAGGAGCGCTTTTTAATATCTTAGGACACACATTTTAAATTGTTTATTTACCTTGATGGTTCAAGACTTTTCCTCATTTTAGGATAATTGCTTGTAAACTTTGCATTTAACATGTCTTTCAGAAATCTGCTAGACAATTATCAATGAGTTCTGTTTGGGGGTTGCAGGTGTGAAACAAGGTCATGATTTTTTAAAATAACCCCAAATAAGTCGACTTCCTGTGAGTGGACTTTGATAATAGTCTAATGGGAAGTTAGACCTTTGACTAATTCCAAATTTAAGTAATGTAAAGTATGTGTTGGTTAACATATTGAACATTTCTTTGTCTACACTTCTTGAAAAATAAAATTAATATATTCTAATGTTAAAAAAGTCTGATACCTCCAGTCAAAATACATCTAATACCAAATATTTCATGAACTACACATCTGATATTTCCTCATTTTGCTTTAATGACAACATGCACTCAGCAGCACGGAGTTTTTGAATCTTTTAAACATTAAATCTTTTTTTAATTGGTGTAATAAAGTATTTAGCTTTTGTCTTCATCAATGCATTTTTGTGCATGTTTTTTTTTCCAGCATTTAAAAGTATTTGAACCAAAAACATGGTTGAATTAGTGATCTTGATTATATATATATATTTTTTTAACCAATTAGAAACCAATTTGAACAAACACAATGGTCATATAAATCATTAAAAATGATTGTTGCTAGAAACAAAAAGTATACCACGCACCACTTTCACAAACAGAACCCATGAAGATATACATGAAAACGAGCATGTAGCCTAACAAGCTTGTATTTACAGCACGCACACAATGTAAATAAACAACAATCAGGGAGGACTGTGACTCCAGAGGAGCATCTCAGTTTGTAAGAGCCAAACTATAAACACCACAGGATTAGCATTTTGTTTAACGATACACACAATCTGTCCCCTTGAGCGCAATGTACTGCTGCTCAGAGCCTCAATGCAGTAATTGAATATTCGGTCTAAACCGAGTTGAGACCAGACTTTCACTTTTTGAACCCTCACCATTTAAAAATATATTCAGTTTATGCCAGAAAAAAATGTCCAGCTTTTTTAAGAAGAGATCAAAACTAAACTGTGGTGACTGAACTCGAGCTGGCTAGTGATATAACCTTAACTAAAGCTAAGCTCCTGTATTTCCTGTTTCCTTTCCGGGGACTGAAATGTTAGTTTTCAGTTCAGAGTGTTATTAAACCACATAAACAAAGCAGTTCATAAATCTAAAGGAGAAAAATTTAACTAACATCAAATAGGCTAAACTACTCCTGCTGAAGGCTAATTCGCCTAGCATAGCAGTAGTAGCCTAGCTGGCCAAGTAGGCTAACTGCCTCTGTAGCCTCTGACTGTCAGTAGTTACATGACCTTTAAGTTATTAGTTCATTTGGACGAGAAAGCTGAGGAAGAAACAACAAAATACAATTTTTGTTGGAGCCTAGAAAAGCAAGCTTACTACGTTTGCCCCTGAATCCCGAAACATATAGCGTATATCTTAATGCTTTCAGGGTTTTATGTAGCGTTTAAGGTCTGTAACAATCACCAACGGTCATCCTAATACATTAAATAAGCCTACACAGTTCAGCTTTAAACCCTTTTTATGTTGACTTCACCGTTTCTGTTGCATGGTGCCTTTCTTCATAGCACGGAGCTCACAGCCGAGGACATCCAGTACTTCGCCAGTATTTCTATCTGTCATATTTAAAAACTGTCGTGTTCAAAGTCAACTACGGGAAAATTACTTTTTGGGATGAAATCTAATTTTCTACTCACCCCAGTCAGAACTGCAGTGAGGTTTTAGACTAATACCAGGCCGTTCAGTCCCTGTCATCTCCCAAACTGCTGATGTTAATGGGACAATCTTTTCAGACAGAGAAATGGGGGGGAAAAAAGAAAAGCAAATGTCCATCGAATTTCCCTGACTACCTCATTATTTTCCTCACCAACAGCGCTCTGGTGACGTGGTCTGGTGAGACTGTTGTTGCCTTCTAAAACAAAGCATATTCACTGAAGGAAAAAGAGGGGATAATGAATGGACCCAGTGTGTAATTGTTGGTCTACAACCACCTGATAATAGTGCATGAGCTAGTCTGGGAAATGTGATGGACATTTTATGCTGTTGAGAGATGGCTCCTTTAACTTCCACAGTCTGAGAAGGAGGCTGAGATGGAAATGCGGGGGCTCAGTCAGTGTCTGTGTGACAGTCATTCAAATGTCAGTGGAGTTTTGATTAACATGTGGGTGAGTAGATAATGATGAAGCTCATAGACGATGATGCAATTCATGAACAATGCATATAAAGGATGCAGGATACAACTTTTACATTACATCATTTTGCTAAGAAATTGGTGCAGTTCAGTTCAAGTCTTACAAGAATACCTCTTTATTTTACTAAATGCACATATTCACATTGTGTTGCAGCATTTGAGGAGAGGAAACCACTCTGATATCTGTGTTGAGGCCACAGCAGAAAAACTGGAAACATGAGGCAAACAGCAAGCTTGGCTCCGTCCAACGCCGACAACATCTGCCTTCCAGTACCCCTAAAATTCACTAATTGGCAAGTTATATCTCATTTGTTTAATCCGTACAAAACAAGGTGAAGATACCAATTTGCAGTTTTACAGCAGGGTTAAATGCCACTCTATTTCTTGACTTAGACCAGTAACTTCCTGGAGTCTTTACTGGTTTGGCACATATCCTGCCATTAAAAACTACACAGCAGTTTGTGCCAAGCAAAGCTAATCTCTTCTGTAGCTTTTTATTCAACACACACCGACTCGTTGATACAGGTGAGGCTGCTGTATAAATGTCTTAGAAAAGCTTATTTGGACAGCGTGGCGTGCCATAGGAGCATCGCTGCATGTGCATCCAGCCATTGTATGTAATCAGTGAGAAGAGGGGTACAACTCTGTGCCTTGTACTGAAAACAAAAAACGTCTTAAAACCGCTAGAAAAATGTGTCCTCTGCGCAGGAAAGATTGCCTGGAAAACAATGGTTTTGCTGGAGACACATTTCTAGCGACACGTTTTAGTGTGATCAGCCTTTAACTCTGTGCCAGCAACAGAATGAGCCGATCTCCCTCTCAAGAAAAGATGGAGTCAATCTAAAATCATGTATCTTTTACAGCAAACTTTGTAACAAACCCACCAGTCCATTGTGTAACCGGAAACTACTTGGTTAGGTTCAGGAAAAGTTGATTTGTGAGTCTTATTCCCGACTCGTTAACACTGAAGCTTTGGGACGGCGACTGATCCGACTTGCAGTCCCAACCCAGTATTTGACGAGCCAGGAATGAGACTTAAGAATCAACTTTTCTTACAAATAGGTCCTCTTAAAACAGTCACCCCTGACTATAGGCTTGTTACAGGACCCAAAACTTGATCACCTGGGGGAAACCAAACTGTCAAAGTCACTCACTGCCCTATTGGACTTAATATGTTAGATGTGTGGTTATAAGGCCGTCCTGTCACTGTCTTTCTTTCTTTCTTTTTGTGTTCACTAGTGTTAGTAATTCACCTCTGTTAACCTCTATCCTCAGAACCATTCCTATGAGGGAAAACACCCAAAGAAAACCATTTAACAATTGTTTTTTTGTACAATACACTGAGCAGACAGAGACAGCTACAGTGAAATTACACAATGGAGAAACAATATTAAAATAAAGTGCGAACATTAGGAACTCTTATTCCGCGAAGACCTGGAAAGAGGACAAAATCCACATTAGTACGTGGCCAAAATTGAAGACTCAGATGTTGGTTGAGCTTTTTGGGTGTCAAGAGAAGCCAAGTCTTAAGTAAGTTAGGGCTCCTAGTGGTCTTGTCCAAGTCACGTCTCCGGTATTAATTTTTTTAGTTTTTCATCAGTGTCCCAGATGAAAGCATTCAAAACGTAAATGGAGACTCTGCTGTTCTTCCTCCGACACCACGTTCATCTGTTAGGATCTGTGTTACTCTCAGACACAAACACAGTAAAGCGGCTGTACAGCTTTAACCTACATGTACAAAGATTGATGTGGAAATTATTTCACAGGCAGAGTGTATGAACGTATGAGAGCAGGTTGTCTTATAAACAGTAAGAACGATAAAATTCAAATCGTATTTATTTCAAAAAAATTATATACCTAATATTTTCATCTGGCCAGTCGTATAAAGTAAGCCATGGAGCGATGTTGTTAGACTTTGCAGAGACTAACCGACAGCATCATTAAAACAGTGTTAACAATCAAATATATTCTCTCTAAATATTTAGACACCTCTAGATCTACCCTGTGTTAGTGCCTCTCTGTTACCCTTCCTGGAAAACATTTCTCCTGACCCAGGAGTCGAAGTCAAGTTGTGCTGTTGGGCACGTTTTATCCATCAACAGCTATTACACTTAGAGGAAGGGACTGCCGAGAACCGCAGGCTACACTGTAAAAGTAGTAAGTAGAAGCATTTTTACAATACTCAAAGCTGCTTTTCGGCTATCATTTAGCTTAGTTAATGAATGATTAAAGAGACGCAGTGAGATGTTCGCTTCCCAGTGAGTCAATTCATAGTCCCTCAGGTCTTTAAGCGCACCATAATCTCAGCGATGATCCTTCAGTTCCTCAGTCTCTGGATCACTGCACACCACTGAGCGCCAGGCTAAATAAAATCTAAACCCAGCTCATAATGCTGTTATGTTCCTGCTAGATCTACGACCCCTTTCCTGAACAACAAATGAGACCTCTGGACAACCATTTATCATAGAAAGTGAAGAAATGCAGGTAATGAGCTGTAGTGAACAAGGAACTTTTCATATAGTTATTTGCTTCGTTTGACAGCTAAATGTTTGGTTTTGTTGGCGTTGCATGTAGATAAACTGAGAGCTGCAGTCAAAATTCTTTCAGCAAACATCCTCTGCCAATAAATAAACTGCATTCTGGTCATTTTAGGTGAATATTTAGAGCCTCTTCTGGCCACATCATGCCTAATGTCATGGTCAGTAACCGACCCCCTCCTGTATCTTTCTTATGTCCCTGTCACTACTGAATGCTATGTGAGAACTTAATATCACCTCTGATACGTGCCTGAGTTCCTTTCCAGAGGATACCCCCCCAGTTGAGGATCATATGATGCTCTTGTGTTGCTTCGTAATGTTTTGCATATGGCTCCGGGGCGAGGGTCCAAACTCTGAGTAGAATGGTGTTTTTGTTCAACATGGATCATCCCCGAAGAGAGCCGGCATGCACATGGCTGCCTCAAACAAGGTTGTCAAGATGTCCGCGGAGGCCCAACGCCAGCACACCCCACCAGGCAGCTGCTGCCTGCCAGGCGCCCATCTACAAATAATCTACTGTGGGAGGAGGTGTCAGTCTGTTCTGTCAGGGTATACAGTGTTCATCCAGAAAAGTTCAAAGCTATTACACAAAACTCTAGAAAATAATAATAATTTAAAAAGTGCTGAGAATATAGCAGCGTTGGAATATAAACAAGTTGAGTCATTTTTCAAACAACTATTCTGTGACGTGCATATGTGGATGGATTACTGATACCTGCTGTGCGCAGATCCATGGGCCCCCAGACCTCCTGGGGTCAAAGAGCCTTTGTAAGAAGTGACTGTTAGGATTTCTTGTTGAAAAAGTCAATCAAGTGACTAGAAGCAGAAGCAAAATAATCACATGACAGAAGAAAGACACAAGAGAGACAAAACAACTAAGTCGTGCAAGGTGAGGACAAAAAGATGCAAAACAACCACAAAGAGATGCAAAGCGAGCCACAAAGAGATCCAAAACCAGCACAAACAGATGCAAAACAACCACAAAGGGGTGCAAAACAACCACAAAGAGATGCAAAACCAGTAAAAAAGGATGTAAAACAACCTCAAAGTGACGCAAAACAACCACAGAGACACAAAACAACCACAAAGTGATGCAAAACAACCACAAAGAGACACAAAACAACCACAAAGAGACACAAAAACAACCACAAGGTGATGCAAAACAACCACATAGAGATGCAAAACAACCACAAAGAGGTGCAAAACAGTCATAAAGAGATGTAAAACCAGTACAAACAGATGCAAAACAACCACAAAGGGATGCAAAACCACTGTAAAGGGATGGAAAACCACTGTAAAGTGATGCAAAACAACCACAAAGAGATGCAAAACAACCACAAAGAGATGCAAAACAACCACAAAGAGACACAAAACAACCACAAAAAGATGTAAAACAGCCACAAAGAGATGCAAAACAACCACAAAGAGACACAAAACAACCACAAAGTGATGTAAAACAACCACAAAGAGACGCAAAACAGCCACAAAGAGATGCAGAGCTTCTTGAAGAAGATGCAAAACCTGGATTAAGAGATGAAAAAAACACTACAAAGAGATGCAAAATGACTACACAGTGATGCACAATGACCACTTAGAAATGCAAAACAACAACTAAGAGATGTAAAACTATGACAGGGATGCAATATAACTACAAAGTGACACACAATTATCACGAAGGGAAAGACTGGCAAAACGACCACGAGGAGACACAAGCTAACTGCAAAGATGCAAAACCACTTCTAAGAGCACACAAACTGACCACAAAGAAAACACTTGTTCATCATTCTGGTCAGTGATGTACACAAAGGGGGGGGGGGCACCCCCTCGTGGCCCAATTGTTGAAAAACGCGCGCTAAAGTGCCCTCTTGAGAGCCGAAACGCGCGCTAAAGTGCCCTCCTGAGAGCCAAAACGCGCGCTAAAGTGCCCTCCTGAGAGCCAAAACGCGCGCTAAAGTGCCCTCCTGAGAGCCAAAATGCATGCTAAAGTGCACTCCTGAGAGCCAAAATGCATGCTAAAGTGCCCTCCTGAGAGCCAAAATGCACGCTAAAGTGCCCTCCTGAGAGCCAAAAAAGCGTGCCAAAGTGCCCTCTTGGTTGGCAAAACACACTAAACTGCCCCCTTGGCTGGTTAGAACATGATAAACTGCCCTCTTGGGAGCCAAAACACGCACTAAAGTGCTCTCTTGGGAGCCAAAACGCGTGCTAAAGTGCCCTCTTGGGAGCCAAAATGCGCGCTAAAGTGCCCTTCTTTTCGCCCCTGCCCTTCAAAAAGTCTGCGCACGCCACTGATTCTGGTCGTCTTCTGTCTACGTAGGAGTGAGGAGATTACTCACAGGTAAAAACATTGTAAAAGATTATGTGATGGGAAAAATCTAAAGATCATCAGAAATGTTATGACAGTTTTTGTGAGGGTGCCTTTAAGCCAAATTTTGGCCAAAAATTCATCTTTCCATGATCTTTTGAAAAAATAACTAAATATTTGGCAACCTCCCTCCGTACCTGATTGGCGACATGCTGCTTTGATGTCACTGTAGGACACGAGGCATCATGTTATATCATCTCACAGGGAACAACACTTCTCCTTGTATTACAGAACTCCCAATCAGATTTTGACAATCCCGTGATCAGGTGGCATGTCAAACTCCATTAAGCGTGACTGTGATCGCTACGGGGTCCGTGCCATAAATTCTTAAGTGTTCTGTTCACACTTTGTGCTTGGATATTTTTAGTCCATCTTGGTTTCCTGTGACAAATAAAATCAGTTCGACCACTTTTTCATAGAAAATGACTATGTAAAACGTTGCGTTGAAAACCCCTCCAGCGGTGTGGTGTTACCCTCGTTGCAAATTGCTTACAGACAGTCGAGTCAACCGCAATCAGTTTGTATAAACAGCATGAGAGTATACCTCATGCTACCGAGCCAATACAGCGTCTCAGGCCTCGCTGCCAACACACGTTATGTATACGCTGCAGCGACAAGGCAGATGTTGAGAGGTGGCCCTGTAGGGACCGGGGCCATCAAATCGAACCTCTGAAGCCAGACGCATCACAGGAGCCCTGACAAGTTATCTCTTTAGTTTTGAGGAAAGGAAGAAGGACATAAAACTCAATTTTGAGGAAATTTAGTCATGAAATAAAAACCAGAGTTAATTTACTAACCCGGTTTCACTGTTCAGTCCCAACGTCTCAGCTCCAGTGATGTGGTTAGCCTGAAGTCAGCAGTGTCTTTTGGGTTTTATGAGATGTTGTTGTGTTTTATGTAATGTTGTGTTTGTTAAGTGTTCTGTGAAATGTGTTTTATGAATGTTGTCTTGTTTTATGAATTGTCATGTTTTTCAGGTTAGGGTTAGGGTTGTTGTGTTTCCTGTAATGTTGTTGTGTTTTCTTTAACGTTGTTGTGTGTCCTGTAGTGTTGTTGTGTGTTTTCTTTAAAGTTGTTGTGTTTCCTGTAATGTTGTGTTTTTCCTATAATGTTGTTGGGTTTTCTTTAATGTTGTTGTATTTCCTGTAATGTTGTTGTCTGTTTTCTTTAATGTTGTTGTGTTTTCTTTAATGTTGTTGTGTTTTCTTTAAATTTGTTGTGTTTTTTTTAAGTTGTTGTGTGTCCTGTAATGATGTTGTGTTTTCTTAATGGTTTGTGTTTTCTTTAAGGTTGTTGTGTTTCCTATACCGTTGTTGTGTTTTCTTGAATGTTGTTGTGTTTTCTGCAACATTGAGTTTCATGAATTGTCGTGTTTTTCGGAAATGTTGTGTTTGATGACATGTTGTTGAAAGTGTGCCTGGTGGTCAACATGTCGACTCCACCACCAAGACAAGAAGTCATGATGTATCAGCATTCATCCTCCTACAAGCTGCCAAGTAAATCTTTAAACTACTACGTGGAGGAAACAAACTGTACTTAGTTGACCAGAAACTGACAAAACACTTAAACCTTAAGTGGCTGGAAGTAAAAACCCCCATTCACTCCGTCCAGGCGGGTCCTTGAAGCTGTTTTCAGCCAGAATAACTTTCCTGCACTTTCATTTTCCCATCTAGTGAATCAAGTGATTCGAGGAATATGTGAGCTTCTTCTCCACAAACAGCAGGCCTTCAGTCTGAAAGTGAAAGTTGAGATCAGAGAGGGTGAAAGAGCAGCAAACAGGTTGGTCAGGTGGGAAAAACCCACCTCAACCTGTTTTACGAAGGCTGCACATCTACACACAACTCAAATATAATGCAGAAATATAAAACAGGATGTCCCTACACAGGTAGTACACATATACTACAGGTAGATGAGCGTCTGGAGGATGTCATTTAACGCTTGCAGGTCATCTCTGTGGAAGCTACAGCGTTAATAGTCCCGGGAAGCTCCACCTCCACCACCACCTTTTATGTTAATTTCAGCGTGATCCGTGCGCGGACTGGAGGGAGCCTCTGAGAGCTGGATCTGTCGGCTGCTCCATGTCGATGCATGAGGCTTCTGGTTCCAGACACACACACACACACACACACACAACCTGCCGCTGAATCACTGACGGGACTTTTTTTTTTTTCTGCTCTCTGATCGGCGTCGTGTCCGGAGCATGTCGCCGCTGAGGACGCGCGGCTGAGCGCGTTAATATCTGTTGTTGGATCAGTTTTACAGAGACAGAGGAGGTGAACGCACCTTGCATCCAGCCATGGGAGGTCAGATCACCAGGAATACCTTCTACGGTAAGTCCTGTTATCGATGCTTTATTGATTAATGAACCCGATAATGAAAGATGATATAATCGTGTTGTGAGCGTGCAGCCGGCAGCCCGCTGTGCATGAACACTGTAGGCGTCCTGGTAGCCTGAAATAAATGAGAAGTGAAAGTAGCCAAGTTTTTTTTATTTATTTGTTTTCCAGTTAGTCACGACCGCCTTTGAATTAGAGAAAAAAAGGGGAAGTCGTGTTGCACTTGTGATCTGCATCATGCCACAGTGATATTAATCATCTCCAACATGCTTGTGTGTCATTCATGTGTGATTAAGTTGTGTAGTTACAGTAGATCAAACTTGTTAGGCTGCATAACTTTCTGTCACCTGGCTTCTTATTAGGTTTGTCATTAAAGCCAATAACTGGAAGTGATGCACTCCCAGATGAATATCAGCACGTTGGCAAAGAGTGTCACAACTTTATGTTTCCACTCATGTGACCAACAGCTCATCAGGTGTAGGTGTCTCAGGTGATGACAACAGGTGTACTGGGTGGTTTTATTTATACATTTTCAATATTCAAGATACAACTGTTTGATTCCCTGAATTCAGCCTGACTTGTCTTAATTTTCATTTGCTTTCTGCATCATTACACTAAATTATGATAATGTAATTTAAATGTGTCAAAGCAAATCAGGAGTTTAAAGGGTGTTTTGTGTCGTCAGCGCTGTTTTATTCACGCTCTTGTATATTTTTATAGTTTGTACTCTGAAAACTGAGAGAAATGAGTGTATCAGATGTTCGTCCACTTGGAGAGAAGTTATTAATTATGTTGAAGGTTAATCAGCAGCTATTTTAGTACTCATTCTACCACTAAAAAAGCAAAAATGCAACATTTTCTCTTGTTCCAGCTTCTCAAATGTGACGATCGGCTGTTTTCCTGAGCTTTAAGTGAATATCTTTGTGTTTTGGTCTGTTTGGTTGATCAGAACAAGAAACTTTAAAGACCAAACAATTAAATGATTAATTAAAGGAAGTTGTAATCAGATTAATCTGTAATGAGAATTAGATTTTTTCTTTTAGTTTCACTCCTGATTGCATCGTTTGATAAAGTCCAGCCGCTGGGACTTGACATTGGCGAGGATGCAGAGTTCACTGATGATGTCATAACATTGTAGAGTTTGGCCACAAAGCAGCTGGTGGACTCTACGATGACTCTGACGGTTTTGAGCTGTTCTGATGATGTTAAGTGATGCACAGTACACGACCACGCAGGAGTAAACACCTCATCTCCCAGATTGGACAGAAGGACACGGCCAACCTATAAACTGTTAGAGGCCACTGGTGTGAAGTAACAGTATAGGTGCAGGCCGGGGCGCTGCTAGGTATTCCTGGCCCTCTGACAAGATCTCAGTCTGGGCCCTGAAAATGTAATCCATGTCATGTTTCAGGGCCTCTGTCCAGCTCACGAGCTCATGAATCATTCAACCTCCCCCCTCCTGTTTGGCAACACTGCGTGATTGTATCTTGATGATTGTGGTTTTTTTTTTTTTATGTGTCGTGTGTTTTTTAAAAAGTTTAAATGATTTTTCAAGTATAAGAGAGACGTCTAACTCTTGTTTTCTTGTTCAACAAAAGCTGCGCTTCAGTTCTGGGCAGTTGTGACCCCTAATTTAGAAAATAGCTCCAAGAAAAAAAACGAGCGGCGCTGATGAGTCATTACGAGAGCTGCAAGTTGATTAGTTCATTCATCATTTAGCTGATTGTCAGGAAATTCATCAGCATCTATTTTGATATGATTGAATCCTTTTGAGTCCGTTTTTGAAGAAGAAATGTCCAAATTATTTTGGTTCCAGCTCTTAAAAAATGAATGTTTTCTGGTTTCCTTGGTGTTCATCATCCCCGGCTCTGGGAAATGTGACGGGCTTTTTACACTTTTCTTTTAGACTAAACTATAATTCTGTTCATAGAGAAGCTCGTCAACAAATGAATCGATGATTGAAATAATTGTTTGTTGCATATAAACAGCGCTGTAAAAGCACCAGGGCTGATGCTACTGTGAGAATCACTCTTGTTTACCTCTTATTGAAACCACACAAGTTGTGACATTCTTGCAAAAGCTAAAAACATATCTGTGCCCTTCGGCTCCTGAGGATGCTGCCTCGCCTTGTGAGAGGGGGCCTCGGCGCCTTCTTCGTACTAACGTCACAGCACATTAGAGCCTCTCAGGCCTCTTAGTGAGACCGAGCCTGAGGGACGAAACACAGAGGAGGCCAGGTGACACTGGCCAGGGCCGATCTCTGTCTCTGCACTGTTTGTCCTCTCCAATTAATGACAGCAGAGCCGGTCCCATTGTGTGCGGTGGTGCATTAAGCAACATTATCCTTCCTTAAGTTGCTCATCTGACGTTCGTCATGGCACCTCTCTTTTATCGTGACAGGGCTCTGGTCACTGTTTACCCTCATGTCTCCGTCAGGTTGCATGACTTTTTAAACACACTTCAGCAGCCACTGTATCATCAGCACTTTTGGCCCTAAGCAGCTGCCATTTACAGTAAATCAAATGTGGTATTTTTATTTATCCATTTATTTACCCTGATAATAGTTTATATAGACGTCTTTGCACTCTGAACGCTGTAAATACACTCCAGCATGCCTGAGATATAAAAATAAAGCCGCTCCTGTCCTGAGATGATGTGAATATAGTGAGAATAAAGGAAGATTTTGAAGTATGAGTGTTGCTCCACTATCTCCAGAGGCCTGCGAGGTGTTGCTTCTGTTTTCAGACCTTACAGGAAATACTCTATTCAGTTCTCCAGACTGGTCATTGATGGAGCACAATACTGTCCTGTTCTGTTTTCCTGAAGACATCACGTCTGACATGACATCATGGATGCAATATGGTTAGAGGATTTGTTATGACTTCATTTAAGACCACTGTTGTGCACAGAGCACAATTCGACATTGTTCTGCAGGGACAAGAGCATGAGAGGAGCTTAACAAATACACCGCACCGAGCCCAGAACACTTGGCAGAGCCTCTCCAATTGTGATTCGAAGGAGGGGGGAAGACTCTTTTTTTTCTAGTTTAACCTCAACAAATTTTTTACATCCGTGGCGGGAAATAATGTCGTCATCCACAGCTCCAACCTCTATCTCTGCCCTGAAACCAGAACAATAAGGAGGGGGTGTTACAACAGAGGTCATATGATAAGTCATTGCCGGTCCTGACAGCGTTAATTGATTTGTCTCCAGGGTACATTGTGAACGTTTTGACCCTCCAGGGTCAGTCGAAGGAAAGAAAAGATATCTGTCTTGCAGCAGTGGCTTGTATTTTCTCTAACAGACAAATAAAAGCATCTCCTACACAGTCTTCTAGATTGAGGTGTGAAAAATACAAGCAGTAAGTGTTGATTAGGCTGCGATTCTCTATTTGGCTTCCAGTCGTGGTGATTTTTTTGGTACTTGAAGACCTTAAGATACAATTCAGAGAAGACATAAGGATTGTATGAGAGTATATCAGTTTTACGACCTTCACGTCTCCTTTTGCTTTAGGTGCCAACTCTACAGTTAATGCATAATCTATTATTATCTCAGTGCTTTTCTTATCTGTAACTTAGAACACTTAACTTTTCACAGTTTGCTTTGTCTATATAATTCACTGTTTGTTTTTTGTGTTCAGTGTTTTACATTTTTGATCCTTTAGATACATAGATCACCGTTAGCAACATGAGCTGACCACAAGCTAACATGTAAGCACTGCCAACAATGACTCATGTTTACGGTCAGCGAGTGTTTTAATAGTTTTAAATGAGTATTCAAGTAAGAGAGATGTGTCGCTCTTGTGTTCTTATTCACCAAAATCTGTGCTTCCAGTTTGGGCCTGTGGTGACACCTCATTAAGAAATCATCTCCAAGAAATGATTAATTACAGAAGCTACAACTTGATTACTTAATTCATCATGTAGTTAACAGTCAGCAGTCTGTTTATGATAAAAAATGCCTGAATTCTCCAACTCTTAAAAAGTGTATTTTTCTTTTCCCATGCCTTCTATCATAGAACTGGACACTGGAAGGCATCAAACCAACAATCAATCCATTAACAGAGAACTGATCAACAAAGTCTGTGTGTCATTCTCGATCATTTAGATTATCACACAGGTGTTTTTAACTAGTGAGGTTAGCCTGTCAGCTAGCCTAGCTGGCTGCTAAAATAATAAAAAAAAAAAGGACTTTGTTATTGAAGATGCAGCCGGACACATAACATTTAAAACCTTTACCCAGTAATGAGGTTGAAACTTTAACGCTTGCTTTTTTGTACGTCACTACCTTGAATTTTTGCCAGTTCTTCCGACCACCGAGTGTTAAGGTTTCCCCGTTTTTGAGCGACTTGATGCTCAAAAATGTTAAAAACACGATATACAAAAACAAACCATTAACAATATATACAAAGCCAAGTGTGGAAAGTGAAGTATTTTAACACAGTTATGGATTAAAAAGCACCAAGATAACTTTAGCTGTAGAGTTGGTACCGAAACAAGAGGACAGATGTACGTCACAAATTGTGCAAGTGGAGAATTTGTACATGTGGCCAACTATTTCCAAATAATACCGCCTTACATTTAATGAGAACCCAGTGTCTGTGGGAAAATTCTCCTTCTCCAAAACCGCACAGTGACCTTGAGGTTTTACTTTGAAGAGGACTGTGTGAGAAATGCGAATGAGTTGGTTCTTATGAAAGGGAGTGAGTGTGATACCAGGCTAATGACGTCTTTGAGCTTTATCACCTTAAAACCCAAAAAAGAGCGATGTGAAAAAGGTTGTTTTGCTCTATTATGAGTTTGAGTGGGAGCAGTCATGATTCACTCATGTTCACATGGGAACATTTTATAAAAACTCCTGCTGAACATTGTGAGTCAGATGTTCTCCTTTGGGTCTGTTCTCATTTTGACACTTCCTCTGACCGGCGAAGCACAATAAATGTCACCAAATCTCATTTAGCAGCAGCTAGTTTGTGTTCATTTTCCTTTTTTTCCATGGTGATGAAGCAGGTAGTGTGACTCTCAGGCATAAATATCGTGATTGATATGCAGACGACTGAAAATAACACGTACCACCCATGCCTTGCTATTATTAGAGCAAGCTGAACGTACTGAATGTCAGGGTTTTATTTATTTTTTGTTGTTGTTTGCCAGGATTATAGCACGGAGTTACGTTACTAAAATGTTTAACCTACCAAGAGGGATAAAAAGGATCCATCCATTTGTAGAAAACCAAAAGAATGACTATCAATACATTACAATAGTCAGTGTAGCGGCCCATCGGACACACACTGGTGAGGATCAGGGAGCAGAAGGAGCTTTCCTGTTACGTTAGCCACGGCGCTAGCTCAACTTGCACTGCAGTTTTAACTTCCACAAAGAGCAACGTGAAAACGTGACCTCACATCTACTGTGGTTATTAAATTGGCTAGGCTTGATGTTCACATGATTTCTCTTGACTGTCCCTGAATACCAAATACTCCCAACACTGCTCAAGTGTGCTAGTAGACGCAAGCTAAGTTAGCTGCAGAACATGCTAACGTAAAGTTCATCAGGCAAAACTGTAAGATAGACAGCAAAGTCAAAACGTGGAGGTTTTAAAGTTTAAACTCAGTGAATCCATCCTTCTTCAGCGAATCCTGCAATTTACAGTGATGGCCCTCGTTGAGACAGCAGTCTGAATTAAAACAAAAAAGGTTTTCCAGTTGTTGTGGGGACACACCACCAGGCTTCCTCTCTTCCTCTGATGATGGGAGTAGATGAAAACACTGTATTGGTTCTTGCAGACATCAACAGAAACATTGTGGCCCTTTAGTTGCGTTTCATCACAGGCACAGTAAAGCGCATTATTTTTCAAAGTGCTAAAACCCTTCTGACGGCATTGACATCATTGTGAAACCCATGCCGTGGCAGAACTTGACTCCGTGACAGTGATGAAACGGATGAACCCTCCACCATTAATGTATTCACATCAAGGACTCGCTTTCTGCTGTAATAATTTAGCTGTTGGAGAGACGCTGTATGATGTTAGAGCTTAATCATCTCTGTAGTTGTCCATTTTCTCTCCGCTTATTAAGCTGTTAAAACACAAACCTGTTTAAAAGATGCATGGTCGCAAAAAAGTGAAATGACCATTTGCTGTAATTAAAGCATTTTTATGTGGATTTTTCACAGCTGTAATGTTCTTAATTCAGGAACTAAGGGAGCAATTCTGTCCTTGTACTTGTGTTTTTATTTTCCATCCAAGGTTTCTGCATGTAATTTAACTCGCACGTTGTTCTTTCATATCTAATATTGGCGTGTGGACGTACGTTGCTGCCTTGAGAAGCTGAAAGCAGAACCACAAATATTAGATTATGTTAATGTATTTTTTTACTTAACTGGATGATACAGGAGCTGGAAAAGATATGTGAGAGGAAATGACATGTGACACCAGACACCATGAGTCCAGCTCACGATGTTACACACTATCTGATCCAATATTCTAATCTAATAAAAATGCGGGTATTTTACCATAAATTGTTGCCCTGAGATGGATTTATTCCGTAATGCAGTTTCTGCTCTCCACCTGTGGATCAAACTGAGCGACCGCCTTTCTGTCTCCACCTAGATTCTCTGAACGGCCCGTTTCCTGCCACGTCACATCGGTGCCACCACAAGCCCAAGCGCTGCCTGCCCATCCAGCCATGCGGGAGTTTGTCGTCCTTCCCGCTGCTCTTCCACCCGAGCACCAAAGGCTCACAGATCGTCATGGACCTGTCCCAGAGGACCGTCAAGAGACAGGCCAGCTTCTGTAACGCCATCACCTTCAGCAACAGGCCCATCGCCGTGTATGAGCAGGTTCGGCTGAAGGTAAAAATAACACTAGCTGAGCTCTGGTTGTGTAACATATTCTCATTTTGACGGAGTTTTCAGAATGTGATGTGTAAACAGTGGAAAAATGCTGCCCACTAAAAAATCACTGGGTTAAAATCTGACCCAGTTTGGGTTAATATAGCACCGCTGCAATAAACCGATGGTCTCGCTCTGTATGTTTTTATTTTTCCTCTCCCTCCATCTCTCTCTCTCTTTCTTCATCCCCCGTCTTTGCTCTCCTGTTTTGATTTTCTCTCTTTTCTCTCTCTGCTCCTGTGTGGGCCGAAGCAGCAGCGGCTTAGAACAAGTTTCCACTTCACCTATCAGGCCATCTATGTCTCGAAAGTGAGAGAGCAGGGCAAGCATTGCCATGTGAGGGATACTGTTATCTGGCACGGTGAATGCAAAGTAAATAGAGGTTCGATAATAAGACAAAAATCGTTTGCAGGTGATAAACATACCAAGGAAAATAGACCCTCGTCTTATCTTAGAGATTTTTTGCCAAGCCGGTGGTTTGGCACTGCGGATCGCAGTTGCGGTCCGTGTGTCGGTCCAAACTGAAAATTCTCAGCAAATGTTAGATAGATTGCCATGAAATCTGTTACGTACATTGAAGTTAATTTGTCATATACTTCGGTTTACTACAAAATACCTGCGAAAGCAACATTATTTACATCAGCTGTAGTTTGTATTTAGTGCTAATTAGCTAATGCTAACATCGTAGAATAAGATGTGAATGTGGTGAATATTAACACAAATGAGTTATACCTGCTAGCAGTGTTATTGTTAGTTTGCCAGCATGTTGACTTTAGCATTTGGCTCAAAGCACCCCTGCAGCTTAGTTTAGCTGCTAACGTAGTGTAGGTTTTCCTTTTAGCTTGTAGTTCTCATAACAAAGCAAAATGAAAATGTAAGGATTCATTTTCAGCTGATTGCCTTCATTAATTCATGAATGTGTACCCTCCAGATCACCAAAAAGCAGTGCTGCTGGAGCGGTGCTCTACGTCTTGGTTTTACATCTAAGGACCCGTCGAGGATCAACCCGGACACCTTGCCAAAGTATGCCTGCCCAGACCTGGTCTCCCAGAGCGGCTTCTGGGCCAAGGCCCTGCCGGAGGAGCTCTCCAACGAGGGAAACATCATCTCCTTCTGGGTGGACAAGAAGGGGCGAGTGTTTTACCGAATTAACGACTGCAGCCCGATGCTGTTCTTCAGTGGCGTGCAGGTATCGGAGCCTCTGTGGGCCCTCATAGATATCTACGGCCTCACGAGGGGGGTCCAAATGCTAGGTGAGTGAACAGGACCTGCTGTGCTGTCACGTTAAACTGCAGTTCAGTGTTTAATGTTTTGATGTTGCTCTTAACACAATCACTCACACATGGCGCTCATTAAAAGTGGCAGTGTGACTCGGCACTGAGCTAACGAAGCCACTCAAATCCAAACTAAGGGCAAAGGAAATAAAATATTTTATATGGCACTGAAAAGACTAAAAATCTGATTGAGGGTATTTCTTATATAACTGAACCTCTTTGAGTTTCCATTTTCTCCTCTGAATCTCGCTCTTCCGTCAGTTTCATCCTGGATCTATCTTTTTTTTTTTCTTTCCTTTGAGGAAGGGTGCTGTTAAGAATCAACAAATCACCTATTGTTCATACTCATACATAGAAAAATCCCTTTCATCCAGGAGACGTCCCGGTGAGGTTTGCTGTTCTCCAGGACAACGCGGCAACCATTAGTCTCGATCCCTGCCTAATGACATTGCTCCTCTGAATTTTTATTTGTCCATTACTTTTGTTTATGTCCCTATAAAACTAATTCCCATCAGCCTCAGCTGTACTTCTTGTTTAGTGCTACATTGTTAGCATACTAAACACGCTAAACTAAGATGGGAAACATTACACTGTCAAACATCAACCGAGGAGCATCTCTGCTGCTAGCACGACTGTAGACTCTCTGTCTCGTAACTGTAATGCTCGACGAGGAACCATTCTGGATCTGATGTTTTTTCAGCGTGAACTTGTTGAAAGGTGATGTTACACACAGCTGCTCTATTTTTTCCCCACACCCACCAAATAGCTCAGTGGAAAAAGATGGTGGGAGATTAGGTAGATTGTATAGTTTCCACGGTTGTTAGTAACAAAGAAATGTCCCTAAAGGGGTATTTCAACAGTTCACCGTGCTCTTTAAAGAGTCATTACATCAAAGAAATAAAAACACAAACAGGTCCCCTACAATCATTAAACGGTGTTTTTTTTTTTTCACCGCACTGAACCATCTGAAGAATGTTTGGATTTTAAATTGAGACGTATTTATGACACACATCATGCGTCCAGAGAACAGCTGCCTCCAATTTTTGAAAACAATACAAAACCATGCAAAATAGATAAATAGGAATCCTTTTGGACGCCTCAGTACTTATTTATAACCATTTCCAAGAATTGCACAGCCTCTCTCTCCCAAAGAATAGAGGCTGTCAGCGCCGTTAATAAAAATAGAAGAGGCTCCCATATTGCGTAGATAGTGCCATTTAACCTCATTTCTGGCGGTGTGGTTGACAGTGAGAAGCGTGCTATCTCGTGATGGGCTGTTTGGTATCCAGCGCCAGAGTGCGACTATCTGGGGTTCACTGGCCTCGCGGTGCTGACCGGCACACAGCTCTTGTCGAAGAACAAGAGGAGTGTGTTGGTCATCCCGAGAGGACAGACAAGAGGAGGGATGATGTCAGGTAATGACATGTCTGGGGTGTTTTTCCAGGACAATCAGACCAGTGGAATGTCTCACTCTTTGGATCCAAGTCTGAATCCAACTTCATGTGACAAGTGATCGCCCCTGACATAGATTTGTATGTCGAAATGGGAACCGTGTTCACTAAACGTCACGGTATTACCGGAGAATTTGTCCATTTTGCAATGAAATTCAAGGTTCCCACAATGTTTGGACACACTTCATGAAATTCTTGCATATGAATGAGGCCCGCAGCTCTAAATCCCACTGTTTCTTCTCTGGTTTTCCCACATCGATCACCGTTATCCCCACATTGATGGCTTAAACCAAAAAGCCCTCAGCCCTCAGTCAGCTGAAGGATCACTCGACTATCAGCTTTCGTCTATAGCCTGAGAGCGTCACTGCTCGAGAGCATGGTATATCTCAAAGGCCCGGTATTGTCTCAGTAGTTGGCTGCAGTTCAGTAAACACTTAGTCTCTGAAATATGGGCGGGCACATCAAAGTCTGGTGCTGTGAACTGGCACATGTGCGCATTTTCCTTTAACAGAAGGGTGCATTTTGACTCTTAATGATGCTTACACTGGGGTCTGAAATTAATGCTGCACCAGCTGATAAATCGAGCCAAATTTCACCTGTTGTCGGCTTGTTATCACACAATCTGTCCAGGTGGGAATTACAGATCTGCTGCAGTTGTGTTTTCTTTTCCTTTCTTTTTTTTTTTTCTTTTCACAGGAAGCAAATGGAGCGTGGAGCTGTGAATAAGCTCCATGGAGTGTAGAAAATGGCTTGGTTAGGTGACCTTGATTTGGCTTCCGAGATAAATGTTCAAGACAGCGAGAATATGAAAGAAAAAAGTTGTGAGAAACCCGATGACTTTGCCAGCGAGATAATGTGCTTCAAGAGTTCATGTGTTGTAAAGGGGCACTCCACCAATTCTACATATGAAGATCTACTTGACACTTTGAGTACTGTTCAGTCTGCAAAACTTTTTAATAATATCTTCTTTGGCACTGAAGGGGGCTTTTTACAACAGCACTCTACCTGTTAAGCATCACACTCCTATGACATTGCGGAAATCACAGAAATGTATTAAAATTGATGCACTAGAAGCAGTCCTTATTCCACACGTCGTTCTTCTTGTCAAAGGCTGATGTTATATTACCCACAATGCAACACCACCACCGACATCTTGTTTGTAGATTCAGATGTTATGCTAGCAGCAGCCACTGTGGCCTCCGGCAAAGACTGAACAAATATTATTTTCACTTGTGATTTTGGCTTTCAACCATTCGGATACAAAAATAACAACAAAACACACTGATTATGCTGCATTCCATTTCACAATGATGCTCTTGTTTTGTCTTGTGTTAGAAATCAAGCGCACCCATTTCATTTACAGTGGTGCCCTTTTGCTCCTCCACTTAGAGCTCAGGCTTTCAGCCAGGCTGTGGCGTGTTTGGTTCAGCTCGACCTCAGATGACAGACAGAGACAGAAAGATATCAGCAAGCACAGGTATACACTTATATTGGGAGAGCGTGCATTGGTGTTCAGTATGCACTGTGGCGGTCCCAAAACCTCATACTAACAAGTTAGAAGAGAGCCGAAGCGTACTGTGATGTAACATGTCCAGAGGTGACGCTGGTCTCCAAGCTGCTGTTACTGAATGAGTTAGAGAAAACTCAGACATGTCACACAGATAGAAGTAGAGCTCGGTACAGCGTATGTGTTGTCCAATATGCATCGAAAAAGATGCTTGGATTACTTTATGATTATTAAATTCCCAGTGAAGTCTCCTGCATCAGTGCATTGATGTAATTCAGACCAACCTTTAATTGTGAAACGTTAAATGTCCTGCCTCCGTTATATAACGTCGTCAAGCGTTTGATAACTACATTTGATGGATCATTGTCAAAAAATGTGTCAGCCTAAGGATGTCAGTTGTGTACAAATGCTTTTCTAGCTAGGTCGCCTAATAGTCCACCTGATGTACTGCATTCTGATTAGATCGTAAATGTAGATCACATCTATTATCTAATGAAGTTATTCTGCACATGTTGAAGGGTGTTGCTGAGCCTTAGTTTGTAGTTGAGGGTTAAAATGTTTAAATGTTGTCATTATTTTTGCACCAGAATCAGCTGCAGTGACTTTGCTAATGGAGAGTTTGTTTGTTAAAAGGTTTTGGTAAAAAATGTTGTTTTAGAAAAAATGTTAACAGATGATGGTGTTACGAAGTGATGGGGACAAATGTGTCCATTTTAAAGACATGGCACCAGCGTCCCCAGTGTAAATGGAAGCTATGATATCAGCTGATTTGTCATTTATCAACACTGAGTACGACTTCTAAAAAGAATCAGATAGAAAAACAGTTGAAGCCTGTGATGCTGCTATATGTTCTACATGTATTATTATTATTAGTTTTTCATTTGAATTATGTTTAAAGTTAATCCATTAATCCTCAGTAAACATATGAAGTAATCATGTTAAGCAGTTGTGGTTTAAATACTGACCAAAATAATCATGATGATGATTTTTGCCCCCAGCTGAGATGAGTTTTCCGTCAGCTCACTTGTTTACTCCCCCACGTCTCCAGAGTCATTTTCATTTTCAAACTTGCAGCCTGTAAACCGAACTGACACAAAGTCAAGATGTCATGAGATCTGCTGCTCGATTCCAGCTTTCCTTAATCTGTTTTTTGAGTCCACCACCTACACAGTAGTGCTTAAAAGCTGGAAAACCCCCTTTGAATTCATGTCGAGAAAATAACTATGAGAACCAAAATTGACTTCCCTGAAACTTTAAACCTTTGTTTCTCTAAGCCGAGCCATTCTTATGTTGTGACCTCATTTTCCAGCTGACGAAGCTGTCAGCTCAGACCAATCAGCCTTCACTCCCTTTTTATTTTAAGGCCCTTGTAGTGAGCATAACTCCATCTGATCACATCCTTTGTGTGAATGGCTTCCTCGACTTTAATGCTTTATGGATTCATTATGAAAGCGTCCCCGCTCACATGTCAGGACACGTTAGCGCAGCTGTCACCATTTTTTGGGCAAAGCACCACCTGAGTATAAACGTCGACACAATGCATCACGACGGCTCTGACGAAATCTCGAGGTGGTTTGATTAAATGTTTCTGTGATCCTCCCGCGGAAAAGAAATTCTCACTCCATGATAAAGTTGCATCATGTTTTGGTAAATAACCTGATTTCCTGTCATTCAGCAGCAGTGACCTACTGTGAAAGTGATCCATTCTAGCAGTGGGATGTTTTTTTCTTCTTTTTTTTAGCCTGCGGGTAAACCACATCAAACACATGCTCGGCAGGATTCACATACTGTTGTGCCCGTTTGATCTTTTACAACCTTACATGCTGTATTAACAAACTCTTCAAAGCAGCTATCCATCACTGCCTTTTTCACCTGTGCCATCTCTGCCGACAAAAAAGATTTCCTGCTCTCGGGTCTTATTCTGATGTTTAAGGATCCTTTCAAGAGCGATGTTGTTTCCTCTCTAAGCTGCTGTCAGGGGAGTGCAGCGCGGCAGCTAGCCACCCATGCACGGAGTCAAAGGTGATCCCGAGATCAGTGAGACAGCTTGAAAGCTGAGATGGTGTTGCATAAGAGAGGAAGCTAAATTAA
Organism: Sparus aurata; assembly: GCF_900880675.1. Classification (NCBI taxonomy): domain Eukaryota; kingdom Metazoa; phylum Chordata; class Actinopteri; order Spariformes; family Sparidae; genus Sparus; species Sparus aurata. The sequence continues at coordinate 24,383,583 of NC_044201.1, forward strand.
TCTGCTGAAATCAAACTGAGCCGCAGGGGTTGTCCAGACCAACAATGCTGCCCATGCAATTTAAGAAAGATCCGTTACATCACCACAACTTGTCCTACTCACGCAGCTATCAATACAGACTAAAGTGCCTTGCTTGGGTTTTTGTACAGAACGGCCTGTGCTGTGAGGGTCTGCGGCACAGCACTGAGACACATTAGCCCGCAGAGGGGACTCACAAAGGGTTTCCTCAAGTGTATAATATATCTGAAGCCACATAACTGTTTTCAAAGCACATTTTGTCAGCTGCATTTTCACAAATGTCTTTGTTTACTATGTTTTTCCGAGCGGTTGTATAAGAAAAAACCTAATGCCCCCTTCTTCATCTAGCACTGTTAACTTTAAGAGACAAAAACAGTTTTCTCATTTTTAAAAGTTTGAAAGGTAAGTTTGTTATTTCACTTTTTTAGCATTTGAGTTCCGTCTAGTTGTTTTGTATAAGCTCAGGAAATCAGGTCACAGATAACTTGCAAGTGTTCTCCGTTTCATTTCCCTGAAGCGGAGCACATGTGGGAATGCTATACCTTTTCTGCAGTCAGAAAAGTAACAAAGCTCACTTTACACATGTACGGCTGCAGTCTGAACAGAGTGTGTTTGTTTATGGGACGACTCCCGAGAGGCCACACAGCGTCCTCCGTTTTGTACAGGTATGATGGATTCCTTCCAAGTTAGATAAGCGGAGCAAGTCAAAGGCATCTTCTGATGGATGCAAGATGCCCTACTGGGGGTTTGTTTACTAGAGGTAGATGAGTCACTTAATCACTGACAGAATGGTAGTGATCCATGAGACCGGCGTCAGCTAACATCATCTGCAACCTGTCTCCCTAGTCATTAGAGAAGAATCCAAAATGGCTGCCAGACTGTCAAGAGGCTGAATACCTCTCAGGTGATTAAGAGGAGGGTGTTGACATCCATCATCTCTGTACACGGCATTGAGATGCATTTGGCCTGTAGAGCATCATAGTGGGGTAAAACCTGCTGCTGAATGCTTTTCATGCACACGAGCATTCAGAGACGTCGTCTACATCTGCAGGAGAGGACAGAGACAAGAGTCTGACAGAAGCATCGGGGCATGGTAGGAAGTTGTTTACTCGATTCTGATGGTCAATCTTAACAAATGTCAGACTGATTTCCGTGAAATTTTGTCAAGACGTTCATAGACTCCAGAGGATGAATTCTTATGATTTTGGTTGTTTTTGGACTTTTCAAAGCGCCACAAGCAGGTTACAGTTTTTTATTACTCTGTGAAACAGGAAGGTGTGTTGGCACCACATGTTGTGGAGACATTTATGGCTCCCAGATTCTGACTTTGGTGAACCTGAGTCACCAGGATAAAGAGGTGGCCATAAAACGTTTTCCTGTAAAGCACTGATACATTCACATTTGTACATGTCGTAGACTGTTTACCTTACTTATATTTTAAAAAGTATCTTTACATTACAAGTTTATGATATGATTGTCATGATCTTTTCCAAACCCTAACCAATGAGGTTTTGTGCCTAAACCTAACAGGAGCAGAAGAACAATGTTGCCGTAACATTAAAGTGACAACAGACGCCGTTGTTGCAGAACAACTGGATTGTTTCAGAGATGCAAATAAAAACAACACGGGGCAAAAATCCTATTATAAAAATGTGAATTTAAACAAAAAAATTGTGCCAGGTTGCCACCCTGACTGGATGACTAGGGAACCAATCTAAATGGTTTCATTATTCTTTATCTATTATTTTATCAATCAACATTTACTAACCTAAAAAGTAGATAAGTTGCAACATAATAAAATTAACTAATTAATGAATTTAACATATTAACCGCATTGTAGGTTGACTTTGGTTTGTGGTCCCTGACTTTTTTTTAATGTGGATTTATATTAAATGTCTCAACATAATCGGACACTTTCTCCAATAGATTTGATCAGTAATACTAATGTTCTTCTCATTATCCTCAGCTGTAGTTTGTGTTGAGTGCTAATAAGCAAATGCGAGCATCCTAAAACACTAAAATCAGGACATGATGATTATTTTCTCAATGGATTCATTCGTCATGCTAGCATGCTGACATTAGCATTTAGCTCAAAACAAATTCTCTTTTGAATCAGTTGGTGCACAATTGCAACATTTGTCATCGTTGTCTCAGATGTCATTTGAAACTTTTCCTACCATGTGAAACTCGTGTTTTTCCAAGATAAAACAGCCTGTAAGCAGATAAAGTCTGCTGTACCTTCTACTCATACCTGTTTTGTCAGCAGATAAAGAGATTGCGTGGAAACGCTGAAAGGCTCTGTGCTGCACAAACATGTCGGGTTGTCTCAACCTGATTGTGCTGTACTTTCCTTTCTTTGTGTCTATTTTTGTCTGCGTTCGCTCAGCGTGCCTAACGCTCACGCTCACTTGCTACAGATCTCACTTATTGTTTCACTTGTCAGCGCTGATTATGTGGAGTTTAACAGTGTTTTGATTTGTGGATAAGATGGTTTTAAATATAGAGAGGTCACATAGGTGCAACTTGTCAGAACTAGCCAGATATACAGCCTAAGTCGGGTCAGCCTGGTAACAATGCAGGTAAAAATGGCTCGGTATGACAGGAGGAAGCTCAGAATGTCGGCTGTAAGACATCCAGTAGAAGTCAAACTCAATGTATGTTCAGTGTTTATTCTCTGCTATGTTACTACAGTGGAGGCCTGGTCTCTACCTGTTTCCACAGAGCTTCATAAAAGAGCAGAACTAAACTCTTTTGTTAATTATGATTGATGGGGAACGCCTGAAACGTATGATTACCCTGAAATACTGCAAATGGATGTTGTACGATTACGTTCGATTTCTGGTCTGCTGCTTCGAGCCAAATCCTCCAAAAACAATAAATTGTGGATTCAGGATGGAAATAACAATATGCAAAGTCATCAGTCACATCTCAGTTTCCAGCCAAAGGCAAACAGCAGACAGTTAGGGAGAACAGCACCGAGACATGCTGGATGTCTCTATATTATAAACATTTAGTAATTTCCTTGAGCTGAATTCTTTTGGAACAATTAGACTGAAATCATGAATCATACTACAGCCTGTCACACTTTTTTTCCCCCACTCTTGCTCACCCGAACCCCAAAGGAAAGAGTTCCTGATTCTGTATGCTGATCAGAATAATAAATCAAATGAAAAGTGGCTCTTTTTCAGGAGACTGGACACTTAAACCTGATTATAGTCACATTAAGATTTTTGCAAGACTGTGCTCCCAAGTTCTCCTCTTTTGGAAATCAATGAAGCCTGAAACTGTTAGGGTCAAAAGGACCCGTTGGGGCCATGTTGATACCTTTTTTGGGTAAAAATGATAAAGCTGGAGATGACTGTGGTCCAAGGCCACGGTAACCATGTCCATTTTTAAGGCGGTACATTGTCCATCTTTTCTTTCCCTCTATGATGCTGAAGCTGTATCTATGCTCCTTGGCAGTCAGCCAGTCTTTAAATCCCTTCTCAAGGGCAGCATTTTGCTAAATTGTTTTTGCTCAACTCACATTTATTAAGGACAAAGGGCAAAATTAAAGGGAATGTATGGGAAAAAAAACTTGTAGCAATTTACATGTAATAATCACTTTTTATTGGCCATATGTGAGCAAATTGTAACGTGACATGAAAAGTAAGACCTTTTCAGTTTCCGGATGATTCGTTTAAGTTGTTTAATGCTGCTGGACTGTGGATTTCTTTGTGAAGGACTCAGGTTGGATTTCACGTCTTCTCTCTCCGCTCCGCTAACAGAGAGCAACAGTAGCTTACAGCGGCTTCCAACACAACACAAAAGTTCCACAGAGAGTCGTTTGAAACACAATGCAATACAGTTTTATTGCTGAAGTGGTGCTAAAGAAAAGTCTTTGTCCACATTGCAGTATTTGTATCGCTTAATGTGGTGTTTGTGTCATTGAATTTGGAATATCTGTTGGTGGTTTCACCTTGATTGTCCTCCGCAGCTGCACACTTGACGCTATATCCTGATAATACAGATTTGTAATTATAGTGCACGAGTCTGTTGGCTATGAAACAATACTCTGAAATACTATCAGGATTAGAGTGTAGTATTTATATACAGTGTGAAAATGGGATGCAAATAACCTCGATAACCTAAATTCCAGTGCAAAGGCACATGAGGATAGTTGATCTGTAACGTCTTTTAGGGTCGGCTGCTGTCGACTAAATTGGTATATGACGATTGCCCACCGTGAAACATGGATAAACTGTCCCGCTGTCACTCTGATGGCAACCTGCAACTGCCTGACTCCCATCACCAGCTTAAGAGAGTCAGATAAACGCTCACATCTCTGCCTGGATATAGTCCGACATACATTACTGTGCCGGTTTTAAAAGGGTCTTTGTCTCTGCACCACGTGTCAAACATCTCTGTAGCAGTGAACAGAAACAGATGGAAGGCCAGCAATACTGAAGAAGCTAAGCTACCTAAGAGGACTTACTCGGTTTTTGTCTCTCTGGTGGGGAACCTTTAAAAATCACAATGTTGCGATGGTACAGGGCTCAGTAGTCGATGACTGGACACCATCAGTGCGGGTTGGGCGCTTCCAAGGCTTTTGGACATGTAGTATAGTAAAAAATATGAGTGGGAGTTGAAGAAGAAGAAATTGTCCTAAAAAAATTACACAATTACTGCTGATAGAAGGTCAACCTGCCCTAGATAATAAGCCTTCTTCAAAAAATCTGCAGTACTTTGGCTGTAATCAAGAAAAGAAAAGGTTGGAGGAAGGAAACCATGGCAATGGTGAGACTGGTGTGAGTCAGGAGCGGAGCGTGACGCCAAGAAATTACTTTAAGAAAATTAAGAAATAAAGTAAGAGATGCAGGGAGAATTGTCTTTGTTAAAGCCAGCATTCAAAGAGCACATATCATTGTGACACGACTCTGTATGTGTGTGTGTAAATCATAATTTCCATTTATTCAAATTAGATAAGCCTGGCAAGTACAGAAGCATCTGCCAATGTTACAGTTGAGTCATGCAAAAACCTAACGGCTGTATGGTGAGGGAATCGAGATGTTCCCTTTATTATAACAGAAGTAAAGTCATTCTGTCAGACGGTTACAATGAAGTGAGAGGCCTGCTATAAACTTAAATGAGGACTGTCCCCTGACCTAACATCTGCCATCATGTACACATTGGGATTAGGGCCTATGTATTTATAAGAGCTCTGTTTCAAGTGATCTCAGCGCTTGGAATTTATTTGATTTGTCGAAGCAAAATAAATGCCGCTGGACAGGCTGCTGTGCCTCAGCTGGGATTTAATCGGCCCAGATGGAATCGAACAGATTTGCGGGGAAATCAAAATAGAAATCGTAATGGATCCTGTCAGGTTTGGATCCTGGGAGCTGGGCTGCGGAGGGGGAAGCCTTCAGAGAGGAGGCTAATCACTTTCAGATGACCAGAGTCTCTTCCCAGTGAGGACGTGAATGTGTTCTGTGTGCAAATGTGTATCTATCTGTGCAGATTTCAGGTTTTATTGTAATATCATCATCATTGTGACCAAAACAATGATATTAATCTAATTGGAAAAATATGTTTGAAACATCTCATCAACCAGTGGACACTAACCCAAAGGAAGTGTTCTTCAAGCAGGGCTGTCATATCACGTTCACATTACATTTTTATAACTTGACTGTCATGTCGGAAGGTGGGGGAGATGGTGGTGGAGTGAAGCCAGTGACTACCAACTACCAAGTGGGTGATGTGCCTGAACCTACCCAGATCATAAGCTTTGCATTGTCAGGACGTAAAACTGAAAATTCATCCTAAAAGAAACAAAGTTGTAGCATAAAGAACTGTTTTGTTTCCACATATCTGTGGTTTGCAGTAGCGTACATTGGGTTGGTGAAATGGCATTTTGATTTATTAATGCAGAGACACTTAAGTGAGTTCAGAAGTGGCTTTTAATTGGTCTTGAAAACATTCCCGAAGTGCTTAGCGACGTTTTCCCCCGCTGCCATGTGTCAGCTCCTCGCGTCCTCATTTTCTTTCCACGATGACGGTCCAAACCCCAGGAAACATCTGGCACTGAACCAGAGACTGGACTTGATCCCTCAGAAACGCCACACATGTGGCTCTTGTTGCACATGGCATCTCAGATACTCCGCCGAGCTTCTCCTGCGTATCAATATCGTAGCTGTCTTTATCCCCGTAGCCGCCCCTGCTGCTTCACTCTCGTATACTCGTGCCATTATCTGGACCAGGATACCACTCCTTAAAAGCTCATCAACACAGTTTTTTTTTTTTTTCCTTCTTCGATAAGCCCTTCCCTCTCCTTTTTGGGACTGACACACAAACCTCTCCCCTCCAATCTCCTTTCTCATGACAGATGACTTCACTCACTCATTGTGGACAGAGCCCTGGATAGGCCCCAAAGGCATGCATACTCAGGGCAAATCCCCAAACACACACATACACACACACGTACACAATTGGTGCAGCTGACCTTGTATAGAGGTTACAGCGCCGCTAAAACCCCCCAAAAGCCTCCTAATCCTGTTCCACCAGGCCAAGGAATAAACTGAACCCTCCCTCGTCTGCTCAGTACCATGCCATTGTCTGACTGAGAGCCGTTCGAGACTAAAAAAGGAATCGGATACATAAATTCAATGGAGTGATTTAGATCAAAACTCACTAGCGTACTCTAATACGTGCAGGCCTCTCTGCTAAGCATTTCAAGATGAGGTGGAGCCGGGCTGCTTGTTTTGGCAGCGTTGAATTTTAAACGGCTTTTTAACCGCAGTACTTAAGTTGTCATTCTGGTATGCGTTCAGTTAAACAGGATGCCAGGTTTTCAGTTATATCCTGGACATCCTCGTTTTTTAATGTCTGGTTCACTTTCAAGGAACCGGTTTTTCCGGCTTTAAGAGTTTAGTAAGGTCTCACTTGTTTGATGTGTAAACATAGAACGGCTCGAAGGGATTTTAAGCAGTTGTATGTTTTGGTGTGGGCGCGTTTAGACTTTCGCCAAGACTAGAAATTCCTCCATAATGTTCAGCAAGAGTTGAGCAAGTCTGATTTCTGAATTTGAATAAAAAGCAAATGATGGGAGGTCAGCCATTGACCCTCGAGGACTGTGTCAGTTCATCTAGTTAAATAGAGCTTTTCTCTAGTGATTGAGGACCTGGAGCTGTGCAAAGAACACTTCATTTCACTAGGACAATCTGAGCCGAACACTTAATCACATCTGTATTGTTTTCCTGCCAGAAAAAAGTGGCTCAGACTTTGTGTCGCTGTTCGAGAGCATCAAGGACTTGAACTCTGAAAGTTCCAAAGTAGATTATAATCAACATTACGTTCAAGATGCCGTCGTAAAAAAAACAAAAACACAAAAACGTTGGAGCGTCGCCAAATGTTAAAACTCTCAAAGTGTGTTCGGCTAAGCTGCATTTAAATTTCAGTGCTTGCAAATCAGAGGACAAAGACTAGACCGCACCTGTCTGTGTGTGAGTGACATTTTAATAAGTGAGCAGTCTGAAAGGATATTAACATTAATAACAAACAGTGTTTACAACAAAATATTGCGTGTTGTGTGTGTGTGTGTGTGTGTGTGTGTGTGTGTGTGTGTGTGTGTGTGTGTGTGCTGTTGGAGGGACACCAACAGCCCTCTCAGATGAACTGAAACTTCCCCCTTCATCACATGTGTTCATTTGAATATAAACTGCTTATGATTGAATTATTCATGTTGTATGAAAGTGGATGTTGTTACAGAATGTTTTCGTTACAATTGAACTGTGTGTGTGTGTTTTTGATCAGTGCTGCATAATACTTTGAGGGACATGGCCTCGCTGGATAGTTCAGTTGTTTATCCATTAACTTATATGTTACATTAAGTTAACTATTTTAACCATTTGGGCTCATCTATCATTACCTTTCACTGTCAATCATTAATACATTACTTTTATTTAAATATTTCAACCTTTCAGTCAACAGTTACATGTATCCATAACTATTCAACAATTAGCCTATCCACAACTTTTAGCTAATTTGAGCTATTTTAGTCTCTTATCATTAGTTAGCTTTTTTTAACCATGTATTCATTACTTTAAAATGACAATTTCAAAACATGTGTCCATTACGTTTGTTTAACTATTTCAACCCCTAATTATTTTATTGGTTAATTTAGCAATTTATTCATTACTTTTAGCTAACTATTTCAATTATCCATTACTTAAGCAATTTAATACTCTTAGCTGTTTTAACTAGTCATCCATTACTTTAAGCTTTTACAACCACTTTTACATTAGCCTACTTTCAGCTATGTCACCATTTAGCCTCTACTTTTAGCTAACTCTTTAAGCCATTATCTTTTTGGCTAACCATTCAACAATTGCAGGGCTATTTATCTATTGCTTTTAGCTTGTAGATTTAAAGCACTTGACTATTTATTTTACTATCTATTTTCACTCTGAGCCTGTCTGTCCCTTTTAGCCATGTTTCCACCCATGTAGCTTCTTTTATCTGTTAGCATGTTGAACAGGACTTTCCCAGCCATGTGTTTCAGTTCTTTATCCCTGTGCATGCAGCCATTCATGTTCATGGTAGGACACAAAAGATAAACATAGCTTGTTGGTTCCAAGCTCTGTTATCTAACGTCTTGACTGCATGCTTTTCATATTTGTCAGGAGTTTTTTTTAAGTAAGAAATCCTCTCCCAGACTCCTTTGAGACCAAACCCGGGGAGAGGTTACACATATTTATTTGATGCACGTCTTTATCTTTCATTGTTTCATCTTCTTTTATCTTTCGCACATCTTGTTTTTCGCGAAAGGTAGAAACTCTCTGGTAATGTTGCTATTCTCTTCACAGCTTGTTTTGACTGCTGTGCCACTCTCAGAAGCACAAACTGAACCGCAGGAAGCCCTAATAGTGGGGATAGAAAATTATCTTGTGTATCCCGAAGTCGGCTAACTTTGCCTTGAAGATGATAAGGCAGCTAATAATAAGAGCCCGCTGCTTGGTTGTGGACACTCTTGACTGAGGAAGTAATTAAGCTCAAGCAGTTTATCAGTGGCTGGCCGGAGATGTGCTGTCTTTGTGTGATAAAGAGGAGCTGGTGAGGTATGCCCTCTCTCTCAAGTGTCCACCCCACCCTATTTTTCATCCTCTCCTCCTCTGTCACACTCTCGCACTCCATCCACTTCTCACAGGGGAAGCCCAAAGCAGATCGAGGCTAAGAGCCACGCAGCTCAGCCATCATGTCACTCATCCCTCGGCCTGTCCCTCCCCGCTCTCCTCAAATGTCCAATCAGGCTAATTTTAGCCGCGTTAAATTTGGCAGCGTGTCCCTAAGCGTGCCACGATGCAGATCCGCTCGTACCGGCCGTGTGCACGGAAAGACACGCGGCGCTCTCTCTGTTTTCATCTTTTGCTGCGACGTTCCCATGTGGTTTCTATTTTACAGTGAGCAGAATTAGCATAGGAAGGGCTATTTGGGAGAGCACGGACGGACATGTGATACAGTTTTTTCGGATGCCTTGCCCTCTCAGTGATTGGAAAATAAGCTGCTTTTAGCATCCAGACACATAAGTGGAAATGTTAACAGTGCACAGAGGTAGAATACAGTACATTAAGTCACTGCTGCCGAGACAGTTTGTTATGTAAACACCTGGGGACTCGAGGCAGCACGTTACAGCTGTTTGAAACCCAGTTTATACTATATACACTGTTGGTCTGTGACAAATACTGATGGTAAACTGACTTTATTTGTGATTAAACAGCGCTGCTTGTAAGAATACAATATTTGATGATGATAATATCTGTGCTTTCACACCTCGGGCTCTTTAAGGAGACTTAAAAGTGATAAACAAGAACAAGATTACTAAGAAAAAGCATCTTATGATCACAGGACTCCTGGCTAAAGACAAAGTGGGAGGCTGAGTCTTCTGTCTTTCATGTGCATCTCTTATCTCTTCAACGTTACATAAAGCTGTTACGTCTCTTTCGCTGTGATGAAGCCACCGGCCCGCAGCTACAGCGCGACCCCACTTAAAGTCCTGATGTGTTTCCCAACATGTAAACACTCACGTATTTGTTCATACTGTTGAACGACGAGCCTCGGTACTGGGAGTGCATCAGAATTAATATGTTCTAAAGCAGAGAGGCCGGAAGCCACCATTTGTTTACCCTGACAGGGATGATGAATGAACAGCACGCAGACAGTGGATGTGAAACAAACCAGTGTTGGAAATATGCGGAATACTAAGTGGGCACATAAATTGCATTTTGTCTGGACACTTTTTCCTCCACTTGCAGAGGCTGTAAATGTGACTACATTAGTCACAGTTTGATGTAATGATGTTATTCAAATAGAAATCATTACAAGAGAGGGGAAAAAAAAATACATCGTGTCACTTCAAAAAGCCACAAACAACAGATTATGTAACATCGCTGTGTGTTTTCTCCACAGACAGCGAGATGCTCCCCCTGGACTGCCTGCGTCCTCGCTCTTTCGCTGCCAGCCAGCGGGCCTCCATTCAGAGAAACGGCGATGACCCTCGCCTCTCCATCAGCCTGTGTGACCTGAGCCAGCAGCAGCAGGAGGCAAATCTGGAGGAAGACGACGAGGAAGAGGAGCAGCTACAACCCCTAAGCTCCGCCTCCTGCCACGTGCCCCAAAACTCTCAGAACTCCCAGCAGTGCTCGATGCTGCCCAGCCACTTGGACACTGATCTGCACTTCCACCTGGTGCACGGCATTCATGTTACTCTGCTGGATAAGCACACGGTGGCGCGGCTGGATCACCGCGGCGACGAGAGGACCCTGGTGTTCACCAGCCGGCCGATGCGCTGCTCAGAGACAGTGTTTGTGAAGGTGAAGGCCGGTGTCACACGACCCGGGTGTCTTTCTTACGGCGTGACATCATGTGACCCGGCCACCCTGAGGCCCAGTGACCTCCCGTCCAACCCAGAGTCACTGGTTGACCGCAAGGAGTTCTGGGCCGTGTGTCGGGTGGGCGTGCCGCTCCACGGTGGAGACATCTTGGGCTTTGTGGTGAACGCAGAAGGGGAGGTCATGATGAGCCATAATGGTGTCAGTGCAGGGATGCAGCTGTGTGTCGATAACTCCAGGCCGCTGTGGATGTTCTACGGCCTGCACGGCACCATCACACAACTCAGGATTTTAGGTTTGTCACTTCATCTTTTGTGTGTTCTTAACCTCCTGAAACAGCTGTCTGATTTTAAATAAGGGTGGAGATCTCTTGGAAACTCACAATTTGATTTGATTCTGATTCAGGTTCAGTATCTTGATCAAGGACACTAAGACATTAGACTGCAGGGCCCGGGGAATGTACCACCAACCTTGTTATGATCCACGATTAAAATATACAGATTAATTCACTTATATTATCTTAACTCCCCCTCAGCACATCTAGGGGAAGGGAGCCAAGATGGTGTCTGTGTAACACACCTGTCATGTCGTCTCAGAGAAACTCAGAGACTGTTCTCCAAACTAGTTTCTGTCAGTAGACGCTTTTTCATAGCAGACATTTTGACTTGTCAAACCGGATGCGACTGATAACGTTAACAATGGCTTCATTCTATTAAGTGCCACAATACGTTGTGTCTGTGGCCTCCAGCTATGCTTTTCTTCCTTTGGTTTGCATGTTTTAGATGTTTCCCTGCTCCAACACACACCTGATTCAAATGAATGGCTCGTTATCAGGCTTCAGCAGAGCTTGAATATCATGTGATTCAGGTGTGTTGGAGCAGGAGTGCATTTAAAACATGCTCAGAAAACTGTGGAAACTACGCCTGATCCTGAATCAGTTGTGCATGCAATGCGACGGACGGCAATCTGGATAAAAGGAAACTTTTCAGCGGACTCCATCTTTGTTATCGTTCCCTGAGAAAACAACTAGTCCTCAAATGTAATTGTTCCCTTTAATTTGATTTGAGTGCCTTCTTGTTGCTCTTCGGCTCCAGGTGTGATGTTCCACATGTTCTTGGACTGCTGATGGAAATTCAGAGCCAAGCTATTCGACAACTTAGACTAAGAATTTGTTTCATTAGATTTCAGTCATAATGTTTGATCTGGATGCTTCTTTTTAAAGTGCAGTGATACCAGATTTCCTCAGAGCAAAAAGAAATGTGCATACTCAGATCAATTGTTCCCCATTATATTAGTTTTAGCAGAAGTTGATTATTTAATCACGTTGCGGTTTGAGGAATTTGAACCGATCTTTACAGGTTGTCTTTCCATTCGGAGGTTGATGCAGTCTGTGATCCTTGAACGACCTTTGGAGTCTGAGTTCCCACTCAGCTGAGTCACGAAATAGTTTCCCCCTCCTTTGCCGTCTGGGCTGCTCTCTGACTTTTTATCAACTCGTATATCTCCTGAGAATTTACATTCTACCCCCACAGCTCGCATATGAATGTTAACTTTGTGTCTTCGGCTGAGCAGAATTTCGGTCTGCTCCGTTTGATTCCTGCAGATTTCACACAGTGATAACGCAGCGTTACCTGAAGGTTCCCTGAAGTTAATCATGCCAGGTGCTGAGGTTCTGCAGCTCCCCTGCATGCACGCACAGTTTAGTTCTGTCTGATTGGAAATGAGCAGAATAAGTCGTTATAATGACTTACAGGTGCTTGTTTTGTGGTTTGACTTTCTTACAGTGAAAAGCTCCGTAAGATTTTATAATTAAAACATATTTACTGAATCCAGAAATATGATTGGATTTCTCAGAGATTCTGAGAAGAATATGGACCAATTCTGATGCACATTCTGAGTTTTGTTGATGTTTTTGTAAATACGGGCTCGATTTACACCATGAGGACGTCTATTAAACCAGATATACGTTATACCAGATGCATCTTATACATTTTACTCAATATGGATTATATCTATGGCATGGCATCACTGTCAGCATGAATTAAAATAGCCCCAACCTATAAATTATGCTGGATTTTGGAGCTTTGACACCTTAGACCAAGGTTAGCGCCCTATGCCCTGCTTCTGGTTGCCTAAACATGACAATACATCTGTAAATTATGCCTAAGTTACCAGGAGCAGCTATTGTTGGGAACAAATTAATGCAACATTATGTAGAAATGGGCATTTTGTGCGATTTGGCGCCCCCTACAGTTTCTAAATGAGACCCCACTTTCGTAAGTTAAAATCCCAGGTGTGTAACAACTTCTCAGTTGTCATGTCGGTGCCAACTACAAACAAAACTCATTACATCACAATGTTATGTGTTGAAAACTTGAACATGTGTTACGCTGTGATCCTCCCCTCTCACTGAAGTTACAAGTGACAGAGACACCATTCACTCTGTTATAAGACACTGAACCATCGACATGATTTTGAAGCTGGTATTTTAAGGTAGAATGTTACATAATGTTGCTTTGATAAGTATAAGTCGCCCACCGCAGAGGAGCCACAGGTGAAAATAGTATTGAATTCTGTCCTAAGAATAATTGTGACTATTTAGACGGTCATGAGACGGCTCAAATATGTCCTGCAGCTCCAGACAGACTTATTGTGGCTCCAGACAGATTTTTTGTGGTGAGGGAGCGGCGAAAAATGTTTCTTTTGATCGTCAAGGTTTTCGACCCCTGACCGATTAAATAAGGAGTCTCTTGTATTGCTGTGAGTTTATTTTCTTTGACACTCGGCGCACAAGAGCTCTACAAACTTCAACACATTTGCGCGATCCAATTGAAGTTTGAAATATTTAGTGTGACTCTCTTGGTTTTAAGAGTTCTGCACTTAAAGGATTTTAAACTCTCTATTTTTCATAAGAAGTAGCTCTAGCATTGCTTCGACTTAGTGTATTATGATGTGACTGTGAAACACTGCAGCGTGCAGCAAACACACACATACCGAGAGTGCTTTCGATTTGTTTACTTCTTACTATCTTAATTCTTTGAGAACAATCTCCTTCTCTGCCACAGCGTTGTCGTCTGGCTGCATTGATAATAATTCTGTCCCGACAAGTTGGCCTTCTTTTCACAAATAATGTATGACTAGAGGCAAAGTTTTCAGGGGTCCAAATGCATTTGTCTGTCAGAATTTATTGATTCCTCTCATTCATTTCTCTTCGTTCATTTCTGGATTACAGTTCCTCCTCTCCTCTCTCTTTCATGTAGTCAGTCAGACCGACCGGGGCTGAGGAGGTTATTTCTGTCTTGCGTGGGCTCCCAGCAGCCGGCATTATGTATCAAGAGGGGGGGCCGTGATAGCTCCTTACGATGCCCTCTATATGCATTATTAAAATGTAATTGCATGGAGGTTTGAGACGCAGGGTTTTCCACCCACAGCTCGCTCCCTGAACACTCGTCCTCCAGTCATCTCTCTGCTTCCTCTTTTCCTCTTGCATTTTCTACCCAACGTCTCCCCCCTTCTACCCCCCATCTCTACTGATTCTTTGGGGTATGAGCGTTCTTCGAGTCATTACCCACTCCAGCTGTGGGGAGTGCATTTGTGACGTCTCCACTCACCCACTCGCTGCAGCCGCACGCCACAAGTTGCCATGGAAACATCTAACCACTGAGGCAAGTGACAGTTTGTCATGGCTGGGTGTTGTCAAGCCTGTGAAGTGGAACGGATGGGAGTCTGTTGCTCTCACATGTTCATTTTGTCTGTTTGATCTTATAAAACAAGATTTTTCTCATTTCCTCTGACATATATGACATCAATAAGGCCCCACAGTTGTCATCTGTGTCCTTGCGGCGGTTGTTGCTGCTGCAGGTTTACATATGTTTGTTTCTTCATGTGCTCGGCTGTAATCGATATTTTCATATTGACATTTGATCCGCTGACTGTGTGTAGGTTAAAGGGGTCGCTCTTATTGATCGACACATAGAGAATCAGGTCAAGTCAAAGTTAATTTGAGCCAAGTGTCCAAAGAAACCCAGAGACATTACCTGAAGACATTTGATTCTGGCAACCGGACTGAACACATGTATAGTATATAGAAAAAAATGTGTGAAACACATTACCTATACGCAACCTTATGCACATATATATTTAGAGAGAGCAGTGTTTCCCTGCTCCAACACACCTGATCCAAATGGACGGGTCGTTATCAGACTTCAGCAGAGCTCGATGACGAGCTGATCATTGGCATCAGGTGCGTTGCAGCAGCTATAGATATAGAGTACAAGTTGTATAACCATAGTTTTGACTCGAGTTGACTGAGATAGCCTCTCAAGTTTCACCACGTGACCCTGCGGCTCCCTTTGGCTGTAAGGAGCGACTGGGTTCTTACAACTCATTGTTCTTGATTTGTAACCTAATATTTTGGTGCACACACATCACTCTCTTTGCATTTTTTTTTTCCAGAGGAATGAGGCAGCTGTCTCCCTGGAAAAAAGGCACAAAAAACCCACTGTACAAAACACAGACACAGTTAGCGACTAGCTGGTGAACATGGTGGAGCATGTAGCTACCAAAGAGCCAGATATTTCCCTCAAGAGATGTTGGAGACCAAAGAAGACCTTGAAGGAGAATAAATATGCAAATGATACTCAATAAAGGTGCAGGACATGGGGCAGCACATCACCAGAGTAATTGCTAACTGGTGCTAACGGTATTGTTTTTATACATCCATGAATGTAGCTACTGTTAGCTCATTAGCTCAAATAGCCGTGCAGCTAGCCGGACTACCAGGTCAGTGTTGGAGTTTAAACCACTAGCACAGGAGCTTTGGACCGCTTGGAGAAGCCCGGGGCTAGCTGGTTAGCATGCTAGCTTAAGTTGATATCACTTAAACACAACGTAGACGACTTTAACACGACATCAATACTGTTATTTCTCTACATTCTGTTGATAATGTTTGTTATTTTTTAAAATATTTTCTTACACATGGGGACACGAACGCAACGTAAAATGATTGCTAATGTACTTTTGTATCTGCTGGATGGGTAAATAAGCAACTATTTGCAGTGAAGGTTAACATCAGTTGTTTAAAGCCTGACTTCTTTTGGACATTAACTAAATAACAGGGTGTGGCACAGATCTCTATATTTGATAAGCAAGTGTTGAAAGCCAACGTACAAATCCTCATCTTTAAATAAGCCTCCAGGATTGCTGCATAGCAAAGGACATTCACATACTCAGTCCCGGTGGCAGAGCCAGCAGTAAATTTATAATACAAGAGCAGATGAAAGGTCTCCTTGATGAAAGGGTACATGAATAGACATGAAGGTTATCCATTCTTCCTTATTAGAGTTGACCAAGACATTTGCTAACAGCCGGGCTGCCTCATAGGTCAAGTTAAGTAGGTAATGGAAGGGTGTATAAATGCTAGTGTATGCAAACACGCCTCTGTGTATACTATAAAATATGATAATATCAAGATTAAATAAATAGATGACTCCGGTGGAAAAGCTTTTGTACGAGTGACCACAAGTTCTGTCTTCTGTTGATTTTTTTAGCAGCAAACTGGTTGTTGCACGACCCGAAAGCTACTACGGTTTGTTTACGTAAGCTGAAACTGAGACTGCGGCGGTTGGAGCGGTCCGAGGAAAAGGAATCAGAGTTCAGGGCGATGATTCGGAGCACGTAGCTCGAGTTATGCAACAAACTGTATACATTTCTGTGCTAACAACAGACCACATAAATGTGTTCTTTTCTTTTTTAGGCCACCGGTATTTCACTTTTTTCTGCAAATTCTCGCCATCTGTGGTTCTTTTTTTAGCTCTTTCTCCACTCCACTCGGTCATTGTTGGAAAATTTGGATATGCAAAATGTGGGACATGGATGTAAACTACCAATATTAGATTGTTTGACACATGAAAGGATGCCGTTGCCAAGTAGGTGGCCGGCCCCGACAGTGTAGCAATATTTCTGCCATGGTCAGTTGAAGGACAGTGTGTAAACAACAATGCCGCCTGCCTGCCAGGCAGATCAGGATTTGTCCGTGGAATCGGGGTTGGTATTCTAGTCTGTGCAGACTGCAGAGAGATGAGCTGCCAATATGAGAACTGATGCCAGAGCCGGTGGTTATGGGGCTCGGATGGGGACGGATCATACGGGACAGACAACAGATAGACTGTGGAAGCATTTTGTACCCTTCCCAGAGGGATCATGGGCTCACGAAGGAGGAAGGAGAGGGATGGGAGGGGGGGGGTGGACGGGGCTTGGCGTCTCTGATGAGACTACACCAACTCAAAGGCTCTTGACTCACTCTCACACACCCACACACAGACACTGTGGACTCACAAGTCATCTGCTTGGTGATAGAAAAGATTTAATGTTTGTGTGAGAGAGCGACAGCAGACTGAGACAGTGAGGGAGATGCAACAAGATGTCCACTCCAGTCAGTTTGCTAATTATCAGCTCTGACTAAACTCTCAGTGATGCACAGTGTGAGTGATGGAGAGGAGTTTGTGAATCTTCTGTGTCTCCTCTCTCTGTTCAGGCTCATCTCTGCACGCAGACCTTCGAGGCCCGTCGATCCCCAGCTCCCCGTCCTGTACACCCAACACCCACACGGTGCTTTGCAGCGGCAACTCCGAGCCCAACCTCAACACAACATTGAACATCAACCTCAATTCCAGCCTGAACTCCAATTATCACGCAGTCTTTTCTTCCTCCACAGGTTTGTTTGTTAGTTTATTATCTTCTATGTCCATCGATCGTCTTGTGATTATTTTATTCTCTGTTTGCGAAATTGATTAAAATGCAGCCAGCAGCACACAGATCCTCTGCATCAGAGGAGGGAAGTAACAAAGTACAAATAATGCGTGACTGTACTTAAGTAGATTTTTCACACAAATATCTGTACTTTCTACTCCTTATATTTTCAAAACAAGCTTTTTACTTGATACTAGTTTTAATGCATTTGAGAGGAATTTTCAATTACTTTTATTTTATGTCATTGTAGCCGCGTTCCCACCATCTTAAAAAACACATATCGTGCACAGCAGACGTAGCTAGACAGACAAAGACTGAAAAGAAGACTTGAACTGGGAGGAAACACATGTAAGTGTCTGGTATCTGCAGAGACCCTGCAGCCCTCTGCCTGAATGTTCTTATTTTCTCAATTATTTGCTAACCGGGACACTTTAACAGTCCGAAATGTCTGTATTTGACATCGTGAGAATCAATCAACTATCCTCCTGATTCTACAATTGCTTTGACCAGAAATGGTCAGTAGAAATGTCCTTCAAGGGAAACTTTACCACTTGGAGTACATTTCAGAGCCTGTACTTTCTTCTACTTTTACTCGAGAAAAATGATTGAATCAGTGTCTTTTATTACACACATATCTGTACTTTGTGTGGAACGTTTGGACTTTTGCCACACCTGCTCGACGTCACTGCGATCCCAGGCTGCCGACAGGTTGACAGGAAAAAATCTTTGCAGATAATAGCGACCGAAGGAGCGAGGACTGGAAGACAATTATTCCTCCATAAAGTTGTTCCGAAGCCTCGTTAGCAGAGAAAAACAGCTGGCAGGGTATTGACAGGCTTAAATACAAGGAGCCTTGGATATATGTTGCAGTGAGTGTTTGTGACATGTGCTCATAGCAATGCCGCTGCAGTTCTCCGCCTAAACTACTTGGAAGGTTTCCCCGACTTGTTTTGTTTTCTCTTTCACACATCACATCTTTTTCTCTTTTCCCCTCAGGTACAACCCCGAGCTCTCCCTTCTCCAGCCACCCAGAGTCCCCCACCTTCCCGTCCTGCTCGGGCTCGTGGAGCGACGAGTGCACCATCTGCTACGAGAACGTGGTGGACACGGTCCTCTACGCCTGCGGACACATGTGTCTCTGCTACACCTGTGGCCTCAAGCTCAAGAAGATGGCCAACGCGTGCTGCCCCATCTGCAGGAGGACAATCAAAGATATCATCAAGACCTACCGGAGCACGTAAGCTCGGCTCAGCTCGAGAGGTTGTCAAAGCCATAAAAGACTTTGTAAAGATGGACACAGCGCAAGTGAAAGCCCCGCTTGTTTGTGTGTGCAATCTGGCTCAGGTACTCTACAGCAGGACTCCATCATTAAAACATTTTTTCTCTGTCATGTCTCATGCACATCGTTGGAAAGCTCACGTTGGCTCCTACCACCGAAAGAGGACCATCAGAAAATACAGTTTGATCAATGGGAACAAAACATGTACTGGTGTTATCTGCATCACACCGTGACCTACTATCGTCCACTGACTGTGATTTGTGTGTCTGTTGAGGAGGAAGAGTAATCTGAGGGGGAATCTGTCCCTCTTCCTGTTCTGGTGGTTAGAGCACTGCTGCTCGCTCGTGTTTAGAAGAGGTAAAATTGTCCAGTGCTGCGAAAGAAACAGGGGGAAAACAAATCTGTGGTTTCACTAGCTGCTCCTCCACTGTTTGTCAGAGAGCGCCGGGTCGAAAAGTGTGTTTAGAGAATCAATTCTCTGCTAGATCTGAGAAAATCGAGAGGATTTCCCGAATGTTTTTCAGAGTCCAGTGAGGGAAAAGTTAAAAGAAGTTTCTGTGGTGGGAAGAAAAACTTTGCAGCCCTTCTGAATTAAGCCATTTTTTGAATGCATGGATAAAATTGCTCCTCCTGCAATAAGCCTAAACCTAAAGGGTAAAGAAATCCTTAAAGGAAGTCGGTTGCATAATAAATGAAGTGTTTTGTGGGATATCTCTCTACCTGCTGTGCTTCTGTGCACTTCAGGCAGGGCGAGAATGCGCGGAGGGAAGAAAAAAAACAAGTGTAAATGTCGTCGCCATAGAAGGTCAAGCTTGCGGTGAACGAGGATGTAAATCAGCGACGAGGGAGCGAGGGGAGGAGGGAAGAGAGAGGATGTTGTATGTTTGGGATGGAGACGGGGGAGGAAGGGGGTGTCTGCACATCGTTCCAGCAGAAAGAAAGTGTTTCCTCACTCGGGCACATGAGATACATCAGGAGTTTGTATGAAAGCCTGTAAAATGTGGGGACTTGCATGGTTTGCATGTCCTGCTTCTCTGGCAGCCGTCCCCCGATGCTCCGGGTGCTGCTCAGTGAGCCGGCTGCATGCTGTAATTGGACGAAAGTCATACAAATAAACATCGGTGGACAGTGAAGTATTTTCAAAAACACTTCAGCAGCACACAAAGGATGACGATCGACCTCTTCATCCACCATCGGAGGCTTAATTCAGGTTTCTCTCTTTAATCTGTACATTAAATACAAAACGTGGTTATTTGCTCTCAGTGATGACGTCTGTGTCTCACGTGTGGATGTAGCTTGTTATTGTGAGATTGTTCATTCGCATATCAGTTTCTGAGTGCTGCCTCGCTGGTAAAAGCAAACTGCAAGGACACGTTCACTTTGCTAATCTCATTGATTATGTACTGCTTTGAATTGTCGAGAAAAACAAGCTATTTTTTAGGTTTTTTCGGCCTTGATGAAAACATTACTCTAATTTGTTAAAGTAGTAAGTGCTGATTTGTTTCTGTATTTTGTTCAAGGTGTTAACTTTGGCTCAAGTCATCTCCCCGCCGCGGAGGGAAAAAAATCAGCAGTTCCGTTGCGTAACGTTTGAGTCACAGTGACGTTTTTCTTGTGTGCCTTCGAAAACGAGAAGTCTGGACAAACCTTGGTGTAACCACACAACCTACCGACACAAAGCCAACATTTCAGTGTGCTTAATATCAGCGTGTGAATTCATTTTACTGCTAAAGATGAAATGTTTAAACAGGTTGCTGCATTGTATGATACTGGAATTATTGTTTTGGGTTTTTTTTGCTCAGCTTTTACATTTCTACCTGTTTTGTTTTTGTTTTTCTCCTCCTGACCAAATATGACCGAGCAGAGATATGAATGGTTTTTGATAGAAAATGGTATTGATGAGTGTAATTTTAACTGTACATTATGAGGTTTATTTATTTTGTCAATGCTACTATAAAGAATTCTCATTGTTTGTTTTCTATGTATGACTATTAGTGTACAAAAAAGTAAGAATATTGTTTATTTTATTGTTGCATAGTTAAAGATTATAGAATACTTTGCTCCTCTGAAGGCTCCGTGGATCAGCTGGTTCTCACCTAAAAGGAAGAGTTTGACATTTTGGGAAACTAATGTGCTAATTTAGTTTTTGGCGCAGAGCTAGATGAGAAGATGGACAATTTGGGATGCAGGAGTGGAGTAATGTTCAATTTTTAATTAGTATGGCTGTTAATGATATCACATTTATTTTTAATGGATTTGCACACACAAAAGACTGTAAAATCTAGAATATGAAAAGATAAGAGTTGTGTCAGGAGCACTCAGGAAGGCACCGGCTTGTTCAACTGACCATCACTATGTTAAAGAACAACAACAAACTTGTTGCAGGTAACTTGTTATGTTACAGTGTTACCTATTGAGAAAGGTAACTTGTTAGAAGTTGACATCACTTTTTAAAAAAATCTGAAAAACTGATTATCTCAGGATTACCAGGTAAATTGGCTATTAAATTTAAGTTGGACGTCACACATTGAGTATTATATTCTACAGTTTTGTGAGGTCACGCTGACCTTTGACCCCCAAATTCTAATTAGGTCATCTTTGAGTCCAAGCAGACTTTTGTGTCAAATTTGAAAGAATTTACTCAAGGAAGGACAGACAACCCAAAAACATTATGCCTCTGGCCACGGCTATCGTTAGTGAGGAGGTCTGAAATACTGAATGACAACAAGTAGCACACACAACAGGCAAAACCGACCAATCAGTAGACAATTATCCAATAAAACAACGAAATACGTGACAATCAATACAGGGAACAGAAGAAAAATATGTATATTCAGTATAAATACACATACATGGAATAATGAGATGCTGTGATGACGATTTGTTCGTTGACAGTGATATTTTCATGGCAATGTTTGAGATGACAAAGTTACAACAGTGTAACATTCTGAAATAAGTATTTGGTAGTGATGAACATGGAGAATAGAATGAAGCTATGAGAGCAGCCAGCAAAATTAAATTGGCATTAAACCTGGAAATAGGGGGCGAACAGCTAGATTAGCTCTTACGATGGTGAGGATGCAATGACAATGATTTCAGTGGTTTATTGAAGCATTGAGTCGTACAGGTAGAGAGGGAAGATGGTGAACAGGTAACACAAATTTAAATACAAACGGCACAAAACAAAACCCAGCAAAGCACCTGGGATGAACTGACAGCTAAGCTAACCGCCTGCTAGCTGTAGCCACTCACTGGACACAAGTTGGATCGATCTTTACATTGAACTCTCCGCCAGACAAGCACATTTCCTATTATGTCAAACGTTTTGCTTTGATGCCATATACTAAAACACGGTATTAAAAGTGAATAAAATGTGTAATGATGACATCAGTTGCCTATTAGTTGGTAGCGATATGTTCGTCCTTCTTGTGCATATTTGAATTATATCTTGGATTTGTGTTGTGGTGAAGCAGGCGTGAGTAGTTCCCGTACAATTCTGACAGCCTATTTTTTACAAATGTGACCAAATATTTTCTGTCCAATGAAACAAATACCAGCGAGTAAGTGAAGGTGGGCATTGTGCATTTGAGACGAGAGAATCAGCTCATGTAACTTTGGTTTCCCGGGCCGGAGATTTCTACTAGTTGTTTAAAAAAAAAACATTCTTAAAGTGGTTTAAATATGTTCAGTTTGTTAAATAAAGTTCAAGTCTGAATTACTGGCTTTGTACTTTTTATTATTTCTTGTTATTTTGACATTTGAAGTACATTTTAAGACTGTACAGTTCTTCTTTAGGTACCCTCAACACAATCACTTTCAAACTTTCAACGTTTCTTTAGGGTCAATTTGAAAGACTAGGGTTAGGGTTAGCATAAATGAGCCTTAACAGCCACATTGGGTAGGTACACACAATAAAACAACTTGGTTAGGTTTAGGAAAACATTGTGGTTTGAAATAACTAGTAACTTGTCAAGAACTTTGTAAGATGGTGTGGCAGTAACCACCTTCAGCTCAACATCAGGAAAACCAAGGAGCTGCTGGTGGACTTCTGGCACAGGCAGAGCCCCCCAACACCTGTTTCCATAAACGGGGGGAAATGGTGGAGATGGTGGACACCTACAGGTTCCTCGTGGGGCATCTGAACCATAAACTGGAATGGTCAGACAACACCGAGGCCGTCTACAGGAAGGGACAGAGCAGGCTGTTCTTTCTGAGGAGGCTCAGTGCTTTCAGCAGTGTGCTGGGGAGGTGGCATCGGGAACGGTGGTGCCATCAAGCTGAACAAACTGGTGAGGAAAGCTGGCTCTGTGTTGGGGATGAAACTGGACAGTGCGGAGGCGGTGACAGAGAGGAGGATGAGAGGAAAGCTGCAAGCTATAATGGACAAACCCTCTCAATCTCTCTACGCCGAGCTGAGGCAACTCAGGAACACGTTCAGCCGCAGACTCATCCAACCTCGTGCCTCAGGGCTCTTGGGGGGCTCTTTCATACCATCAGCGATCGGACTATAAAACACCTCCACCACAGCTCCCAACACCTCCTTCCTCCCCTGATTAAGGACTCAGCCATACACTTCACTGCCACGAAGACTGATTGTTTTTTGTTCTTGTTGTCATTTATTATCTCAGGAACCCTGCACTTCTGTACGGCTGTGTTACCTGCAAACTCCTCCCAAGGGGAATCAATAAGGGAACCTCTTTATCTTTATCTTTATGTCACTACATTACTTCTGCTACCTATGTAACTCCGGCTATGTTATATGCGTGACATTACTTCCCTACATAAGTGAGTTAACAGAACTCACTAACAGCAGCCTCCTGAATGAAAGTCCTGAGCTTGTTTAACCTGAGGGACTTCTCACTCTTCATATTTATTCTCCTCACTTCCTCCTTTGCAGCTGCAATAATCACAACAGCCACTAGAGGTCGCTGCCTAACAAGAAAATTAGACATGGGGTCGTAACAAGCTGCTTTCCCTCTCTGCAGTCATTTTTCTGAACAACACAGGCCATAATTTTATCCTGACGACTGGGGTGGCACAGAAGAAAACCAATCTCCTACTTTGTTTGAGGCATTTTACCCGAAATGCAATAAAAAGTAAAAAATGACCATTTCACAGCTACAGTCCTTATTATGTTTTATGCACATCAGGAAACTGGAGTCAATCTGGCACAAAAGATGGGGAATGAGAGAGCAATTACCTTTTCCCACGTCGTCCATTACACAAATGGTTGATGCAACCTCCTAGGCGAGAAAATTCAAATTGTGCAACAGTTAGAGAACGCGAAGGCAGCCATCTTTCAACACAATCAGTCACCACAGTAGTATACTTGACTAACGCCCCGCCATATACTATATGAATAACAAAGGCAAGGGCTTTTAGTAAACAGCCATAACTCACGGAGAAAGTGTTTAGAGTCGTGGTATGTAGGCCTGGCCACAGTGAACATCATCTGTTATTTACTACCCTCCGGGCCTGGCTCTAATGCAGCGCCGGTTTATGCTGCTCTCGAATACAGCCTGTGACGTCCGGACATGAAACAGGCATCAGCGGCTGCCGTTCACCGCCAAGTGTTCTCAGAGGTAAGAGGGAAACGCACAGCCAGGGTGTGTGACAGTGACGTGAATACAGTATATCTCAGCGCTGTCTGTGTACACACAGACTTTCCACGCAGACCTCTCAGTGAACCTGGCTGCCGGCCTCCTGAAAGGCTTAAGGGCTCGGCTGGCTTGTTTGAGCTGTGTTGTGGTATCTCTTCTAGACAGCTGTTTGGTCAAACACACACACTCCGTCTATTAAGGTATCAAATTTGTATTCCAAAAAAGCAGGACACTATCGATCAGGAATTCTAACCAGACATCAGACAGCTAGAGTTTGAGTGTGTTCCTCTGTTGTAGTTAAGGCTTTAAGCTTTTGATGTTCAGCGTGATGTAAAATCTTTTCCTTCGTCTGATTTGCAGCGTCGAGGGACAAACTGTGAGAAGAAGTTCAATTATATTAAAAAGTACAACTTTTTCTTCATAGCACAGATCAATTGAGGGATTTCACCCCTTCACTTTCTAATTACTGTGTTGACGAAGACAAAGGTGAAGGTTACTGAGACGCCGGGCTCCTCAGCCACGAGGAGCTGAGTGCTGCTGCCCTCCAGAGGACGGAAACCGCTGCAGCAGCTTCTCCACGGTACAGAAACACCTTCAAATACTAAACCATCATCGGCTGTGTGAGAAGAGATTATCTGATGAATACGGAAGATTATAAAAATAGGATTAAGGACTGTTACACCACCGAATATTAATGATCTTGATGTAATTTGTTGTCTTAAATAATAGAAAAATCCAAGGCAACAAACAAACAAGCAGCAGCCTTCTGGGTCGTTGCTTAGCTGATTTTGAACATGCATTGTCGATGTTTTTAGGAATTTCAGCATGAAAAAGCCATCAAGATAAAAGCTTTTTTTTAAAAAAAACAAATTGGCAGAAGAGTGCCTTGGATTTTTCCTTTTTGTTTTATGAATTTGAGTGTTCTCCACCAAAGAGCACCTTCATCACATTTTGTTTGAACTTCCTGAGCACCCTCGACTCCTTTCTGAGGGAAATGTGTTGTTTGTTTAAAGTATGTTCTTTATTTCTTCTACAAGTTACATTTTAGTGGGACACTCAATATCCAATTTCAACATGATAGACGAGGTTATATCATAGTCATGTTTCTTATTTCGTGGCTGAACCAAATGTTTTTAATCTAAATGCTAAAGATGAAAAAAATACACAAAAACTTTAAAGGATAAATTCATAAAAATGAAAATTCAGTCAGTATCTACTCACCTCCATGCTGACATCAGGTGAAGTTTCTTAGTCCACAAAACATTTCTGGAGCTTCACAACAAAACAGCATTGCAGCATCCTCCTAAACAACTGAAGTAAACGGGGAAGAACTGAAAAACTCTAAACAAAAATGGCTCCATCCAGCTCAACCTGCATATTCCAATCCTGCTGAAGCCCCAAAATCCCAAATTGATTTGAAAAGACATTATTTATACCCTCAAGATGAGGTGGGCACTTTTAACTGAGCAGTTGCAGTGAAGATTTTAGTCTTAAAAAAAGACCAAAAAGACTTTCCATCAGCACCATAACCCCAGATAAAGCCTGAATTTTAATTTTTTGGTGAATGTAACCTTCCATTGTCTGTACTTGTTATATACATATATGTTTTTAAAGTATGTACTGTACTGTTTTGCTTTTGTTTCTTCTTGTTCTTTTATAAGAAAATTGACAAAATACTCATATTTACCGCTGTGAGTTTACATTTTTAAGAGCTTTAAATTACACCATATGGTCTGTATCAGTTTGATCAGCTGTCAAACTCTTAACTTAGACGCACTATGACACAGTGACTGACAAACCACCATCGTATTTGACGTTATAAGCCTCCTGTGGTGCCTTTATCTCACCTGCACATCTTGCATTTCCTTTTCTACCTTTCATCCTCCTGCGATTTATCATGTTCACGCACAAATAAACACAGACTCGACACAAGAACAACAAGCGAGCAAACACAGACACACTTACCCACAGCCCGCAGACAAACACGTTATAAAGATGATCAGCGGGCACCCATAACTTAGTTCCAAGCCAGTGATTGTAGTGCGGTTGTTGAGATCCCAACAGAGGAAACAGCCAGTGGGATGGACATATTTCACATCAGATTCCTGTGGGCTGTAAATCTTATTATATTCCAGACACCAAATCCAATATATCAGCAATATGCAGTGTCTGACACTGGAAAACTACATCAGTGTTTTGAGTTGGTGTTTCTCCGATTATAGCTGAAGGCGGCGATATTATAGACTACAACTCCACACTGTGACTTAAACTTTTGCTTTGTCAGTTGATGCCAAATTAAGCAGCCCAGTGACCACAAAATGAAAGCCATCAAAACCAAAGTCAAATGTGCAGGTTCTCCTGAAGCGGGCGCTGCTGGAGGAGGCCAATCAAAGTCAATTGCACGACTCTCTGGCTCAGTGCTGTGGGGGAGAAATGAAAGGAATGCCATGCAACCAAGTGTGAGCTAATTTATTTGCTAAAACGGCATCCAGCTGGACAAACACTTCAGCTGTATTGCGTACGCGCAGATGTGAGTTGAGATATAAACACGTTCAATATTCAGATCTTTTTACTCTCTGAGGCAGAAAGATGTTGGTGCAACACAACTGGGAGGCTTACATAACCAGCAATTATGGCCTGGGATAATATGTATGTGACAATACACAACATTAATTTGCAATTATGAGATAATTACACTCTGATGACTTTCATAAACAAAAGTGACAGCAGATATTTTCTCTGCTCCAGTAAAAAGATGATGGCATTACTACTTTGCATTACGTACGTGGAAACGTCATTTTGATGCATCCAATCAAATCTTGCACAAAGCCGTGCTGTCAGTGTTCTGGACAGGGGCCTGCTGTTATGAGTCACATACAGAACAGTAATCAACATGAACTTTCCTGCTTAAGTCTCCTTCTTTTCGAAGTTATAAAGAGAGTCGCATCTTAGCTTGTTGAATGAGCCTCCAAACAGCTGTCATGGGGGAAGCGTGCTGTATGCTAATGTCAGTCTGCAGACTAGATGACTGATAAGCTGCAGCACAATTAAACCTGACTTGAAACTCATCTACAAATGTCACATAGATCCAGCTACATATTAGTCTTGTCCTTACCACTGAAATTAGTAGCTAAATAGTTAGCTACATACAGGTGTAAGTAGAGTTCAGAGTAAAACATTGTTTAGCTTCAAGTACAGGTAAACAGCATCCAGGTTCTGCCAGCTAGTGATACAAATGCACACTCTAAACATTACTCATACAGCTAAATAAAAAACATCCAGTGTAGACCCCATTCACAAGAACATAGGAGGATGACGGGTGGTGCTGATGAGGGTACTTGAGTTAATCTGGCTGTGGGAGTTAAGATCCACTGCTCTCGAGGACCAAACCTGACGTGTTGGCAATCAGCAACCATGAGTAATGAGAGTAAAAAAAAAGTACTACTGATTGTTCAAAAGTGCATTTATTTATTTAATTCTTTGTTTTGGCACTTCAGTGATCATCACTGGTCACACAGTTAACATAAAACAAAAGTGAGCATCCCAGTACGACTGCATCTGAAGAGTTATGTCAAATTTACTGCCCAGCAGAAATTCAAAATGTTATCATGATTAAAAGAGCAGTTAAGCTGTTGTGATTTTTTCTTATATCAGTTAATTTCTTACAAAACAATAAAATAAGTAATAATATGATTTTTAAATGATGAATAAATATTATCTTCACTGACGTTAGGGAAAGTTTAATTTTGGACATATTAGCCTCTGAAAGGAAACAAAGTTCAGGGGAGATCGTCAGGGACGGTTTCTATATTCAAGGAAAAGAAAATACTGTGATACTCAGAGATGCTCACAAATTGTTTCGTTAGGACAATATTACACAATTAAATGGATAAAATATTTCACATAAAAGGTGACATACAGTATAAAGCAGTATAAAAAAAAAACATGCAAACGGTCAGCACCAAGATGAGACTTACACAAAGCAGCTTTGGCAACAACTGAGATTTTCTTTATGGAAAGGAGGAGAAAGAGGTTTAATTCAACAGCTCAAGGCATCGTCAGTATAATGAATCATTTCAAACATGCAATCAGCTTTAAATGCTTAAAAAGGTTTTTAAAAAATTACATTATAAACTTACAGAGAAAGGTTCAAGGAGTGGACACTGAAGGACATCTTAGTTCAAGTTAATGGTAAGACTATCATTGAATCGTTCTTCCACTCTGGTGTTCTCTTTGGCTGAATCATTAAGTCCCAATATATTGTTCTTAATGCAGCGTCTCATGCGCTGTCTCATGTCGACTCATTTGACCAGATGTCTCATTTCATTTCAAAGTCACGATTTGATCTGGCTGCTCTTTTTGGCAAAGGTACCGGGTAAGATTTTGATCCTCACTTATCGTCTTAGGGTTAGCCTTTTTTCTTTACAAAATAAATGCATCTGTTTGAGTAGTCTTTACACGCATGTTCAGAGCTCTGCCAGCTCCACACATGAGCGCTAGTGCTTTCTCTCGAGGTAATTTGAGGGAACCCATCCCTTCCGTGGTTTGCCATTGTCCAGAATCTTGCAGTACCACCATCCATTGGGGTTTCTATCCAGGACCTCCAGAGTCGTACCCTCAGGAAATCCCATGGTCTCCTCGTCGCCGTGATAATCTGCTATGGAGACGTACACCTCTCTGAGGTTGTTGTGGATGATGTGGGGCTTGGGTTTCACTGTGGATACAGGGAGGGCATTCTTCTGAGAGCTCAGGCCAAGGGATTCAGAGCTATCGGTACCAGATCTGAATCTGCTGGGTAGCGCTATGTTGTTTGGCGCCATGCTGCGCGGCACAGTCCCAAAGGAGGCATTGCGTCGCACTGTGGGGCTAGCACGAGGGTGGTCCGTAGAGTTGAGGGACTCATTTCTCCTGAGAGAGCCAACAGGGCTGGGACCATCCCTGATCGGGGCTGATATGAAGACAGACTGAGGTCGCACAACCTGCTGCTGTTTGGCACTGTTCTGCTTCCGTGAACCGAACAAGCCGGTAGGTTTGGAGAGGCCACCTGGAGGCTTGGAGGGGATGGGTGGGGTGACCTTCTTTAGGTTTTGGTTGATGTTGTTCAATGCCTGCACCCTTTGCTCATTCTTCTCCAGGCTGTTTGACTTACTGAGACTTCCAGGTTTAGTTGGGGTACCATCAGATTCAGACCCGGCCATGTCATCTTGTTGCCTGACAGGCTCCAGGTAGTAAGTTGGAGCCCAACCCTCTGTATCTCCCCAGCGAACATACCACCAACCACTCTCCTGCCTCTCCAGCACTTCCACCTCGACTCCAGCAGGGAAGCTGAGCTCAGACTCTTGGACTTTCTCATATGGATCTGTTGTGCGAAACAGGTTGCAGCCCTCTAGGTCAGAGTCTCCCCGACTGCCCTTAGAATAAATGGAGGAGAGATCGGATGTGCTCTGAGAGGAGAAGGAGTCCTCTGAGGAGATGACTGAAGCCGTCTCAGAGTCCTCACCTTTAGTTTTGGTGCCGTTCTTCAGCTGCCCTGTTGGCCGTAGCTGTCTTCTCAAGGTGCTGATGTCCATCTTTTCTGCACTGGAGGCCTTGGCCAGTTGTGGTTTAGGCCTCACAACTGGCTTTAGTTTAGAGGACGACTTGGTGGAAGAAATTGCCTTGCTGTCCTCTTGGTCTTTCTTGATTCTGGACAGATCTGGGGTAGACTCAGTGGAGGCTGATTTTGGACTGGCTGCCTCCTCGGCTTTGGTTGAAAATGGACTCCCATTCAAGTCGATCTTGAACTTGTTCCCTGCAGGTCTCCATCCACCTGATGATGGGTTTGCAGTCTTGCCAGCTTCTGACAAGACACTTGTCTTGGAGGAATTTGAGTCCCTGCTGCACTGCCTCTCTGGTGTCTCCCTGAAAGGTCGGAAGCCATCATTTTCATAGATGCACTCTTCCTCTGCCTCTGCCTCGACCTCTGCCTCGTGGCCATCTTCAAACGACTCACCCATCTTGAAGGAGGCACTGTGAAGTGATGAAGCCGGAGACGGCTTGGAGGACAGGTGGGATCCTCGCTCAGAGGAGGTGTCCTCATTCTTTACATACACCAAGGAAGCTTCCCCCCTCAGGAACTCAAACTCAGACTCCAGGTCCAGATCACCAATTGCAGGGACGTCATATTCTGGCTCTTCATACACGGGCCTCCCAGGAGACACAGGGGACTCTGGAGCTTCAGACCCGGGGCTGCTGGGAGGTGCAGTCTCCACTGAGTCCTGTTTTTTGACAGGTGGAGCTGGAGGTGGAACTTTTGGGCGGCACAGAGTGCTCGTTCTGCGATTCAGGTTGGGTTTTTTGCGTTTGTCTATGTAGGAACAGGGAGCCCAGCCCTCCTTGTCTCCAATCTGGACATACCACCATCCACCGGAGTTCTTCTCAATGACCTAAAAAACATGTTCACAATAGATTTTAGTCTTTCCATGAAGGCATTTGATACATTTTTTATTATATTTAGATTTGTTGTTACTGAGCAATGATGTAGAGATATACAGAATGGTAAGTTCTCATATTGAATTGTCTTGTAACTGAAATTTCTCTTAAAAAAGGATTCTTACCTCCGCTTTCTGTCCTCCATTGAAAGTGATGCCATCAGATATGCAGGACTGGAAGTCCGCAATGGTGTAATACTCTGCTTCAACTGTAGGGGGCTCTGGTGGGGAGGGCAACTGAAATCCCTAAGCACAAATGAAATTGGCATGGTTAGTCATACTGTAAATGGCACAGAACAATGGCACCTAATTTGTATTTCAGTCCATTTTTCTGACAACTGAAGTGATTTGTCAGTTTTCAGATTAAGATTTGACATTAAAAAGTGTATGATCATCTCATAAAAATACTGTATGTTATTGTATTTTAGGCCATTTTAAAGCTAGTTTTAAACTGTCTCGACTTGTGGCCGACTGTTTCTCAAAATTGTTTCACACTCTACTACGAGGTAAAATGATTAACTATTTAACACAAGCTCAAAAGCAAATATGACTATATTATCATATAACTTTAATGGACAATTTAGACACTTACTTACTGGTATTTTTACTTAGTAATTCTTGCTAATTGTTTCTAAGAGGGAAAAGCCACAGATACGGAATCAATGTCCTGGCCATGAGCATTCACTGGCAAGACATCCAGCACACGGTGATCTTTTTCATCATAGATTTGTTTGGTCTTTAACCACAACAATCAAACCATTTTGGATAGCTGACAAGGGGTGGACATTTAATAGCCCCTATAAATGCAGCCTTTCAAGCGCCATGATCCTCAGTCAATAAAAGATGATGAAATAATTGGATGACCAGAGGAATGGATGGATGAATATCAAACACTCATACCAGGGTTGCATCTCTTCGAGGAGGAGGTTTTTGCCTGAGAACTGGGGAACCTTTGAGAACAGAGGGAAAAAAACATACATACAATTCAAATATGAAAAAATCTACCAAACCTTAGAGAAACTGAACAATGCATCAAGTGAGATAACCAACCAATTTCCACCCGATGAGGGGCGATGCGAGCTATCGCTGGTGAGGCCGGCTCTGCTTTACTTTTTCCCTCCTGTGGGGCATTAACGGGGCTCGAGTCAGCAGCACAAGGGATTGGCAAGCTGATCTCCTTCCTGGCCACCTGGGGGCTCTCTGGGACACCTTCAGTCTGCACATCTTTCTCACTCAAGGCTTTCTTGTTAAGCAGGTTACTGATCTCCATGATGTTTCCAATGATCTCCACTGGGCCCGTCACAGTCTTCTTACGGGGGGAGAGGTCGTCCTTCATCTTCTTCAGGTAAGAAGCTGGAGCCCAGCCCTCTTTATCCTGGTACCTGGAAAGTAAGTTGAAAGAGAAAGTGATATTTTGATGATGAAAGAAATAACAAATGTCTGAAGCCTGTGAGCAGACGTTTACCTGATAAACCACCAGCCCTCCAGGTTCTTCTGAATGACCTCCACAATGACTCCTTTCTCAAAAGCAATTTCATCCTTGCCCTCGCTGGTGTAGGCCTGCACTGTCACGTACTTCTCTTCTGCCAAAGCCAGAGCAGAGAATGACAACAAGATTATGAGGGCTGTGAGATCTCTGACAACAACATATAATCATTGGAAAAAGAAAAGAAATAGAGAAAAAATACTGGGGGTACTTAATATAATCACACTGAAATAATAAGGGATGAGGATAAAAAGATAATTAGCCTTCTATTATGCAGCAATTTTTAATGATAGATGCACTTGTGATACAGTGACTGGAACTATTCTGCTTTCTGAGCTGCTAGATATGAGGGTGTTAAAATGGTCTTTGGCACATTAGGTTTGTCTATAATTTTATTTTTTATAAAGCCGAAAGAACTTAATAAACCAGAGAATGACTGCCAGCCATAATTAGTTCTTGCATTTAGATTTTTTTTTTTGCCATTGTAGCAGTATGCAGTTCTTCTTACAAAGACAGTGTAGTGTAATAAAATTTAACTCAACAAAAATACAAAGGCAGTGCTTTCTTTTTCTCTTTTCACAAGTTGAAGCAAAAGATTCCATCAAATAATTATTTCTCTCAGATTTTGAGCGCAATTTGTTCTCCTTGGCCAAGTTAATCAGTCCACCTGACAGGTGTGGCATGTCATGATCTTGATTAAGCTGCATGATTAGTGCACAGGTGTGCTTTGGACTGGTCACAATAAAAGACACCTCTAAAATGTGCCGTTTGATCTTGAGAAAAGACATTTGCCAGGCCAAATTATGTCACATGTGTCAGGTTAGGGGGGCAACTTGAAGTTAAAATATTTTACTTCAAGTTGTGAGAAATAGGGGCAAAAATCAAAGTGTTGCATTTTTATATTTTTGTTGAGTGAAAAAGCAAATTGTAGTGTTATCATCATTATACTGGGAACGTAACAATATTGTGAACGCATTACATTTACATTTAGTATTAATAATACTCACATGTTTATTTGTCAACAGGGACGTTTCAACCACTGAAATCTGTTTTTTTTTTTCAAAGTGCCACCCCATTAGCCTTAAGTATGATTGGCTATCTGCCCAGTTAACATGCAGGATTTTAGTTCAAACCAACTATCTGATGAGTATTTTGATGCACATCGTTTTCTTTCAAAGCAAAGAATAAAATATGGAAGCTTTACAGTACAGCTGTTTGGTCGCATGCTGCTGTGTTGTGACTGAAAGGACTATTTATCTTTTAAATGTGATTATAGTCACTTTGTCACTTTGGATAAAAGCGTCAGCTAAATGAATGGAATGTATAAACGTTTAAGACTATAAGACGACAGTCATATTGGCAGTTAAAGTGTATGAGAAATGGTACATTAATGCCATTCAGATGTGTGTGTGGGCGCACGCTTATTTCAAGCCACCAGTGTTAAAGTCAGCGCAGCACATGAACCACATCAGTCAAAAAGAGTCTGAACACGCCCCTGACTTTCTATACTGGCCTCTAAGTGATCCCATCTTGCAGCTTTGAATCGATATTTGAAGAAAAGGTTTCAGCAGTCTGAGTAAGAGAAATCAACTGTGTATCCTCTAACATTACAGTATTTATGACACATATCTCCCTCTTTCTGTTACAGTCTCTCCACCGCGACTCAGCAAGGTAACTGTGTGGAAACACAACAAGGAAGTTTGGCACAAAAAAGACCCACTCGATTTTACTGCCCCAGACTGCTTTCACCTCAATGCATTTTGCATGAAACAACAACACTTACTGTAAAAACACTTCAGGAGGGGATGTCTTTACTGCCAGAGCAGATAGAAAGAAAAATAGAGAGAGAGGCTGTTTTCCAACTGACGGGACAAAATGTTTTCCCTCAAACCCTGACACAAACCTTAAAACTAGTGGAAATACTGGACAGATCACGCATACAGAATGACTGTTCCCACCAACCTAAACAGTTTTTTTTGGAAAGAGAATAAACCTGACAACTGAGCAAATACACTGGACAACACACTGAACGACTGGTCAGTAACCACTAGAGTTCAGGCGCTAAATGACCCTACAAATCAAGTGAGAACGCCAATTTTTGTGTTTTCTTGTCCTAAAACAAACATGTCCTGCAACTAGCAGCTAGCACTGTTTATATGCAGTGACACTCACACCGATAAGGCCAAAAAAGGAAGAAAAGAGAGGAGATTTTGGATGAGATCCTGGATGCATCCACTGGAGGTGAGTCAGCTAATGAAGCTCACTTCAGCTAAAGCTGTTTATTTATCTATACATCTCCCTCGGGCAACACACAAGTGACCTCATCGGTTGCCATTGTCAAACACGTTTTAAGAAAAATTACTGTAACAGCATCTTGCAGCGTTAATAATCTGTACATATCACGCAGTTTTTAATTTCATCTATCAATAAACACCAACTGGAACAGACCAACTTGGTCGTCACGCCCCAAATCACAGTCATAATCAGCTCAACAGTAATCTGTGTCCCTGCCTTTAGGCACCGATCAGGATCTGCAACATCCCATCGAGTCACTTCCTTTCTCTCTCTCCCCTCATTTTCTGTCATCTCGCTATTATCAGCAGTCCAGGAAAGTCCTTTAAAAATGTAGTTCTTTGTAATAACAACTACTTTAGGAACTGAATTCACTGGCATCGACCACTGTTAGGCTTGTGTCCTAACAGTGTCCTTAGACTTGTGACAGCAGCATCTCCTAACTCAGCAGATATTAGAGAGCAGAGGCTCCATTCTGATTTATGCTTTCCCATGAGTCCGAGGGCAGAGCTAAGACATCATTTCCTGTCATTACAGCGATTCCTGTCTGGAAGCAGCCAGCACAGGGAGGAGAAGTGTGCTCAAAAAGGAGAAGAGCCCATAAAAAGGCTGCTGTCCTCCCAGTTGGTACACAGGAATCAACACTGTGGTGACACATTTTTCCAGTTTCCTTTTTCTCCACCCGTTTCCAATGTTGTGTAGGAGCTCCAACGGGTGTGGGATTGTAATTCCCTTTACTTGCAGAAACTCCAGCAAAGGTATTTCTGTACGCTTTATT
This sequence comes from Sparus aurata, assembly GCF_900880675.1. NCBI lineage: Eukaryota > Metazoa > Chordata > Actinopteri > Spariformes > Sparidae > Sparus > Sparus aurata. Next base: position 24,419,118 of record NC_044201.1, read on the forward strand.
TTCCTTTTGCCTGGTGTTTCCGGCCTCTTTGTGTCGAGGCTGGTAAACCGTTCTCCTCTCACCAGCCTCCTCTTTCAAACAATATCCAGCGGTGCCACGGAGGGAAACTCTGAATCAGATGTTATGTTAACCACAACATGCATCGCCTGCATCAGTGTTATAAATTATTCCTGTTGGAGTCAGCAAAATATCAGGCGTTTCTTTTTTTTTTTCAAACACAAAGCAGGATTTAAGTCCTAGGGTGGAAACAACCCTCGACTCCAGAGAACAGCATCCACTGCCAAAGTTTGAGCTGAACTCAATAGCCTATCCTCACTCCTCTGTCAGCAATCCAAACGCATCCCCTGTGAAAAAAATGCCCTTGGCCATTGTTACAAGTGCAAGTCTGTGATTGAGAATATTTCTTGTTCTAAAACGCACTCTGTTTATCTGTCAATACTGGTTGCTATCTTCACCACAGCAGGATAAACGTCTGTTTCTATCACACTCATTAGAAAACTACATGCACGCTTCATTTGCTCATAAAAAAGCAAAATATGGCTCTAAAATGCAGCATGAGGCATTCCGAAGTCTATTACGCAACTGCTTTCAGATGTCGCTCTTTTTTTTTTTTCTCTTCTGAAGACTGGTTTTTGGCACATGGCGTTTAATTATAACAAAAAATGCTTACACGGGGCAATTTTGTAACATAATTTGAGCTTAGCGTCGATAATTGGGCGCATATAAAAGTTGCTGATTTCACCTTTGCTTTCCAGGCCCGTTTTATATTAACGTCGATTAGTGGTTAGTCGTGGTGGATTGTGTGGCTCATGATAAATGCATTTGCTGGAAGATGACACAGGATGAAAGGCCGAGCAAGTATGTGCATGTGAGGAGGGACGAGTTGAGCCATGTGATAAGAGACAACAAGTGAGATGGGGTGAGGAGAACAATAACAAAAGGGAGGAGAGGGAGGAGGGGGAGGCGATGCAGCGTCTGTCTCAGTTCACCTCGGCTCTGCTGCCTGCTGATGACGCCCCCCAACGTCCATCTCCGGTCCAGCCTCTTCAGATGAGCCTTATGCCGCTTAGTAACTGACAAGACACACGTGGTGACCAGGCGACGACACGCAGACAAACAAACAAACATGGGAGACATGAAGAGCGAGCACAAATGTTGCACAAACACACAGCACACAAAATGACATGGATCCAGCCCAGAGAGCCTCGTTATTAGCCACAACATGGAGGACATAAAAAAACAAGACCACAATGTACAAACATGGTGGACAGTTAGAGTGGATGGATGGATGGATGGATGGATGGAGGTTACAGAGGAAATGTTAAACCAGGACATCTTCTCCGTGGCCTGTAATTAGGGTGTTGTTAGCATGGTTTTCCCATCCTGTTGCGTTAGAGCATCTGGGACACACATTGGTGCTGCAGGAATGCCAATTAACAGAGCAGCTGACAGTGCCGCTGGTTGGAGTTGTCAGAAAGTCTTTATTTCCCTCTGACTTTTGTTGGCAAAACAGCAGAGATGGAAAGGATTTCTGCCAACTGGGGCTGCTATTAATGGCTATTTTCACTGTAGGTTAGTCTGTCGATTGTTCTCTCTCATGAACGATTAGTTGTTGGTTTACAAAAGACCAGAAAATGGTTGTTGCACATTTCTCAAAGCCCAAGACGACGTCCTTAAATGTCTTATGTTCACAACCCGGAAACATTTACTTATGCTAAAATAAAGATAAACTAAACTTATCGAAAAAGTTAGAGATTAAAGGATAAGTTCCCCTCAAAATGAAAAAGTCAATCATTATTTTCTTACCCCTGTGTTAATGGAAAGTCGGGTGAAGTTTCAACTCTCAAATCAGTTTGGGATCTCAGGGCTTCCAGAGACTTGAATTACTCCCAACAAGCTGCTTTAAGTTGTTGTTTTATGTTTTATAACAAGTCTCCAGCTACTTCAGTTCTTTAAGAGAATGCTGCAACCTAGAAATGATTTGTGGACTACAACTCCACCCGACTTTCCATCCATGTGGAGGGTGAACTTATCCTTTAATCAGTTAATCTATCAATCCATAAATCGCTGGCCGCAAACTGCAAGATCTTGTGTCACAAGTCAGAACCGAGGAATAGAGGAAGTAGATCCTGTAAATTATCTTATGTAGGAAAAAGAAAATAATTTTCAACACTAAATACTCTGAATATACTGAAATAGTGTTTAAAATGAATAATTGTAGGTGTTGTCGATGTGATGACGCGCAGAAAAATAAACATGTAGGTATTACAAAGAAATGTTATTTTTGGCATTTGGGTAAATATGCTTAACCACTTTCTGGCAGAGAATGTCTATAAATGTGAGACCACGATGACCCATCCATTAGCTTAGCTTAGCACAAAGATTGCAAGCGGGGGAAACTGCTAGCCTAGCTCGATCAAAAGGCCACTAAAGATCGAGATGGTAGAGAGTTTGCAAAATCACTGATTCACCATCTTATGCGTGTCTTAAGCACTTTACTAAGTCCCAGCCAAACAATTTAGACATAATGATTTAATGTGTGAGCTTTAGAGGTGCTGGTATGCAGATTTTGTAACCATCAGCTCAGCCAGGCTGGTTGGTTCCTCGCTTTTCCCAGTCTTTATGCTAGACTAAGCTAACTGGCTGCTTGCATCATTTCATATTTACCATACAGACAACAGAGTGGTGATAACCTCCTCATCTGACTCTCTGCTAGCAAGAGAGCATTTCCCACATCCTTGAAGCAATATGCTTATTTTTTCTATAGAATGTGACCAAAACAAGAAAAACCGGCATGTGTTTCCTCTTTGATCAAGTCTCATCTGAAGCTGTCTGAGCTTACAGCATGTGTCTTTTTTTGGGCTTTTTAAAAAGAACCAACATGAATTCCAAATCCGGTTTTCCAACAAAAAAGTGTTTTTGTCTCCGTGACCATGTGGTGGCACAGACTGCTGAAGACCCCAGGACTGACAAAGAGATTCTTTATGAGTTTCATGCCTTTCCCATGACTGACGCGACACATAAACACTAATTACACTGACAGACTGTGCTTCGCGAAACCCCCTGGCAGCAAACTGCAGCTATCTGTGACGGAGTGGATACTGTAGGAGAGTTGGGTGTAGATGTTTGCATTGAGGTTAGTGTGTGTGTGTGTGTGTGTGTGGTATGCATACATGTTGAACTCTCCTGTTGATTTAATGTGTGTGCTGTGAGGGCATTTTAACGTATTGTGAAACAGTAACACAGTTTCTCCTGATGTACTCCCTCCCTCTCTCTCCATGCTTGAGTCATAAGATATACAACACCGAGGGGATCCGTGGTCCCATTGTTACCGAGTGCAACAACTGTACAGCACAAAAGATGTTTTGGCCGTAGCGCTGGAAAAATCTGGATGTTTGTTTGGGAGTGTAACATGCAACTTAATTATTTCCGTGCCTCGAGTTTGTTAAGATTTATGCAGTATTGTGTTAAAGAAAACCCAACAAACAGGCTGCAGCTGTTGCTGTATATGTCAAAACTGTTAAAGTCTGGGTATAGGACAGTGAATGAGCCCTGTTATATTTTAAAATGCTTGAAGACTCAGACGACATGAGCTGCTCTCACATGGCATGATAACTAAATCCGACACGGCTTTCGAGATGATTGCATGACTGGACGCTGTCTTCGGCTTCACATGTGTCTGCGTCATATTCTGGCAAACCGAACTCTACATAGGTGTGTTTCTTATCAGGGTTTTGGATCCCTCTCTCAGTAAGCCCACAAAATTTAACGACAACACTTGTCTGCTCATCACTGTAACTTATCAGGAATCCTAGATGATGAGCAGACAGCAGTGAAAAATAATCCATCTGAGAGCTCGTTGCAATTAACGATAACTGTGATTTAAAGCGCAGTGATCCCCATGTTTTATTCCTTCCCTGCTGATGGAGACACATGCCTCTTTCATGAGCTCATATCACGTAATATTGCGCCGTACAGAACATCACTTCAGTGGCTGTGGTCTGCTCTCTCCTGGCACTCGTCCTTGCTGTTTACCCAGGCCTGAATCTACACTCTGTTCAGGCGTGCTTATAATGGCAGGCAGACAGAGAGAGGCGCTCACACCAGCCCGGCGCCAGCCGTTAGCGTAGCGGCGAGTTTGCTCCGTTTTGTCGCAGATCAAAGACTGAGGATTTTGGGCATAGTCGACAAGTGTGTGTGGGTGTATAACAGAGTGTGTGAGGTAGTCTTTGAAAGTGTGTGCGTGCGTGTGTGTGTGGGCAGAGACAGGAGAGTTTGCAGGGGGAGACTTACCTTCTCCAGCTTTAGAGGCGCCTAGCTCCAAGTCATCCCGCGTGCCGCTGTGGGAGTTGAGATAGGTAGCAGGGACCCAACCCTGCTCCTCCGCGGTGCTGACAAACCACCAACCTGTGGAAACATGCAGTCGCCATGTTTAATGACAGTGCATTACATAGAAAGATACATGAGGTATATTACAAACTAAACAGATCTCGAAGATTTGCTAAAATTCTGCAGAGGAAGTTAGGCCTGAGATAAGACCCCCGCCAGAAAGGGTTGACATAATAAATCACTACAAAGACAGATGAAAAATGAAAACAAATACCATATGCTGATGTCTCCCTGGATATTCCAGTCTGACCTCCATCACATCTTTTATCTTTGATCAAATCAAAGAGATATGCTACAAATGAACGTGAACATGAGGAACTTAATATGTTGCCAACAGAGTCTATAACAAAGTGCAGGGCCAAGAACATCCGAGGGAAGATCGAGGTCTTGTTCAACTTGAATTTCACAAGATCAGTTATGATTTCAGTTGAGATTACTTTGCTTGATTGCCGTTACACGCCAAAATATCCATTTGTACTGTTGCAGATGATTTGATTCAGTTTCCATGAGAAAGGCTTCATGACAAACACCTCAACTCACTTTAAAAAACCTGCACCCAATAAAGAGAGTGGACCTATTGTATTAGATAAGGTGTGCCGATGTGAAGTACGTATGTAAACTAATCAGAACATCTGAACTTCAGTCCACATTTGTGAGACCGTGTCGGCCAAGAGTGACAAAGTTGGCACACAAAATGCTCTCTATGTGGTCGCCACACGTACACTATTTGTTGTGGTGACGGGAATGCAATATGGCCGACAGCTGTCTGGATGACCCATAAAGGGGCGAGGAGTGTTCCATCACACTTCCACAGCTGGTCCGAACGTCCAATGTACATTTTCCTACAGACACGGTGTGAGTTAGGGGGCAGCTGTGCACAATACGGGCTGCAACTAACCATTATTTTCATTATGGTCATCAAATAGCTTATTTTGTTCAACCAACAGCCCAAAACCAAAAGACTTTTCATTTACTATCATTAATTACAAAGAAAAGCAGCAAATCCTTACATTAAAGAATGATACTGCAGCATGAATAACTGCCAAAACAATTAAACAAAATAGTTTGAAACGTATTTCCTTTTGATTGACTGAATTGAATAATCGATGCCATGGAATGTAGTTTGATGACAGGAACACATAGATCACTATTATTTTATTATATGGTAAAAGGATGAGGCAAGTAAAATATATAATACGCAATAAAAAGTAGAATAAGTAATATCTGACATTTGTCTGACCTGAGCTGCAACAAGAATTCGGAGCTGAGCTGCTGAACATCAAAACAGAAGAAACTTTTTTAAACTTAAGACCCACCACGCATCCAGACAGCTACATTTTTCAGAAAAGACTGCTGTAAATCTCTGTATCAGTCATTTGGGATTTATCTTTATGAAGGAAATATGTTGTAATCTGTAAGTGAGATTAATTTCCGACTCGTCATATACGGACACTTTGGGACTGTAGGACGTGTTGGCCGTTCATCCCAAAGCGCCAGGATTAGACCAGAGACTCAAAAATCTACTTTCTTATAAATTTGTCATGTTGTGAGATCGATGTGCAAAAACACGTATGATGTATTAGAAATATGCCAACTTTGTACATTTTAACTGCATGCATGACTGTGCATACTGTAGTGTCTGTTCTGATGCACAGGGGACAATAAAGTAACCTGAACTTTAACCTTCATTTTGCAGACTACAATTAGACGAACAGTAATCAAAGGTTGCTATAGACTAGAAGAGGTTGGTGCTGCTATTAAAACGTAGAAAAAAAAGTCCAGGTCAGTGTTGAATGCTTTATTCATTCCGTGTTGGTTCTGCTTCATGCAGAAAAATGATTTTGTAAAGTCAGACAGAATTTGAAAAATGGCACCGCAGACAATTTCACAGCTGCTGGATGATAATGGCACCTTAGCTCTCAGAGCAGAGATACAAACCTCTGCCAACATTGATTATTTCCTCAACCTGCTGCTACGTTCAAAGGCATCACGGCTTTCACTACAAATTATTGATTTCTGCAGGGATGCTCGCAGGTACTTTTCTATGGCAGTTTATTACTGCAGTTAATTTTGAAGACCAACACAACTGAATTCAAAATGTTCCCTGGCTTGTAAATCTATTCGCCCAGCAAATTTTACTGGAGTGCTCTTAGATACCCCGCTGACAGACAAAACTGCATGACTTTCATAACAAAGAAAGTATTTCCAGGCCTTTTATAACTCTGGGTGATTTATTTCTATCGATTGACTTGCTAAGCTACACAACAAAAACATCATCAGCTGTACAGTTTTGGAGAGTCAGGGTGGGTCCAGATACGAGGATCCTGTTATTATTTGGCTCTGAGCAACATGCTGGCTCGGGCTCAGGTGCGTAACAAGCCATGTAATGTGCTCAGTCTTTGCACCAAAGCTGTGGCTTAAACAAAACCTCCTGCCAATAAATCAGCCAGAGCAGCAAACTATTATAAAATAGTGTCGACAATATTCAGAAACAAAGGACACAAAACACGACAAAGCAGAGGAGAGTGAAGGATTGTTAAACATTCATTACACTGACATCGTAATTTTAAATTAGTTCATTAAACCAACATTTTTCAACACTTCATTAAGTCCCTGACAGCGTTTAAATAAATCTGATGTGTCCTGTTTAATGACCAGAAAAGGGCGACGTCAACTACAATAATGATACATTAAATTAAATTGACCATTATAAAGAGAGGTCAGCTCGGCAGGAGGAAAAAAGACCTGCGACACCTCGAAGAGAAAATCCTTACGTGTGCTGTTTCACACTAACATGGCACCTTGAGAGAAATGTTATTTTCACTTCAGCAAACCAACAAATGTAAGCAAATGTAAGAGTAAATTGTCATAATGTACCTTAATTGAGAGGTAGAAGAGAGGCTGAACATACACACAGTCACTCTATGAGGCCTGAGTAAATATAGGCTGTTATTGATGGCCCGGGCGGCCTCGTCCGTATTTTGCAACCATCCTCCCATATGGCAGGTGCTTAGGCTAAGTTCACTGAACCTCAAAAGAAGCAATAAAAGTACTTTTAAAAACACACGCGCACATTACGCAAGTGCTGATTTCATAGCTGTTGCAAGTTTATATCAGACAGGTTGCAATATATGAAATGTAGAGAAAAAAAAACAGAAACATGCTTCATGTCTTTCATCACAGAGTGACTGCAGTTCAGTGTTACACAAAGCCAGCTCCATCGTCAATGTACTATACCTTTCTACATGAACAGTAAACACTGGAATATGAAGCCAAATTACATTAATTGACATGACAAGTGCAGCATCTCCACACTTCCATCAAGTAGAAGAAAGAAGGTTGACAAGAAGGAGATGAAGAGGATGAAAAAGAAGAGGAAGAACAACAAGAAGAGGAAGAAGAAGAAGGGGTGCGGTGCATGATGTCTAACTGCCAAACATGTGGTTGTGGACGGTGTTTTTTTTTTTTTACAGTTGTATAGAAGGACAACACAACACCAACTTGCAATACATGTTCTGCGAAAGCCACAAGTCTTACCACAAATCTCAACAGAGCTATGGAGGATTCAATTAGAGATGGGGCCGATACAAACGTAATTCATGGAACGGAATTTTCAGATCTAACCTGCGGAGATTTCCGATCCATGAGCCGTGTCTGTGCTTCAATGTTGTCTTCTGAAATGACTCCACAAGTGTTTCCTGCCGGCTAGTCTGCTAGCTGGCTGCAAACTGTGGAATGGATTCCCTGAACGGAGGCGCCGCTCAATGAGACACAGAGTTATGAGACACGCCCCCGTTCAGGAAATCCATTCCACAGTTTGCAGCCAGCTAGCAGGCTAGCATTGAGAAGCGCTGTGGCTAGCCAACATGTCCGCTGTGTGGAAATATTTTACACTGGAAACATCGCAAAGCATGACAGCAGAATGCAATGTTTGCAAAGCCGTTATTCAGAGAGGCGGAAGCTCCGTTGCGACGTACAGCACCACTAACGTAATTAAACATTTTTAAAAAGCATCACGTGAAAGAGCACAAGGAATCTTTAGCCAGGGGGCAGAAAGACAAAAGGAGCCGTCAGGAATCACTTCTGAGGTCATTCCAAAAGCCAGGTAAACTCCCAGCAGACAATGTGAAAGCTAGAGGGATTACCAAGGAGTTGCTCAACTTCATCGTACCACGGTATAGTTTACCTTCCAGGAGATACTTACTAGAGACTGCGCTACCTGAACTATACAACCGAGTGTCAACAATAATGATAACAATAATAGTAAAGCAAACAGAACTCTGGTATGAGAATAGTGTTGCTATCGGCAGATATCCAAATTCAGGTATCGGGATCGGATCGGATCGGAAGTAAAAAAATGTGGATCTGTGCATCCCCAGATACAATCATCCATCTTTGCTCACTACATCTTCGCCTTTCTTGCCCCCAGGTGTGCATAAACTTTAAATTGCTGCTGTGACACCAAAATGTTTCCCCCTTGGGGGATCGATATCGTCTCATCTTAAACTTAGACACAACTTTGAGAAACCATGAGGTGGACATTAGCTGTTAATTGTTCAGTTAAAAAGTTGTTTAGACCTTCATATTCAAAATGAACTGAATCTACCAGTGTCACATATGGTGTCTTTAGTTGTGATAATTCTCCCTGAATGTTTCTCCACCAGGGCTGGGAGGGGAAATGTAATTCCTTCGTTCTTGAGTGGCTTATCATTTGTACATTCTTCATGATGAACCTTTTTTAAATGAGGTCACTATAAAAGAAACAGCTGTTTTGATGGTCTCCCGCTGCCACGACAGCAATTTCGCTGAATGTGAAAAAGATGGAGATGGATACCGTAAAGCTGAGAGAACAGTGTTGTGAGAGAAGAGTGAATGAAGCAGAGGATTTGTCTGCTGAAAAGCAAAATGGCAGATAACTGAAATAAGATATGGAGATTATCCGTACAGATGTGGGGACAAAGGTGAAGTAAGTGTACCTTATGTCTGGAAATATGTGTTGGGGGTGAGTGTTTCTACGAGTGCACATGTATCTGTGTGTTTGTCTGGTTTCAGATCTATCAACTGTCTTGGGGTTGATCAGTCTGCTTTTCTCCATGTCTCTCTGCCTTCCACGTAAGGAAAAGTGAAAAATCTTGGAAAGCTGCTGCAGAGTTTTCAACCACAACGGGGAAAAAAAACAACACAGCCAAATGCTGACTGGCAACACACTTTGCAAAGCATTATTCGGTGTTACGAATATAGCCACTCAGACAACATCCCGAGCAAATCAAAAGGCTTTTAAAACGTTTGAGCAGAGTTTAGTCTTGTAATCTTAAACGTTTGAGGGTCAGTGGTTACATAAGACAATAGCTCAACCCACAGCGCTCTGGTGGAGATCTCATATAACATCATCACACCAGAGGATCATGACCACAGACATTGACCTCAAATGTCACAGCCTCAGAAAGCAAGAAACCAAACAGTTTGTCTTGACAACACGGTTGTATTGCTCTACAAGGACATCATGAAATACTGGATGTTTTAAGTGGCGCTGAGGGCAAGTTGTAAGTTTATACTTACTTATTTATTCCTGCTGTGAGGCGCAAAAAACTCAAAACGGCATGATTACAATAGTGACTGTAATAAAAATAAACATTATGATTTCAACCTAATTCAATTGACATGAAACACACGGAGGACAGTTAGACGAAAAGTCAGAATAATTCAGTCCATCTGACATTTTTTGGAAATACAGTTATTTGCTTTCTAGCAGAAAGTTAGCCGAGAGGGTTGATACCACGCTCATGTCTGTCCATTCAATATGAAGCTACAGCCAGCAGCCAGTTAGTTTAGCTCAGCTTCAAGACTGGAAACAGAGGGGAAACAGCTAGCTTAATAAAACTGACAAACATGAGAATGATATTAACCTTCTCGTCTAACTAGAGCCAGTCGGCATATTTTCAAAATGTAAACCAACTCATTTAACTACATCAGCAGCTCATTTAATTCTACTGAGAGACATTTCCTCGAAGAGAGAGACAGACATGTAAACACAAACTCTCTCTCTGTCAGACTCCTATAGAGCCGTCCTCACAGCCTCACCTAACCTGCAGGATGATACAGACATGATGAGACTCTGCCATCTGGAAACTCTATCGGTTTTAAGACATCGGCTTCATTTTTTACTGTAATCAACAGCAGATTCTCCGCTGCAACAAGAAACTAGATTTATGCAATTTGAGGTTTTTACCTAGGGTGACTGAATGACCCATAAAACTGCAATCTAGGTATACGATCAATCAAGTCTGATACCTGAGCAATGGCTTACATAACACAGCGTGACTTAGCCATGCTCCCTAATGCCCTCCTCATCCCTACAAATCTATCATCAGGACACCTTAAACTGTACTCAAATTTGAAAATCAACAGTGTTTTCTGCTTTCTACGCACGAATATGAGAACCCCAGATCCAGCAGCACAAGGGAGTCTTTTTTTTCACGACCTGAGATGATGAGGAATGCAGTGGCTCAGCAGTCCTGCAGATATCTGACACCACTGTTGAGTGGAGTAGGAGAAAAACCCCATTCATTTCCAGCTTCTGTATTCATTAACAGTGGATCCAGTATCAAAGCACAAGGGGGAAGGTATCCAGTCCAATACACACACTTCGGGTTTTCAGAAAACACTGGGTTTCGATTACTTGGGTGGCTCTGGTACGAGAGGGGGTGGGCGAGAACGGCACAACACAGCTTTCAAGACTCGATGTTGACCTAAGGAATAACCTTCTCTCCCTCCCAGCCTCTGAATGGATCCCCTCATGGTCTGAACGGAGCTGTAGCCCACAGCCTGAGTGCTCTCTGCTGATTTGGAGACACAGCGGTCCTTGAGTGTCTGAAAGCCCACCTTTAGTTTGAGTCAATGGTCAATTCTTCTGCGAGACAGAGAGGCACCTTTTTGGCTCCACTATTACTACTATTAAATACTGTTATTGCTCCCGCTGCAGCCTGTATCGCTCCGTAACAAGATGCATGAAAACACAGCAGTGGCAGACTCTTCTGAAATACATTTACAAACCTCCCGTCTGAGTTTTCCATATCAAGAAATACAGGATAAGGTTAATTTCTTGTCATTAGTACTTCCTTTGGTGAGCTGAAAGAATGTGGAGGACGAGGATTACTATGAGTGGATAATGTGTCTTCCATCTGCTGCTGCAGCTTCAGCTCAAGAAAAGACATTTAACACTTGGCAAGTTTTCTGCATCATGTCTTTGGTGGTTCTTTGACAAGAATTATAGGGTTTTTCCTCTTTTATACAAGGAAACATGTTATGCTGAAGCTGCACATACCAAATTGGGAAACTGGAGGTTTGAGCACAAACAGCGCTGGAAGCTTAACGCTGACCTTGTCTTTAATCCTGCTGCATATCAGAGACTGAAAATTCGGTACGGCCAGTTTTCATGGTGCTGTCACACTGAAGCTAAAATATGAAAATGGATTGCAGTTGTCTCAATAAAATGGAACAGAGAACTTGTCTCAAAACATTTAAGACAGCCTGTGCACAGCAGTGCTTCTCTCCTGGGTGCGGCTGGTACAGGCCACACCACAGTGGACCAAAAGAAATCAGTTTTCCAATATTAACAATTACATTAAAAACAACACTGATCTATGTGGCTGCCATCAGGCGTTTATTCAAATAATATAGACAGAAAACTTTCCCCCCTTGTGTTTCCAAGTGGTGTTTTGCTGGCCCTGCTGTCGTAAAGACAACCTCCTCGCGTTCTGTTTTCCTCAAAGTACCAACTACCAACAATACAAGAAAAAATGTCAATCTGTAATGGAAGCCTAATTAGATCACCAGTCTGTCTTCATTTTCTCTGGAGATTTCGTGACCAGTGGTGGAAAAAAAAATCATAATGAGAGTGAGGTTCAAAGGGAACAAATCTAAACGCAGATGGTTTAATTATTCTATAACTGATACATTTTGTTATCATTGTGAGTCAGCTGTCATTCCAATAACCTGTCGGCTGTGCAGGACGATTATCAGGACCTGGGGAGGTGAAACAACAAATACTGCAGTCTTAAGACTTCAAGAAGACACTCAGGTTAACACCTTTACCTAAGTCTTCACTCATGCTAGCACTTCTGTGAGTCTGTACTTAGACACAGTAGTGCTTAGAGTAAAAGCTAACGTTGGAATGCTGATACAGCCACCGTCACAACACTAACATGCTAATGTTGAACAGGTTTAGTGTTCACCATCTTAGCTGTTGACATGCTAATTTAGCTAATCTGCCATAAGTGTAGGCCAAATAACAGTGATGTCGCGGTAACAGCAACAATAACCTCCAGGTAGAAAAAAAATATATTTGCATTGTGGACATGTGTGACATCTGCAAACTTGTTTAATTGCGTTGTCATTTTCAGCCGTAACTGTGATACTTACAGTTAAAACGGCGGTCACACCTACAGTATGTGGCGTTTCTACTGTACTTGTTTTATGTACTGAGTTGCTTTGCTTGCGTCCTTGATATTTACACAACAGCAACTTCTCAGACTAACTGATAGTTTTGGTGAAACTCAAGCTGTCATTTTCTTCAGTCTGTGGCCAAACAGGTAAATTAGGTCTCCATCTAATGTCAGCGAAAGTGTTGTTATTATATTAGATATGACAGCATCAAGCATGCATTTTAGATTCATGAGATGGATACACTTTGGAATAAAATCATGACAAAAGGCAGCTGTAAAAGGCGATTGTGTGTATGTCTGGATCTGGACATTTTTTGTCATTTTACAAACGCTGCCTTGTAAAATGTTATAGCTAACTTTAAAATCTCCAGTACCAGCAATTCTGTACTCTTGGAGTGAAAAACCAGCCTCTCTAAACACAGAGCTCCTGCTGTGCTGAGATAATCTTGCTTCCAGCCTGAAGACATTGTTGTATTGGTACATTTTTTCCACATTAAAGTAAGGAAGACATCCTGCACTTCCAACGTGCCATGCTGAGAGGCCAGAGCAGCTTAACCTGCCAGGATTTGAACATCACCTGCAGGATACCTCTGCTACCTCCCAGCTCCTCTGAGGCCAAGATTTGTCGAACTTAAAATGCGTACCTGAGGACGAAATAGGCAGATTTAAACAGTTCAGATTACTGTCTCAGTGAGTGACCCTCAAGGCTCTTCCTGAAATTTCACTCACCCCACCCTGCATAAGTAAGCTGGGTGGATACTGTACAAGGGTGGTGCCAGGGGGTCTCGAGGAAGCCGGAGGGACTTGATGGATGAGAGCCGGCCTCTCCGAGACAGACAGACAGGCATTCCTGGAGTTCATTTTGGCAAACTGTAAATCACAGAGGCTGATCTGGACTTGGAAAGGAGACAAGTTAAACCCCGACTGGTCCACAGAGAGAGATTTTCTACTCAGGACTGGGCACAACACTCCTAACGCTGCCCCTGAGGTGTAGCAGAGCATCTGCAATAAGTACAATATTTCCAGAAGTGGCTGCAAATTATTTTTTCCCTTCCGACATACTACCCCATTAAAGGGCAGAGTTTAAACCACAGAGTACAGAGCATTTGAACTGACCAACACGGCTGCTAGCTTAGCTTTGGTTAACATCCCTCCAGTAGAGTGTAAACTGAGGAGGCATCCTGGAGGATCCATTAAGCCATTATAATGAACCAACCTCTCTGAACCACTAACTTTGGCAGGAAATGTCTTTTTCCATTTTCTCCCTGAGTTTCTGCCTGCACTACTCTCTCCTCCTGAGCCAGCATCTCCCCCTGGCAAACTCTCATAAAACAGACAAATAAAATAGCTACAGAGGGAGCGAGGACAGAATTAATAATTGGGAAACAAATTTTAATTACTGACAAAAGTTTATGCCTTTTTTTTTAAATGCATATTTTCATACTGCTGCTTCAGATTAAGCCTTGCATTTAATTTCATGCGTGTTAGCAAACAGTAACTCCTGAGTTTTAAGGAAAAACATCAAGCAGTCTTGGTTGGTTTACCACCTACTTTTACTTATTTATATCCCAACAAACCAGAAATCAATATAAACTACTGTACTAGCTGAAACAAAGGCCACGACACAAACTGTTACGTCGAGCCACTGCGATGGAAAATACTGCCTTGGCTCAGGGCAGCCGGCTGGAAAAGTGGAGAAAGCTGAGCTCGCTTATAGGTCTGACCTAGATTTAGTAGCCGCGTCAAAGGCATATATTATCTAATCCAAGGTAAGGAAAAGTCGATAACTGCACTGGGCAGCAGTCACGGCCACAGTCTATGCTACAGTAGCTTTAACAGCAGGACTTCTGTTGGAGGACTAGAGTGAGTGGCAAAAATAATACAGAGCTGTAGTTTTCCATCCCTAGATCTGTCACTGTTACACTCTCACACCTTTTGTGTAAAAAAGATCTCATATAAAACCAGTCGGACACACAATGCTGATACAAAATTAGATGGCAGAGTGACAACATACTGATATTTTCCACCGAGTGCATCCAAAGAACCAGCAGGGGAGCCCGCGTCGGTCTGAGTCGGCATGGCTTTGAAGGAAAGTATGTGACTGGGAGCTCAATAAAAAACCCTTTTATCATTAGAAATGTAACAGACACCTTTTAGTGCCCCTAACTCAGCATACTCAGCTCTGTAATACCCTGATCAATCTGTCAGAGACCATTAAAGGGTTTGTACTTATCCTGCGAGGGAATGGATGCTAAATCAAATGAGCTCTGAAATCTTCTTAGCACACACCTGGTCTTGTTAGTATTGGCACAGGGATGAGGAGTGATGTCAGCCAGCCAAATGGAGCAGATTTAGATGACTTCCATTGCAGGAGGTGTTGAGTTTTCGGTTAAATGCTAGCTGTGCTGCTGGAAACGGTCTCCATAGCAAGATGTAAAGGAGCGGGGGTTGTATTTACTGCGGATCTCTGTGAACGTGTCCGTCAGTGTGTAATAAAACTGTCAAATAGGGTGTGTTTTAAGAAGCCTGGAGTCTACTGTTTTGCTTCCTATAAACTTGTGACAAATCCGACCAAATGAGAGATGAATGAATGAGAGTAGCAACAAAACGTAGCCTGCATAGGAGATGAAGCTGAAACAAAGCAATAATAAAATGGAAACTAAGCTACAACAAAAAACAAAGTAGCCTGGAAATCATAAATCTGCAGAGAGATGATTGAGGTGCATGAGTGTCACATTCTGCGTTAATCATCAACACGCAGATCGTTGCACGGTGGTCAGCTGAAATACAAATAGCAAAGAAGGGGCCTCAGGACTGCCGCAGCTCAAGTTCATGGAGGAAAGCTCTCGTTTAAGGCCCCCGATAAAAGGACTTCAAGGTGTTGGAATATCCGCCTCACAGCGGCTCCCCATTGAGTCAAAATCCTACTGGAGCAGGGAGTGAAAACAAATACATGAACCCGAAGGCAGGACACGTGACACTTCAAAGCGATCCCACTCTACGGACCCTCTTCCTCGAGGGCCAGTGTGGCATGGCGTTTCCACTCACACCCATCATGAAACCCAAGTCCCATTGCCTCTCTCGTTGCTGCTTCCTCCTCCGTTTCTCTCCCCCCCGAACACATGAGTCCCATTACTGTTTTACTGTCTCAGCACACCATTAAAGCTGAACGTCAGACCCTGTTACTGGGCCCTATACATCTCCGGTCACTGTTGCGCTTCATATGGCGAATTCCTTTCCAAATAAATGTGATTCTTGCAGGTGATTAGACAGTTTTAGTATATTTACCCAAAATACTCATGGTATTTAAAGTGAGTAACATGAAACTGCAGTGTAAGTAGCTTTTCTAGTGTCTTATGTCATAAAATCTAAAAAACTATCTCACCAGTCATCATTTACTGCATCTCAAACATAGTTATTTGTTTTCATATCTTCTTCCTCCCACAATAGATACAAATTCCTGGAAGCATTACAGCATGTACCTTGAAGATCGTGAAGTTTTACTGATTTATTAACCATTTAATGTTGTACAACTGAATCACACATAGCCTAAAACATGCTCTTGGCCTTGTCTGCTAGCTCTTTCCAGAGGTTAAACAGCTGACTAAGGGCTCTCTGCAGCTGGCATTTGTAAAGCCGGCATGTCTTGCTGGCTTTCCATTAAAGTGAGGTGGAATAATTAATACGAGTCTGGAAGACATTCCTCTTGCTAGAGGCAACATTCTGGCCCCCAGCCTAAACCAACAGTGGGAAAAAACAGGGCTGACTGCAGGCCAAAGTGAGCCTCCAGATGGGGCTAAGTAACAGCTAGCAAGCTGTGGACAAAGGAGGAGGTGAGAGGGTTGAGTCGGGGAAAGGGCTGCATGCTTGAGGAACTATGGGCTGTATCATGAGAGAGTCTGTTTTGTGTCTGACATACACGCTACATGCATGAATTTCTTTGTTGTGCATTTACTCACCACTCTCGCTCTTTTCAATGACGTCGACCACCTCGCCCGCTTGAAGGCTGATCTCTGCAGGCTCCTGCTTCTCATAACTGGCCACCACCACATACTGTTCCAGGAGCATGGGATCCGAAGCATCCAGACCTGGGGTTGATGGGAAAAAACATGCTGTCAGCCAGCTGCCAGCCATAGGTCCACGAGAACGACTGCTGGGCACTCGTTGTGCCATAGGCCACTTTGTCTGTAGAGCTCAGCCAATCACAATATTCACAGGGCTCAGTGCATCTTCCTGAGAGTCTAGCCATAGAGTTGCATCCCCCTCCAGCCCAACAACGAGGGCAACGGAGATGCTGGAAGTTTAGGAAAAGAATCTCCTTCTAAAAAGTGAAGGATCAAGCAGTCAAATGCAGAAAATCCATCCTGTGTTACTGAAGGGGCCTCATCCTGATTGTCCAACAAAGCTGGGCCCGGTTCAGCAGACGTAGACAGACACATTAACACAGTGGAAAGAGGAGCAGCAATGAGAGAGCATAAGGAGCCGTAGCAGTGATAGAAAAGTGAGCTAAAGCCAGCTGAGGACAGGACAGTAGAGTGGGAGAAAGAAATGGTTTCCCTTGGAAAATAAACCATCTGCTAAAAAGCCTCCTTCTCCTCAGATGGGGCTGGAGCTGGAGGAAGAGTAGGGGGGTTGTGTACGCCAATCATACGAGTCGGCACTAGAGGCCTTAAATAGAACCAGATGAAGGGGCTGGAGTTGTGCTCAGAGGGATGGCCCTCTGTCTCCATGAAACACTAGAGCTCTGACTACAGCGTGCAGCCCAGCCAATGGAAACCTTCCTTTCTATACTTCACTGAGTTAACCATATAAACACCAGCAGTGACTTAGTTTGTGCCTTCTTTCATAACTTGGCCACAACCAACTTCTTGATCAGAGTTTGATTCACTCCATCTAGGAATCCCTTTTCAAGACAGAAACATGTGATTTTATTTACAGACATATAGAAAGAGCATATATTGACTGATATTTTACAACCATTCGCAAGATTTTTGCCCCTCACATGAGTGAGGCTTTAGTTGAACTGAGCCCAGCTGAAACCTTAATCATGATAAATCCTTAAAGCAAGCATAGCTCAAGGAGCTAAAGCACGTCTAACAAGCGTCAGCTGGAATCCAGACACAACCCCAGCTGACATTCAGTTCACACATTAACAGGAGCTTCTGCTGACCATTGAGTTCAAAGCCCTGAGCAGGAGGGAGCCACTGTCTGCACACTTAAGATTATATCTGTTTACTCTAATAAGACTGCTGCTTATGGTGAAAAAGATCTACAAACACAGTCTCTATTTATGAGAGCAGGGAAGAAAAAGGGCTTTGACTCATATAATTCACACACACACACAAAATAAAAAAAAATAAAAAAAATAAATACATACATACATACATATATATATATATATATATATATATATATATATATATATATAAAATTTAAAATCATGTTGATGTGACATTTTATGGGGTCTTTTTAGATATTAAATTAAATACCTGAAATAATCAACAGAATGTAACGAAATAGCAGTAAGTATATATATATCCTATACATGTAATAGCAGTAACAATATGATGTCTATAAGTTATGTTGCAGAGATATCTACTTAAATTAGCATGCTAACCAGCTAGCCCCGACTGTCCGGGTCCAAACCTCCTATGCTAGCAACGTCAACTCTAACACTCCCCTGGTATCATAGCTCTCAGTCAGAACCCCTAGCTGTGTGGCGAACTGAGCTAACTAGCTATGGCCAACTACAGCTAGCAGCAGCTAGCGGTTACTCTGGTGACATGTTGCCTGCTATGTGTTTTGGTGTAATTTGTCAGCTGATCAATTCTTACATATTGCACTTTTGACCTTTTTGACCTGATGCTGCACTTGGTCATATTGCAATTTCAATATTATCTTCATTAACTGTTCTGCCCCTTATTTCATGGAACATAAAGCAAAAGAAGAAGAGAAAAGCATTTTCTTTTTTTCTTTTTTATCAAGATGTGGTGAACACATTTTCTGGAAAAAGGAAGTCTGTTTTATCCTGAGGATGGAAAATAAGAACATTTCAGTCCAACTGGTAGAAGATTTGAGGCTTAGATAAGATTAAGACAACTTGGATGAAGTCACCATTTCTCAGAAAGAGCTGACCTGGCGACAATACTCCAGACTAAAGATTAACATTTCTTTATTTGGATAATATTTTGCATTCAATTCAGGAACTAAATTCAAAATGTCAAGGACCTCATAACTTATAAAGATGAACTCAGCACCATTAGCATCTCAAACGCTAAATCTGCCAAAGAGTCTGACACTGGATTACAGTGGTCAGGCTGTGGTTTTTGAAGCTTTACGTTATTTGCGCAAGATGTTCTGTTAAACCACAGAGTTGGGTGCAGACACGCTGGAAAGAACACATTATTTAAATTCTGGGTATTGCCCTCCTGTTCGTCAAAGTAAAATATGACAGCAATTACTTTAGTTACAGCAAGGAGTGACATTTCTTGGACACTATTCTGGAAATGTGTGGTTGAGTGGTTTGTTTTAACTCACTGATCAATTAACACTGATCCCTCAACATGTGGGATCAACAAGGACACAAGAAGACAGACTCAAACGTGTTTGAGTGTAAACTGTAACCATTAAACAGTTTTTTACCGGTGATAACCTCTTAAATCAATTCTCAAAGGTAACATAAAATATCAGAAACTTTGTGTGCAGTATGGTAATTTGAACATCTTAGATGTTCCCAGCCATCACCTTGAGTCTTGTCTTGTTTACAGATTTACTGGTAATGACGGTAATTCAAATGAGCTAGTTTTTATATTTTCATCATCGATCATTTTCCCTCTACTCAAGCTACAACAAACCTGTAGATTTATTCTGTGCCTTTGCTTATTTAATACTGAAACTGTCACTGAAATAAAATAAAGGCCTGGCAGGAACCTAGTTTGATATAAATATGTTATCCTGGACATTAATAAACACACACACTTGTCAACAATATCATTTCAAGACAGATGGAAATAAAACTTGTGATCATAAAACCATAATATATGTCAAATGATGTAAAAAGGGGTTTCTAAAGCGCACAATTAACTGCTGCTGTGAGTGAACAGTAAATCTGAGGCCAGAGGTGAGTGAGTAAAGGCTTTGTCAGCAAAGTCAATAGGCCTGAAAAACAAAAGCTAATATTTCAGTCCCATTCAGGAAATGAAATGTTTTGCAACAGCAGGAAGACAGAGCCAGAACAAGGAAAACATGTGTGAGAAAAATGGGGTGAAACAGCTTTGGACAGGATAGGTTTAATTTCAAATGAGCTATGTGTAAAGCAAGCTGAGCATAAAACGAGCTTAATAAATAACTGTGTACAAATGAAGGTTTCATTAAAATGCATCTGCCCAGTGAGGGTAACGGATCTTCTATCAGTCACACCCTGAAAGAGGTGGCTTTTGCTTGGTATGCAAGTGATATAGTACAGTGATTATTTCTGCAATTGCCAGGGTGTGTGTGTGGAAAGATTGTGAGAATCAACAGAAGTGGAAAATATACATTTAGAGTCTAGCCTACATGTAACTGTGAGACTCAGCATGTAACCACAGAAGTTTAAATAGTTGTCTAAATGTTATGGATACATAATTGACAAAGCAAAATGTTATAAATACAGTTGTTTTTACTGTAGCTAAAATGGATAAATGATCATCGTAATTAGCATAAAATTATTTGTAAAGGGTTTCAAACAAATATTGTCAGAAGCACTGGACAATGGGTCGAAATTGCTAGACAAAGTAACAGACAAAGACATGAAATACCTAAAAGGCAATTGATAAATGGTTGATTGAGTTAGCTAAAAGTGATGGATAGCCTAAATGATAATCATATTGTAGTTTTAAGTAGGCAAATAGATAAATGATTTGAAATAGCATAAAGTAGTCGATAAATTTATCTTCTGGATAAAAGGTTAAATTCGTTAGCTTAAAGTCATTGATAATTGGCTGTTAGCTAAAAATAGATGGAGTAGTTTGTGTAAAGTATCTATTGGATAAATGGTTAAGATAGTAAGTATAAAGTTATTCATCCACGGATGGAATTGTTAGCTAGAAGTAGCCTAATTGACAAAATGTTGAAATAGTTTGTATAAAGTAATATAAAGTAATATAGGTGAATATTGAGTTTATTACATTATAGGGCTGTGAGGGTACATCTGACAAAAAAAATGCTAACTGTCATAGTATGTGCGAGCTTGCAAGTGTGTTCATATGTGTATTACACAGTTTGTGTATGCACAGTGTATATCTAACGTATTTTTGAGTTGTGAGAAGTATTTTCTTCTTGGCTTGCCTCAGAAAGCCTGATCAGCCACTCTGTGTGTTTATATCTCTCCTCACTCAGATTTATACATGTGCTTCCTGCTCCCACCCTTGCACTCCCAGACGTCTTAACTACATCCACCCCTCACCTCCACCCCCACTCACCCATCATCAGCTCCGTCCAAAGATGATGACAGTTGGGAACCTTGCGATAATTCATCACCATGAGGAGGAAACTGGGGAGTCAAGTCTACCCATTTAAACCCAGGAATTTTTCTCTGTCAGAGATTTTTCAGGATGAAGCATTTTGCTTGATAGCATAGTTGGCACTGGCCTTTATAGCTTAGTGCCATATTTTGGACCCCTGGGGTAACTTTACGAGAGCAGATCTGGGTTGAGAGGAGTAAAATTTGGCAAAGTGCAATGCCTTTGTTTGGCTCATCAGCAGCAGATGTGCAGTTGGATTAGAAAAGGACACAGGACTGCTGTTCAATGTAGTACAGATGTACTCGTGTCATTGAATCAGTATGTGGCCCTGGGGGAGAAGGGGCAGACCACAAACAAATAATACAGAAACTCTCCCTAAATTCATCTTACAGTAAGACAGCCTTCACAAGGCTGTTAAGAACTGTCGAATATCTCCATTATCTTAACTTGATCAGCTGTATCTCTTATTGTATTAGTATAGTCATGGAAGTTAAAAGGTAAAATGCCGGACAGAAAAATAGAACATTTTCAAATTGGCCAAGGTTTGGAGGAATTTGAAAACTACATTAGCTGTGCTGAATTAGGTGCATTTCCATCAACTGGTTTGGAGGGAAGAAACTAAGCTACACAAAGTGTCGTTCTGTCTGAAGTTGGCATTGTGGCTGGAACGGACTAGAAGGAGTAGAGGTCACTAACTGGAAGCAAAACCTCAAAGAAGAGGAAATAAAGGCTGAATCCAAATGTCCACCCCCTGGACTTGCCGACTGAGTCATACGTACAATGGCGTGTTCCCTGTCACCACGTCAAGCCCGTGAGGGAAAAACACAGCGAGGCTAAGGTGCTGACAGACACGTTAAAGACTACAACAATAAAATGCATTGTGAAACATGATTCCAGTAACATTTTAATAGAGCAACTGTTGTGAACATCAAACAATAACTTCATATTGTGTCCATTTAGCAATGACTTGTGGGTTATTAAATTAGTGCACCCCAAGTGGACTTTGGAAGTCTGCTTGAGGGTCTGTGTAGACTCGAAAAACTGCGGATTTGACAGAACTCAGCACTGTCAGACTTCCAGCAAAAGTCCACGAGCCTTTGCCTTTGTTGGCGCTATACAACATCACTAAAAAGGTCATCGCTACATAGTCTGGACTGCGAATCTTGCAACCTAATGACAACGGTGGGACTCACATCGCCTCAGTCACATCACTGGGAAACATCACTCCATTGTTCTACTACAGGTAAGACACTCCACCTTTCACTCCAGTCCAGCCGCAGCATCATTGCAGTGGATGTTGCTGATTCAGAGGGTTTCCAAAGAGTCTGGGATCAGAGGCAAGCTGCTAATTAAGTAAGTGGGACTTCAAACCTCCACTTCATCAGGTTTTCCACTAGAAACTCTGGCGCCTTTAACACTTGACTACTGTACGTGTATGCAAAGGAAAAGCATCAAAGAACACCATGCTGTGACTTATCCCCACGACAAATAATTAATACATTTCTAAACTAACTTATTACAGAACATTTTCTGGCTTCAAAATGTTGTTTTGAACAAAAAAGCCTAAGTGCTTCCTCCAGGGTGGAAGCCCACTGTGACAAATGGTCACTTATCAGAAACAGAGAGGCCTGTATTGGATCAGCTCCACGCTGGAGGAGGTGGTGCTGCTACTCTGCCAGAGTTAAGTGGTAACTCGGGCCAAAATACAAACAAACATTTCTTCACCGATGTAAAAGCTGAATGTATGAATTCAGTTTAACAGCCATGTCGACCACTTTTAACGACATCTAGTGGAAAAACAAAGTAAAATGCAGAGTTAAACCTGGTTAAACCACAAAATGAGTCTTTTTTGCTACTGTGAGACTCTGTGCATTAGTCTGGGAGGGAGGATTGGCTGTTCATTGAGAAAGAAGCTGCAGGAACAGTGCACGATTGTTGAGGGGATTTGGAAGTGCTCATTGGCCTTAATGATTTCCTATGCCAGTTTAAAATCTTATCCAACTGCAAACACAAACAAACACAGGGATCTCTTGACCCACCCACCATCGAGCTAGGATCAACAGATTAACCCCTTTTCCTCCCGACGAGCAGGCGCACGCACATGCACGCCAACGTACGGCATGTAAACACCCACATAGACACAGTCTCCTGCACACACGCACACCCTGAAGGCCCCCGGAGACCCGCAGCTCAAATAAAGACAGCAAGTCTGCACACATAAACACACTCCCTCAGTCCATGCGCAACTCTGAAATGGTTTCCACTTGCCACGTAAACCTCCTCTCCTCTCCAGCTGCTTTTCACATGCACTACACCCCTGAGCGCTCCATTTCTTCTCCTCTCCTACTCATTTGTATCTGTCCTCTGCTCATCTCGCTTTCTTTTTGACTACAGACACTTACGCTTCAAAGATGATCTGAATCTGAAGCAAGCCAAGTTAATTTCAACACTCGCTTTGTTTTCTTTTATCTAAAAAACGTCTCTCATTGTCTTTGCCTCGGCAGTTTTGATAAAAACATTATGAATTTCATCACTATGGTCCAGCGAAGTTTCCATCAGAGTTCCGTTATGACAGCAGTCTCAGTCATCTGACAGTGATTTATGTCTATGAGCCCGGTATCTGCTGTCACTTATGACAACTCTATTATACGTTAGACTTTCTTTAAGTAGTGGCTTCTGTGATGCTTAGTGAACAGCGTAGCTCATATTGTGGGGCTTTTGAAGTGGATGTTGGGGGACAACAAATGAGATACGGGCCAGAATCTTACTGGAAACATATGAGAGATAAAATTCCCTTTTAAATTAGCTTTTTCCCCATTGACATTGTCACTATCTGTCGTACAACAAGGGGAAATCACCAAAGAAGTGCTCGACAGATAATTGGCTGAGCAATCTTTTAGAATGTCTATCTCAATTTTTAAATGCCTTATAGACGATGGATGAATCTGCCAAAATGCATACAAAAAGGCTACATTTTAAGAAATACCTGTGCACTGTGCATGTGGACGGGGCTTTCAAAAACAATCACCATGATAAGGAAAATGACGAAGGCAAAGACGACAACGAGACGGACAGTGAGCGATCATCCGTGTGCACGGAGGTAAACAGAATTCCTCGCCGAACCTCTGACCACTTGCAGTTTTGTGGTGACGGGCTACATTCTCCTGTTTAGGGCCGGGGCTCAGTAAACTCTTATGGGAGACCTGCACCATGTAATTATGGAGGCTGTAAGCTGCAGCTACAGCACAAATATCACCACAGACTCGCTGCACTTTATCTGCTGTCCGGCGTTAAAAGAGAAAGATCAATCTTTCAGCTGCTTTTACCACTAATGTCCGGCATCGGGGCGATGGTGAAGGCCTTGTACGGTATGTCCTCCAGGTTGACTTTGAACAGTAAATCTTCGTGAGTACCAGACATAAAGTGTGTTATTATTGTTTTCATTGGTAGACTTGATCTCATCGAATGATTTATTGTCAGCGTAAACGTACAGAGCGTACATCTTACTACAGAGGTGATAACAGATTTAATATCAAACCAAACGTTGTAACATTAAAGCAGCTGAAAATGACAGGCACAAACTTTCCAGGCAGCCGATATGAATATAACTGGAAACCAATCTAATATCTTGCACAGACTGAATGTAGGCTACTCCACACACACACACACACACACACACACATACACACACTCTCACTCTCTCTCTCTCTCTCTCTTTCACACACACACACACACACACACACACACACTCACACACACACACACACAGCCGAAATAAGACAAATTTTCCATTTCGCTATGTAGCTGGAATCCCCTGTTACGTAAAGCCTCAATACCATGGAACACATAATGAAATTAGGTTGGGGTCTTATTTCGTTTGGTGGCAGCTCCGGCACAGCTTTTCCTCAAAGTGGATCACCCACAAAAAAATTTACTCTCAGGTCATTTATTTAGACTTTTTCGCTGCCCGGCTATGTCATATGCAACTGTGGCAAATTGCAGGATGGACGGCCACAGCGAGTTTGCATCTGATTGCAGCACTAACGTGTAATTTAGTAACGCGTGTGGGTATCTGAGACTGCATGCACACACAAATACACAACACTCGCACAGCTGTTCACTAAAGCCCTCTCATACTTTTCCTGCTGCCTCCTACGCCTGTATCCCCAAGCTCAGCTGAGTCACTCCGTCTTTCTGTCTTCCTCTCTCACACACGCATAAACACAAACCTGGCATGTAGAGCACAGAGGCACAAACAGGTGGTCTCCCCCATCTAACACTGTTTTCTAGACTAGTAATGTAATTCAGAACAAGTCCTGTTGAAAGCAGTTCAACATTTGACTCCTTCAGCGCTGTCATCGATGAAATGATTAGTTGCCAACTGTTCTGATGATTGATTAAACCTTAAGAAGGAAACAGTCAAAATCCTCAGATTTTTTGGTATCGTTCTACCTTTAAGGCTGCAGCTGAATATCTTTGGGTTGTGGACAAAATACAATGTTTAAGGACGTAATCTTGGACTTGGGGAAAAAATTATCAACATCTTTTCTCCACTTTCTGACATTTTTTAAACCAAAAACCGAATTGATTAATTGAGAAAAACAATCGACAGATTAATTGACAACACAAAAAATCGTTGGCTGACTTTAAAGAACATATAAGGGGTAGGACAACACTGGTGATATTTTGAACATTCAGGCGCTCTAAAGGGACCAGCGTCAATGCTTTATGACTCCTCATGGCGGTTGTTATCAAATGAGGGTGAAGTGAATGGAAGTTAACTCACTTGCAGTGAATAAGAAGAAACTCACAAGGGAAAAATGGCAGACAGTGCAAAGCTACACAGATTTACGTGAGGCAGAGTTGTGTATGACAACCTTTCACTCATCTCAGTTGTCAATTTTTATTCTGTAAAACTGATAGAAAAATGCGGCCCGAGCCAAACTCCAACACTGTGACTGATAAATCTTTTCTCAATCATTGATTACCTGTTGAGAAAAGAGCACCGTAAAAACTGCCATGTGTGACAAAGATAAGCTCCAAATCCTCTCATTTCAGGTGAAGCCGAAGCTGGAGATTTCTTGGCATTTGAGCGTGAAAAATAACTGAAACCACTAATCGATTATCACAATAGCTGCTATGACGTCAGGCAATTTTTCAGACATTACGCAGCTCCCTCTGGAGCCAAAAAAAGACTTGCAAGACTGGCAGTAGTACTCCCCAAGACCCGTAAAGAGACTTTAATGTGTGTAAACAATGGAGTTCGGAGGTTTCTGCTAACAAATTTTAAAAAACAATGATTAACAATGTCACAAATCAACACCACAATATCATTCAAGTAGGCAGTAAATACAGACTCTGTCGACAGACGGCTGTAAGAAAATTTTCAGATCTTTACCTGATTTCCGTTTGCCGGAGCCTCCACAGTCTCTGCAAAAGAAACAACACCAGAGGAGCATGGTCAGTATGATTGTGAGTGCAGGAGAAGTCAGAGCATTAATACGACTTGATCAATCCGGTAAATGGTTACAGCTGAATCTCTGCATGGGACCATCCAAATGTAGCTGGCACACAAGCACCAGCCAAGCCCTCGTTGAGAATGCGTGCAGAACTTGACCCATGGGCAGAGGGAGGGAGACGGGGTGGGATACAACATACTGTACGGGTGTGTAAGTGTGTCAAGGACAGTAACCAAACAGATCATCAGATATTTTAGCCAATATACTCCCACTGCTCTGTTCAAATGGTGTATCTGAGGGGCGACACAGCTGCCTCTGTGTAACAGAACACTGTTTATTTACTTGACAACAGTATCATATCCCCCTTGATAAATCCCATTCATGTTTAGATGTGAAAGCGTCTTTCTGTTCTGTGACAAAAACGCTGAAAGGATGAGCATCAGTGTGAATGAACCCACTCTGTGCTTTCATGCTCATCAGGGTCACAGAGCAGCAGTCTGCCATTGACTGTGTGCACTTACTGTGCGCGACTGTGTGCCGCTCCTTTCTTATTTTCTAGACTGGAACCGATCATTTGCATGATTGTAAACCTGTCGCTGCTGATGCATTTGTTCAGCCCGAGAAAATATGCTGCTTTTACTTCATTCAGACAGAAATTAATCATTTAGAAGCCAAAACAAACAAAAAATGGCACGATGAACACAAGGTAAATACATTTAAACTCATTCATTAAAGTGTTGTCAGTTCAATTTGTGAGCTCATGCCTCATTTGCTGCAACGCAAGAACATAAATGATGATGCTTCACGTAATAACCTAATCCACTTTGATGAGATTATACCACGAGGCTGCGTAAAGATTTCACAACAGAATCTGTGCCCACACGTGTTTGTTTGGCTTGTAGCTTGTTGAACGTTTTGGCTGACTTCATGTCCTCGTTTAGTTAGCTGAGCAGCAGAGAGAGCTCACTGAGGAGAGGCTTGATGTTTGACGCAGATGGGAGCAGACACCGGGCTCTCTGGAGAGGCCAGCAGCAGGACTGCAGCCACGGCCAGTTAAGGATATGGAGTGCATGCTTGGATAAATCCGGTCCAACGTTTGGTTACACGGTTACAGGCTGGTCATCAACTCTTTGTGTTCTATTGATTACACTCAACAAAGCAGGATATTTCAAACTGCAGCACAAAGAAGCCGCTCCACGTCAAAGTTTTGCTTCTAGAGGACGAGCACGATGATAGGATTACCCTCCAAACACTTCTGGCTTAATCAAAACATTTTTTACTAATAACCGTATTCCTCTGTTGCTTCAGATAAAGTCATGTTTGGCGCGAGGATTCTCCTTTTCCAGATGTATGAACAAATGTGAGTTATGAGACATTTCCAATCACACGTGTAATAGCTTACAGCTCGGTTCAGCTTCATTAAAAACATAAACGATATCCGTACTTAATTTGGAAATAAAACAACAAATTCAAGCGTGAAGGCCCTATGAAATTGGATTGTGGGACAGTAGACACAGTGTTTATATTGGATCCTAAAGCAATGTTCATACTGTGGATGAGAATTTCATAACTCATTATAATATATGATGGGCAGACAATTTCAAACATTAATGCCGAGCCAATATAAACAGAGTTGTAGCCGATAAAAAAGTAAGCAGATGATGCACACTGGAGATAACTTTAACCTTTTTTTATCCTTCGGAATGAATGTAAATGTATCCTAAATGCATTTCCCCGTCCAGCCCAAGGTAAATTCAAGCTGTTGTTGAATCATTTAGAGTACAGGCATGGTTTTGGGCTAAAGTGTTTCTGGCATCAATCTATAGGAGTTTGAACACACTGAATTATCAATTTTTTTCTCGCCCACATCTTTTAACGCAAAAATAAGCCTATAGACTACCTATAACTGCCCTCACAGCTGGGAACCACAATGGATCAACATCATATAGTAAAACATGGTCAAAGTACAAATTGGAAAACAATTCACTGAAAATGGACACTGAACGCAAGTTTTTCTCAGGAAATATTCAGGCGCCTGGCAAACAAAAATCTATTTTTGAGCTCCCAATACCTGTCCTTGTGAGTCATGGGGGCAAAAAAGTCATTTTAGTTATTTATTTCATTATTTACACAAATTCTATGCACATGAAATGGTCAAAAACAAGTGCTACTCCGAGAGAAAAATGCATATAACTACATAAATGTGCATGATTTCCATGGCATTGGCTACGTGATGCATCAAACATCTAGCGGCTGGCCTGGAAGTTGCTCAGGAGAAAGAAGAAGGAAGAATGAGTGGGTCACCTGTCTACACGATCACCCACTGGCTGTTTTAGGCTGTAGGGCGGGCTTAGATATTGATAAAAAAAATTAAAAAGCATCCACGGTCGCAGTTTTTTTATATTTGTTGACTGTGCCTTGCTAATGCGGTTTTATCTTAAAATGGCTTAAAGTGGAATCTAAGCTTTCTAAAGATGTTAGGGCAAGACTGTACACTTTAATTGAGGCATTATTAGCTTATTTGCTTAGCTGTGTTTGTCCAGTTTTAACAGGTTAAACACGCATTGTGAGGAGAGGAAACCAAATATGTCATCAGTTTTACAGTTTAAATGAGTTCACAGATTCTACTGAGGATTGGAAAAGCAAGCAGGGTGAATGAGTACGTAGGTAATGTAGCATAAACGTGCAGATAAATCACAGCATGTTTATTGCAAAGGGTCCAGATTCTGCTCACATCGAGACATCCTTTGAGATAGATTCAATGTAACACATTTTATACATTACACTAAAGTATTTCATGAAGCAACCTGTGTTTATTTTATTAAAATCCTGCAGGGTGGAGATGAAACTGAGAGAAGCACTACAGAGGGTTGGGGAGAAACGATGGGGATAAAGATGCTTGACCTGCCCTGCTGGCTCGTGACCCCTTAGCACAGAGCTGGAATAATATTCTTCCCAGGAGGAGAGTGAGCGCACAACCCTGGCTCTGTGCGCTCTCCTCCTATCACCAGTAAAAATCTAATAGATGAGGGGAAGGTAAGGGGAGCGAGAATATGGCCAAACGCTATTATATGCTTAAAGACTTTTTGCGCCTGCGTACATTTTAAGCTTTCGTCAACAACAGAAAGCAGTGAGGTAGTCTTTACATGTCATACAGCTTTGGTTTCATTGTGTGCACGCCCATGCCAGGAGATGCACATACAGTATATAGACATAAACAGCATGGGCTGAACACATCATTAAATATCCAAGCCCGTGAGAGTCCATCCTAAGCTTGAGTTGAGAATAACCATCTGTTTGCAGCTCACTCTTTGTAGGTGGGCCTATTAGAAATGGAATGTGTGAGACATCAGTCCTTTGCTCACATTTCTCAGCCAAGCCAGAGGACTGAAGTGTCTGCCATGCTGCCTGTATACATTACACAGACACTCCTGCATGACCCGAGATTAACCTCAGCAGGAGTCACCTCCAGCTCAGGGGTCAACGGGTCGACGTCAATGAACAGGAAATCATTATGATGGAGCAGAGGGCTAAAGAGATGCAGCAGTTAAGAGCTGCCCATTTGTTTGTAGAAAAAAATTGAATATCTCAAAATGTATAGTATGTGGAGCCTGTTTTTCGTTTCTGTTTTTTATAAAATAATCCTAACAAAAAAATGTGAGAGGAGCTAAAAACACCCAGAAACTGCTCGGAGCTCTGAGGGTTAACAAATGTAATGATGCTGCTCACTCAGAGCCTCACCACAGCACAGTAAACTCACCCACATGGGACAAAATCTCCAGCAAAGCTTGGTCATGATTACACAGTGATGTCAGGGCGAAAGAATGCTACTTTAAATCATTAGTAATTTCCCTTGTGGTGAAATGATGATGTAAAATTTAAGGATCCTGCGATAAATAAAAATACTCCTTCTTCTGTCATATAAATCAAAATACATAATTTTGTAATCGTGTTGTGTTTTCACACTGACAGTGTGGGGACTCACCTCTGTGGACAAAAACAGGTCAATCGCCACATGTTCGACTTGGTTTGTGGTGCAGGTTACGTGGTTAGACGTGTTATATTTAAAGCAGTACATTTCCAGGGTAAAGAAGATAACTCATCGCAAACATCTGTTTACATACGTACGAAAGAAGACACACATTAGGGCTATTACAATGTATGCACAGCACAACTGAGGAAATGTATTTTCACCACAGGCTCTATACCAACAGCATGGACCTATGTTTAGTTTGAAGCTACAGAAGTGACACATCTTGTCACAAGTACTTTACTGATATCTTCAGGTCGTCTCAACTCTGACAGCCTCTGTGACTGTCTACAAACTACAGTACATATTTCTGTTCCACGCATATGAATACCAGATTGTCAGTTTTAAAGATCCAGTGTAGGATTTAGAGGGGTTCAGGAGGATTTAGGGGCTGCCATTTTTCTAAAGTAGCCCAGAACAGACGAACCAATCTGCAGCTTTTTTTCTTTCGTTACAGATGATTGATGTTAAGTAGATTGCAATCTGCAACCTCACCTGTAGATGCCACTGAATCCTTCATACTGGGCCTTCAATCACATGAATGGATTTCATGCTGAAGACTCATGTGTGTTGCACGATCAGATGTGCTGTGCCTTCCTTCATGGGAATCTGACGGAGAAAAAAGCCGCAATTCTTCTTCGTCTTCATGTTGCCACAAGCACGGGACTGAAATGGAGGACATTTTGATCTCTAAAGTCGGTGGTTATTCCTTTATTTTTTATCTTAAACTGCAGAGCCTAAGCTGTCATGGATTTTTTCATGTCAACCTTGCAGTCTGGTTCAGCTCAGTGACACAACTGATCCCTGCTTTTCTCGTTCTCGACAAGTCTACAGGGTGTGTAGCAGTTAACATGGAATCCAGTTATGTGATACAAAGGCTTATAAAGGCATTGTTGAGAAACTACCAGAGCGATTAACAGCTAGTGTACAAGAAGATGCTGCCTGGTGGAGTGCAGACGGAGACGACGGAGACACGTAAGAACCACTAGCTCTCCGGAGATTTGTTCTCATGTGGCACGTAGGAATGATTTAAGAGTCACATTTGCCAGTGTTATCATATTAAAATGTCTCTTGGGTAAGAACAGAATTCTTCAGCGGTCCAGACATTAATCTGACCTAAAATCACATCACCTCAGTCTGAATAAATTAAGCATTAAGAATCGATCCTGAAATTGACTAAAATCAAATATATTACTGAGACAAGCTTGCTGCAAAATTAATATTCCATTCACCAAATTGTCAGAATCACCCTGGCTTGCCAATTTACTGAGAGGTTTTCTTTAGGTGTGATCATTTTTATTGGCATATTTCCACACAGCCAATGTATTCAGTCCGGCAGTTATGAGGAAAATTCTCTCACTCCAGCAGATCCCTCAGGCTCTTTATTCAGGTCTCAGTCGGGTTTCATCCTCTGCTGGACCCGACAGCGTAACCTCTCCAACTGTAGGCTATAATATCATCCCTTCTGATATCCCCTCAACCACCTCCCACATTACTCATGGACCGCTTTGCTTTAGAAAGACATTTGCTCACGTATCTAACTTAATTTGTCATCGTCCTTTATTTATTTCTGTCACAGTACAGCACTCCTCCAATGACACATCACTGAAGGTCGCTTTATTAAAATTTTATTTTTAGTTCGAGTCCTCTGACACCACCACTGACACTGTTAAATTTGCTCATATTTTTTACACCTAGACTTGAAATTCTGTGATATGAAATTGTGACTGTGATAACATCTATGTGAATTACACACAAACAATGTTAGGGGGACATTTCAGGGGCGCTGATTATGCCGTGGATAAACTCTCACAAATTCCCACCTACTTGGTTTGTGTAGTTAAATGCACAGTGAGTAAATTTGTCTCTCAAAACAAACTGAGTTTGATGACGTTGTGAAGTAGCGTGGAATCATGGGAGCAAAACAAACAGCAGTTAGCAACAGAGCTAGCTATTTGCTGACTCCCTTCCTCAGCCTCTGACATATCATCTGATGTTTTCAGTGTTTCCCAAATGTCATAACGTCACCGATTTTGGCATGGGGCCAAATTGTGATTATAGTTGAATTCAAGTCAATGTGAGATGCACAGAGAAAACATTTGTGATGACTTAATTACACCTAATTTACTTAAAAACTAAAACTATATAAAAATATGTAACGGAAGGCTTTGAAGGAGGTTTAGTGAATGCAACCTGGAACGTTCGTACGATCATCCTCAATGGCTTTGATTTGGATGTCTGCACTGGGAGAACATTCCAGGAAGTATGAGTTTTCTTTAGGAGCGGTACACTTTCTCCCGTGGGTCAAAGTCTTAATCTTTGTTTTTTGTATGCTGAGTCAGTATGCTTGCTGCTGGGTACCATATGTCCAGACTCCTAAGTCTAGATGTAGAGCCACAGTCTGATAGGCCATAGTACAACTGCACAAACCAAAGAAGCAGCAGGAGGAGGAGGCACATCAACAAAAACAAAATCAAAACAGTGAGAGTGGTGGTGATTCAGCTTCAGATGTGTAAAATGTTGCTATGGAGATGATGGATATATGCATATATTTTTACTGAATTATTCATAATTGTGCCATTGCCCTTGACCAAGTTGCTGGCCTCAGAGCTGCAGATGGTCTCCAGGCGCTGCACACTCTTCCTAAATAGCTCAAATGGATCCAATTCAGGGGACAAATTTCCCCATGGGGATTAACAAAGTGTAACGTCCTGTTTCCACTCTAAAAATATACTTCAAAGCAGTCACACTGCAGCCAAAAACAGTGGACCAGCAAAAACATGGGCTGGCACTGATGGCTCGTATTATCTCTGCAAAACACCCCAATGATGACAAAAATACCAGAAATATCCCCTTGAAAGTCACCTCACTGTCTTTTGTTACAAACAAACCACACACCCAATTTTAAACCTGCATAATAGCCAAACGAACACTGCAGTGTTGAAAAAATGACTGATGACTAAAACTTTTTAATTTATGTGATTTAATTTCCGGCCACGTGGCATTTATTATCATCAAGGAAATCTAATGTCCATAATTCAATCTTCCCTGCATGTACTCGATCATAAACTGTCATCTGAAGGGCTGACCCATGGAAAGAAAACTATGAAAAACATGTTTTTAATATCCAAATGTTTTATAACGTCTATCTGTCTTAATTTGCTTCTCCTTACTTCCATTTTTCAACTTTTACTGACAGTGCCTTTAATCCTCCTCAAATCCTTTTAAAGAGGACGTCATTTTTTGAAGTTAAAGTGAACATCATTTTATCTGAAGGATCTGAGGCCAAAAAGAATCAAAATCCATTATTAAAGCATTTTATATATGTGTAAATCCAGCTGTTCACTTCAGACGATCAGGTGTCTGAGAAACATTCATCCCCCCATTGACACTGATGTTTCTACACTCGGGGGATCACAAAAGAAGAACTTTCCACATAGAGAAAAGCTGAAGTTGGATATGTCTTTCTTGTAAACACTATCCGACCAAAGTGTATTCAACACAAATCTAAATAGGCCAATCAAGACATTCAATTCTGTATATCTAAACTGTTCTTATGAAAAACAACAGAGAGCACAATCATCACAAACACCCACATAATCTCTCAGCATAAATAACCTGAGGATCAGTGAAATGTGAGACTCGCTGCTTATAGCAGGGCTCCCTCTTGTGTTTGACAAGACATCACATCCATTATTTTTAAATCTGTGCAGTGACATCTGTTGTCCATTAGATGGCAGTAGCACATGAGGGCTTAACAAACAACCATGCTTCCTGAATTCATCCAGAATGTGATGAAATAGCTTCTAAAATATGTAGAAATACAGTTTCATGGTTGCTCTAGATTTATGTCCCATAAGTTATACAGTGAAACGGCACCTTGTTAAAATCAACTGTAAATGTTTAAACTACATTTTATAACATTCAATTATTTCACTTTTTACTATTTTACATAGCTGTCCTTTATTTGATTCATCTATTAAATGATTCACCCTTTTTTGCCTATTTATGGTTTTAAGGAGAGAACTGACAGGAAATGGGATGACAAAGAGGGGACAAGAGGGGATGACATCCAGCAAAGAGTGATGTTGGATTCCAACCTTGCCCTAACTTTTAAGTTAATCTTTCAATGTTTTAAACCAAAATAACATCTTACATTGTGTACCTCTGGTGCATGCTTCTACTGGTTGCGATCTTGTGAATGTATGAAAAACAACAGAATAACATCCTGAAAGTCTTTTTGAAAAGGTCCTGATTCCCCAGTAGTGAACTCAGCACTTGGGTGGCTTTTAGACAATCTCAACCTCTCAATTTAAGCTGCACTCAGCCGTCTCGGAGACTGGAGGAGGACCTCACTTTGAAGTAGGATTAACATGTATGGGCGGTGGGGTTAGAGGTGGAAGATCTGGCGGTAGAGGAGAGACCCTTCAAGAGGTTTCTCGACCAGACTCTTCTCTTTGTTGAGAAGCACTCAAACAACATCTGATGAGTTTAAATTCATATCTTAGCTGGAAGAAAATAGTCTCGCAGACAACAGAACGTAAATCAAGAGGACAGAAAAAGATTTCAAACAATAAGTAATCCAGCGGACAGTCTGTAATCACTCCCACTCTGACTTTGAACTGAGTAAGACAAATGAGTAGCCTGAGAGCTTTATCGGCTCCCAGACTTGAACTCAGACGCACCCTCGTGACACTGCTGATCCTTACAGATTCGTTTTGGGATCAGGTGTCACCTCCCAGAAATCATTATTAATAAAACACAGTGCCTCTCAACCAGCATCCATCAATCAACCCTGAGACACAGCAAAGCCTCCGGATCAAGATGGGTCAGAGTGGGTGAAAGGCATTCGTCCCAGCTGCTGAACCACACACACACACGCACACACGCACACACTGTCTCTCTAGACGGGTGTGTTTGGTATCTAACAGTACATTTAAAAGAGATGATGCTAATGCTCACTGATAGCTTGTGATTTAAGTACACAGTGATGGTTACTCACTCCGTGGGAGGGTTGAGGTCCTCCAACTTGGTCTCAAAGAACGCAAGGACCTCCTCGCTTTGGGAAATGTGGGACGGGAGCTTCATCAGAGCCTGCGGGGAAGAAGGGAGGGATGAGGCTACTGGATGCAACAACAGCACATATTTAAAAGGTTGCATGTATTTTTAAAAGGGCTGTAGTTTTTGTTTGACTGGCAGTGAGTAACCAGTTTACAACACTTAGTCATTGTAGAGTCAGTCAGATGGGAAGAGCAGGCGGAATTGTGGAGGGTGTGGAGGGGAAGGAAGACGGCTCTGAGCCCAGAGGGTTAAAACAAAGGAAAACACTGAGTCGCTGTAGTAAAACAACCGCCCATTTCAGCTAGATATTCAAAATAAGACTGCACTAGAATCAGAAAAGACATCCTTATAGGAACATATTAAAAAGAGATCTAGTTCTGTTGTCTTTAAGCTTCTTGCCTTCACCGCAAATCTTACTTAGTTCCTTTAAATGAAAACTGCTGCCACACTTGGCAACGCACCTGCCCCACATTCCCTCTGCTGACCTACTGAATATAAGAGGGTCAGTTAGCCATCTGCGCTCATCAGTGTGCTGATTCATTCTTGTTCTTTAGATTCTGTTCTACCCCTGTGTGCCCCCGTTTCCCTTGTTTCCTTTATAGGCTCCCTATTTACATTGGTGACAGGAAATGACCATTGCAGATAGAGCAGTTGCTTTCCTGTTGAGGCTGGTGGGGGGAGATAAATGTTGGGGCCTGCCTTGGAAATACTGTTTCAGATGGTCGGGGAAAAGAGTGTTGACACAGATGAAGTGCTCTTCCAAGCCACATATAAACTAGAAAATGAGTAGTCAGCATTTACTGTCCTAGAAGATGACATGTTCTGTGTTAACAGTAGACAAACATATACAGCCTTTGTCTTACTTTGCAGTAATTATCCAGGTGCTTCAGTCTCCTGACGGCTACGTCTCTTATGTGACTTCTGCGAAACAAGACTTTACCTGAGGAAAAACACAGGACTGTCAGTTATACCTACATCTCCAAAAAACATTCAAAATACAACTTTTCAGATAAATCAACATACTTATTAAAAGGCAAACCCTCCCTCCTTACTGACTGTGTAACAAAGATGGATGACATGACAGCTCCTTAAAAGAGAAGCCAAAACATTTCAGGGACAAAGGCCAAATCTAAAAGCTCAAAGCACATGTACAAGATGGGTTCTGTCATTTAAAGGGGCTCTGTACAACCTCTGTGTTGTGTTGAAGGCCGGTTGTTTAGTTTATGTAAATTGCTGCAAATGGTTACACAGACCACAGATCCTAACACACTGATGTCATGGTTGACAAGTGAGCCCAGCTCTGGCGGGAATTCGATACCAAGGCTCAACCACCTGATCACTACTGAAGTGAGCAGACTCTGACTCCAAAGGACATCGCTAGCACAAGATGGCAGCACTTGTATCAATATTTTGGCTTAATGTTTGTACAGTGGGAGGAAGTGGAGACGCATCAGCCATCTTTGTATATATATTGATGATTCCGACAACACAGGATGTAAAGTTACTGTCATATAACTTTAGTGGATTACTGAAGTTTAGTAAATTGCAGCATTCAAACTTGTGTTATTTCAGATGTTAAGTTTGTTTATCTTTCTTCATTTTATTTACACACAATCTTTTATTGAATGATGAAACTAAATAAGGGTGTTTGCAACTGCTTTTACTCATCCTCAGTCTCCCCTTCCTTTGAGGTTTTTATGTATCGTTTAGTTTTTTTCTTGTTATCCTTTTTGTAAATGTTCTCCTTTAGTATGTCTATGTATTTACATGGAAATGTCAATGTATTAATTTCTTCGATTAAAATCCTGGATGCATTTATAATGGGGAAGAATAATATTAATAAAGCATTTAGTACAGCTACTTGGGACAGTAATTCAGATGTTGCCATTTGTGAAGTCAAGCTGTACAAAGCAAGCGTGTTTTCCTTCATATGACATACTGAAATAAAGTATTCTGCATTGAGTACAAGTTTAAGATCTTTAATAATAAAGGCTACAACAACACAGAAGAACTCAAAAGGGCGCTCTGATCCATAAAGTAATGAGAGCAGCTGTGACAAGTAGCTCTTCCCCACGTTCTATTCTCACTTTATAACTCGTAAGAGACGGCCTGCTAATCAGCACGAAAAGCCCACAAAACAGAGAAATTGTGCATGTTGTTTGCTGTTTGTAAGGGAATACAGTTCATCCCATGTTCGGCTTCCAGAGAGATCAAAACAGCAAAGGTCAAACTTGAGCAGTATGGCTTGTCAAACAAAGGATCTCTTGACTGCTCTCCTCTGCTCTGGCCCACAATGAGTTTATCAGATTAGACAAATCCCTCCCTGCTAACCTCCCAATGCTATTGCAGACCTCAAATAGATTTGGCCTGGGTGGAGCATGGCAGTTAGTAAAACAATGAAATGTGGTGGGCAAAGCTATGGAGTCTGTAGGAGTACTAACAAACATCTGTTGTTCATGAAAATGTATGAAAGACTTTCTTTTTCTTGTGCCATCTTGGTTCATGTCAGAGTGGTGTTGTGCATGGTGTTTATCACCTGGCAAAAAAGGAATAATCCTCTTTTTGGGATCTTTCTGTCCTCCTTCAATAGGGAATTTGTCAAGGATTCGCATCTGCAAATGTGGGAAGGAAAGCAAAGACATGGGTTGTACAGAGAAAAATCAAAAACATGCCTTTACGGTCGCCACATAAAAGACACACGGCAATATAATTGACAGAAATCATTAACTCGTAACTAAACCACATGAACGTGTCTTCTATCTACCGCAAGTTTATAAGACAAAGTTGAAAGTGGAGGAATCTGAGATCAGAGTAGAAAACCAAAAAGTAGGCCGCACACTGTCCAGGAACAGTCAACCTCCTTGTTACGGTAGATGAGCTCAACGCGGGCTGTAATTGCAAACCGTCTGAAAAGCTACTGTGTCGTGAAACTACAAACAGCTTCACTTTGATCTCTGGGGCAGCAGACAGGGTTACATCACCCACACTTGTCTGGAAAAAAAAAAAAATCAAAAGCCAGTTCCACTTGAGGAGCTCGGAAAGACATGAGAGGAGATAATTAACACTTTGATATTTCCACTTGATAGCAGAGGATCCATCTTCTTGAGAGATATAGTTTGAAACAGACGGAAAAAATAGATCCCGTGTTAAGTCTTTTATGATGACAGTGTAGCGGTTTGTAAGTGTTTCAGCATTTGTCTGCTCAGATATACATGAACGTGTGCATCTGTCCCGTGCGTACGAGGAACATGGGCTGTGTTGTGAATGATGTATAAGTATGTTTGAGTGCTGAAAAATACATATCACAAATGTGTTAAGTGTGCGTCTGTGTCACGAACAAGAGCTTCCAGTTTCCTTTTTGAATAAATCACAGCAACACCGCAGTCGCACATTAGAGCATCCTACAGAAACAGCGAGCTGGCAATCCACATGTAGCCCCGCCTTTGTTCGTTCTGCCTTGCCTTGTTCCAGATGTGCTTTGTGAAACAGCAAAGACTGAAGCTGAAGCACACTCAATTGGGAGGAGGAGTAGTCTTGGTCCAGACTAAGCCAAAAACAACCAGGTGGACAAACAGAATCAGGCTCGGAGTGTATAGCTGGATCCACTGTGTCCAGGCCTGCAGGAGTTGTTTGTGGGACCTCTCCAGTTGTGGTTTGTTCTTTTCTCCAATCATCTGACGACTTTGCTGAATCTCTAAATTTTCTCTCAGGCCATGGCATTTCCCCACTCCTCTAAAATACAGACAGCTTACAAGAAATGGTTTCTTTTGAAGAGGACAGCTGTCATTATTGTGGTTTAAGGGCAGAGCAAAAGGGCTGAGTATGAAGACCAGCCCTGGTTAACCACACCTGCACTTAAACATGCACAACACAAGAGTTTTTCGGCTCCTAAAACTGAAAAGGCAGGGCATTAAATATATATACAAACCAGACTGTTTTTCTTTAGAATACTATGGCAATAATACAGTTTTATAGTGAGGGCTGTAATTTCCAAAAATCCCAGGTTGTGAAAGAGTGCTTTTGGCAACTGTACTGTTTATGTGACACACTGAGCTGCACGCTCATCATGTTATCAGCCACCCAGCTGGACCGAGACGTATACTCCCTCTAAGATGGGAGTGCTCACTCAACACCTACTGAAACCACCTCGGCTGACACAGAGGCTCCTCATCCAGAAGCAATGATGACCTCACCCTCCCGGGACCCGCCTGGATACACTCAGGACAGGTGTGAAAGCAGTTTCTACGGCAACAGAGGAACAGCTTGGAACCAAAGTCTGAGGGAAAACATTTCTCACATTTCATAAACCTTTAAATTAGAGGCTTCAGGGACCTGAAATGCTGTGTTTACTCTACTTAGTGTGACTGCTGGAGGCTTTTACAAAATGTATTCATCATCTACATCAAAAATTCATTTAAGTCCAACATGATTTTGGCACCCACACTTTCCACATTCTTTAACAGAGAAACTTTGGGCGGCTGTGGCTCAGTGGGTAGAGCGGGTCGTCTAGTGATTGGAAGGTCACCAGTTCGAATCCCGGCTCCCCCTAGTTGCATGTCGAAGTGTCCTTGAGCAAGATACTGAACCCCAAATTGCTCCTGATGAGCAGTTGGCGCCTTGCATGGCAGCCTCCGTCATCAGTGTATGAATGTGTGTGTGAATGGGTGAATGTGGCATCTGTTGTACAGCGCTTTGAGCTGTCGTTAGACTGGAAAAGCGCTATAAAAATGCAGACCATTTATAAAAATGCAGACCATTTACTTAATTGAAATATCAGAACATTCAGCTCATTTAGGACATTCCAGCAGTTACTTTTCTTTCATATTTTTCTTAGCATACCATCGTTCTCCCTCAGCTACTTCTAAATACAGAGTTGAGACAGCTATGCAGTTTAGCGTCCAGCCATTAGTGATGAAATGCAGTTTAGCTACCCACTTTCGCATTTTCCCTACTACTCATACTATTCTCAACTTTTATCTACGAAATCATACTTTTAGCTAGTAACCCTAACCCTAACCCTAACCCTAGCTAGAAAATGTATTCATACCTTAAAATGTTCAAGCTCTATGGTGCATGAGTTTTATTGAACTTGTAAATGCCATTCATCATAATAAAAGCCTCCACTACTTACTCCTTCAATTGCTTGTTCAAACAAAATAAAAAGCAGCAGTGTAGTTTAGAATAAGCTTTTCAACTAACTATAATATTCCACGCAGGCTCAAGATTCGCACCAGTTGACTATCCAGCGAAATGCTGGTAAAATCAGCCTGATTATCGTGATTATCATCTTTCATACATTTTTGGCACGGCAATGCAATGCAGTTAAGCTCAGCTTTTCAACAAACCTTAAAATGGTGGTTCAAGATTAACACCAGTTACCAGCAAAGAGCTGCAAACATGCAAGTGACTGGTAGATTTGCATCATAAACAAGCCAAAGAACAGTGATCTTTCACTTGGCTATAGATTGTTCACAAAGATTCCGCAGCCACGAGTCCAGTGGTTCATTTTACAGTATGATTCCACTAATTTCATTCCTTTTGGGTATTGCCAAACTTTTCAAGCTTGCAATGCAGTTTAGCTTCAGCAGTCACAACACAATTCTTCAAAAATTTGCCTTCTCCACTTCTTTCCAAACCTCTGCACGGGACAATTCTGTAAATTAAGCTGCAGAGTTAGCCAAGAATGTTCTCACTGGGAAAAAGAACATGTCCATGTAGCAACAGGTGCTATGATGTAATGACGTTCCCCAGTGTATTTTTACACACTCGATAATCAGTGTTGTGAATAAATGCCCGGGGAAGAAAGGGCAATAAACACTCAGTTATGATGCACATCCCTATTTTTGCATTATGACATTGTAGACATGAATTATGGTGACAGGAGAGACCAAACAGCTTCTGTGCACTGTAATGATAATCATCTGAAGCATTTAAACTTAATTGCACTCGCAGGAGTGCAGAGGGGAGGAACAGACAAAGAGCCACTGCACTGAGCAGCAGACAAAGACACTGCTCTCAGAGGAATCTCAGACAGGGGGAGTTAGGAGGAATGTTTGAGTGGGAAAACAATCTGATCCCATCTCTTGGTTGTGTTTTGACATCTGCTTGAGAGTTGTTTACTGCAGAGAGATTATAATACAGCAGCCCTCTTGGTCATGAAGTGTTTCAGACTTACTTGGAATCACACTTTATCCTGCATGTTGTAACAAAGGCTGCACCGTCATCATTATCAGAAACAAGTAATGTAAACTTTTAATGTCTCCTCTGGTACTAAGAATAATTTATCTACAGTATATATACTGTATATAACCCATGGGTTCAATTGGCTTTATCAGTTTATTTATATTAAAGTGGTATAAAGCCTTTTGGGGCTCCAGGGGGAGCTGCAAGAAGTCCAATGAATTGCCTCAAGTGATGTTATTTGACAATCAGAGCCTTAGAAAGACCTCTGTAGCCCGATCTTTTCTTGAGGCGAAGGGCTTGAGGCTATACCTGCAACGAGCATAACACACCAAAATGTCCAACCTAACTTGCGTTGTTGATAATGTTGGCATCAGGTTTTGAGAAGAATGGGGAATAAAGGAGATGATCTCTCTGGTCCTGCTGCATCAACTATTCTCAGTTGTTAAATTCACTTTCCACATTTGCCTGCAAAGTAGCCAAGCTCTGAAAACATTTTTTTAAGAAAAATGACCTTCTTAAAGTTGTTTGTCATGTCGGGAATGTAGGCCAGACAAATTATCATCCTGACAGAGTAGAGCTGACCCTGGTCCAATTCCCCAATCCAGAAATACTGACTACTAAGGGATTTTGGGGACATTTAAACATCCAAAAGGAAACCAGGCCAGCTTGCACACTCTACAATCTCCTTGTGGAATGTCGTGACCCGTGTGCTCTGTGGTCGGAGGGTGTGGAGAACTCACTCGCTGCTCTCTCACGGTAAACTCTGTTTGACACACTGACCAATGCTGCCCGCGTCAAACATATGTGGTTTGAAAACATTTCCCTCTGTTTGGTGGAGTTCAGGCTCTGCAGTGAGCAGCATGAAAACAAAAGTCTTTAAGAAATAAATGTGCGCAACTTAAAAAGAGCACTCTTCACTTCAGGTCAGCGGAAAAGACGGAATCAGATAAAAAAGGAGATGGGATCCTGATAATTTATGATAATTGCTTCCCAGAGGAGCAGTTATGAGTTATGTTTAGTGCACTAGAGGGGTTTGAAACATTAGCACTGAGTGCACTTTTGGACGTCCATTTGGCAATGAAAATGGATACTTCACCCTTTAAAGACAAACAGCAAAGCTGCCTGTTGTGGCAAGTGGTTTTATATGACCAGCCACACACTGCCGACTGATGTTACACATAAAATGAATGATCGGCCACTGTTTAAAAGGCGTCACTTGTTCTGTGACCTTACTTGGCTTTTCTGAATTATGAATTAATGCTTATCAGATGAGATCATGGCCACATTAGTCAAGGGCCAAGGGTGTCAAATGCATTTTTTTCCCTGTCAGCTTCTAGAGAACATAAAACACGCGATTGTGCTGCGAAGACAGAGAACTGTGCAGAGACGGGGAAAGATTGTAGGCGTGCGATGGCAGCCTCACAAACAAAAGCTCAGTTTCTGCCAATTATTTTAATACAGGCATTACAAAAGTGACTGTCATTGCTCATCGTCATTATTGATAACAAGACATGCAGCCGTTAAATTGCTGTTTTATCTAAACTTCAAAGGGAAAGCATCTTCCTTTCAGTCTTACAATCCAAGGCTCTAAACTGTTCATTACCCCAACCCCAAACCCCTAACCCTTTCCACAGCACAACTTCCTCCTTATTTTTATCTAAAGCATTCAGGGATTGCTCCTCAAATTACCTAAACTACATCCTATTTCTGTGGAGCTTAGTGGAAGCCTCACTGGCTAAACCAATTTCCAGAAAAGCATGTTTTCACTACTCTTGCCTAGTAGGGAGAAGATGCCTTAATGTTTTGGGTTTTTTTGTTGCCTTTTTTTTACACCTGCTCAATCCAATACTACAATAATCATATTCTGCAACTGAAAGTGTGTTTCCATCATCTTTCACCTATATGACTGTGTCAATATAAGGACCACTAAAACACTCCATCCACACCCATTCTGTATGGACAGCTGCAGACTGTTGTTCTTCATGGAGTAACGTGGCCAGACAAACACGCCCAGGCAGCAGGGATCTATGGACAAGACTAATGTTTACAGAGACAGGAGAGAAGCTCTGTTTCCATCAAACAAACCAGGGCAGAATTTTCCTGGCTATTAGCAAGAGACCAGAGAACAAAGGGTTTCCTCTGCTGCCTTCAACACAGCCAGCCCACCAAAACCACAGCGCCTGTAGAGTGCAGTCTGCCAGAGAGGGTTATCGGAGATGAGCCAGAGACGGCTCCTACAAGCAAAATGTTTGATAAGGTATGCACTCATTTAGGTTGAAACTGCCAACAGTGTTGCTTCAGCTACTTAGATGTGACAAATAAAAAATGTAAACTTGGATCACTCTTAGGAAATGCAGAAATTTCACCAGAGGCTACTGGATCTCTCCAAAAAGTCCTGAGGCTTAAGTTTGCCCCATGTTTTATTCTACACACTGACTGAGGTCATGTTTTCTTCCTGCATCTGCTGACTGGATTTCCCCCATTTCCCTTTTTGCAAGCAGGCTCCAGTAGTCTTAAATGAGACCTTTCACAAAGCAGAGTGCCTTCCAGCAGCTGAAAAGAAAGACGTGACCGAAAGGTCAAACTGACCTCACCGAGCTTGATATGCAGAAGACACTATCAGGCTTTTTGCAGCACACAATGAAATGTGGTGAAAACATTGCAGGTGAAAACATGCACTGGACAGTTTTGAGACATTTTGATTCCATAAAATGTTCCTTCAGACTAGTGAAAAGAAAACACCCAGAATACGTTTTTAGGTGTACTTTGGCTCAGATTAATGCTAGCTAGCTAAAATGAATGTTGCTAACACTAGCTAACGTTACCATCACTAAAGCATCATCTCCCTGCAAGGAACTTGTAATGTTACTGTAGAACTGTAGG
The DNA here is from genome assembly GCF_900880675.1 of Sparus aurata. NCBI lineage: Eukaryota > Metazoa > Chordata > Actinopteri > Spariformes > Sparidae > Sparus > Sparus aurata. Next base: position 24,464,068 of record NC_044201.1, read on the forward strand.
CTGTAATCTTAATTTTATTTTACTCTGAGCCTAAGTCTTTACTTAAACATCACTTACACACACCAAACTTCACAGTTTTATTTCCATCTATATTCTAAAGGGGTTTAAAGAGAGGCTTATTCATATATATCACTCATAGTCTGTTAATATAGCAATTTATTCCTAAATCCTGAAGAATTTATTTTCAGATTTTTGTAGTGATAAAAGAATAAATATCCCAAATTTCCCCTTCCCTAAAAACCTTAAACACAAATAAGTCAACTAACAACAACAAGAATATTCAACCTGGCTTGATCCAATGATCAGTTTTTCTGTTCTGGAAATGAATGCAATCAGTGCACTTTTAACTAGAACACAACATTTCAAAAGCCTAATAATACAAAAAAAAAATAGTCTTAATGTAAGTAAATAACTGGGGAAAATTAATGGTGATATCTAAGGCGTACATATTAAGCTGCTCATGTATTACCTGGCTGTAGGACCATATAGTTTATCTGTTAGTATAACGTACCTGTAGGTCAAAGAATTTGCTGTATCTCCTGTAGACGACATGAGAAGTGGAGTCTGAGTAGGTGACATTGATGAGATAAACCTAGTGAGAGAAAGACAAACACAAACACAAAGAGACCCATTAGGAACAAAGTCACTTTGTCAAAGACATCAGGGTACCACCGTCACCGCTCCAGCTTACGCTTCCTTAATGACACAACATGCATTCCCTCATGGCTCAACTTCAAGAGGTCGTCAAAGGTCGAATAAACTCATTAAGCTCATTCATTTCCATCACCCCTTGGAAGCTGTCAGGGGTCAATGAGAGGGCCAATAGATTTCAAGTACATCATAAAATCAATTTACAATTATTTATTGTTTTTGAGTGCAGACGACTGAATGTGACTTCAGGTTTTATGAGTTTCAGTCTAAATTTTACAAGAAGCTGCAAAGTTGCATATCAGTGACAACTAACAACTTTGCATTTCACTTATGCAATGTCCACCTGAGTCGCTGCTGTGAGAAAACAAATAATGCTCCCATTATGTCAACAGCTTCCAGTACTTCCATCTATCTGCAGGAAAAATGAAAAGGAAGAAGTGTTTACTCATACAGGATCATTTCCTTGGCAGACATCAGTCATTTACTGAACAAAACACTCGCCAGACGTTTTCCCAAAATAAATTCCCTACTTGCCTCAACAATAAAGGGCCAACAAACAACTGTTTGCGTCCCGAGGTTTGGAAACAGATGGCTGCGTCCAATACATTTCCATCTAAGCACATGGCACAGAGTGTTTACAAAAGCAGCATTTACACATATGGTGGCAATCTGCAAGGACACCAGCTCCTAGTTTGAAATGCAGTCTTCATTCTGCACACAGTTCATTACGGAAAGAGTGTGCAGCGAGGCAGAACGAGCTCTCCAGCAGCACGCTAATTAGGTACAGACAGCTTGGTCAAACACTCTGGATATAGGCAACAGCATGGCTCAAGGTGAAGGTGTGTCAGGTCAAGATGAATCCCAAACGAGCCAAGGACCATGTTTACGTTTCAGCATGACAATGTTACTTCTGCAATGTAAAAGTTGTAACACATTATTGTGAGTTATCAATGTGTTAACTCCCGACAGCAGATTCAAAACAAGTGAATGCAACAAATGAATGGATAGTTATGTGTGGACTCATCTGCATTACATTACACTGACTTATAGTCAGATACAGCTGAGCACATTTTTTCTCTAAATATTTAAATCTGTAATTAAAAAGGGTGTTCATGCAGTAAAGCGCACAACTGAAGACTTCCCATCGGATCTCAGCCCCCTTCAATAAGATCCCCTGGCGATGTATGTAAACAAGGATTAGTTGCCATGCTGCATCTGGCTGCAGTGCCCCGAGTCCCTGGAAGGAAGTCACACTTGACAAAAGACAAAGGGTTGCTTCTTTCCTCTCACAAACCGGATAGGCATTTTCAGTTGCTTAGCTCATAGATAATGAGATTTTATTTTTTTCCTCCCTCTTCTTCCCTCGTGGGGACTTCCCAGTCCACCCTCACCTCCGGCTTCCGTCCCAGGGGAAGGTCTGTGCCCTGTGTTTAGTGGCCTCGGGGAGGCTGCCTCAGCAGGAGATGGATGATGCAATTGATCCTAACTCTCAGGTTAATTAATCTAATTGTACCTGATGGACTAATTGATTTTCGCAGTCCCGCTGAGACATGTCTCGTGGCTCATCAGATTTGATTACTTGAGTTAGTAAGACAACACCAAGACCAGACCCTGCAGTGACACAAGACTAGGAGCCTACAGCGAGGCTAACAACTCTATTATGGCTACATTTACACATAGTAATGCTCTGTGCCACATGCTAACATTAAAATGCTAACAATGCTGATGTTTAACAAAGGTTTTACTCTGTCACCATGTTAGTTCAGCATGTTAACATGCTCACATTCTCTAATTTGCGCTAAATACAGAAGGGCCTGATGGGAATGTCAATAGATGTGCAGGTTTTCAGTCAGAAATAATAATTTTGAGACGATTATGGCACCAGAAGAAACGTCAGAGGCCTACCAAAGTAACTAGCATTCAGCCTCAGACATAATGAATTTCCATGCAGAATGCGCAGCCGTCCGTCCTATAAAAAATGCTTCAGTCTGGACCAAAGTGGTGGACTAACATCCATAATCCAGACTGAAATATCTCAACAACTGCTGGATGGATTGCCATGAGATTGATACACACTCTCCCGTCGTCCTTAGTGTGACTTGTGTGGACTCTGGTGATCCACTGATTCTTGTTCTAGCCCCGACAGAAGTGACTTTGATTTCTACATTTGTCAACATATGTTTCTTTTCTAGCAAATTCCACCTGTTTATTGCCTATCACCAGAAACTGTCTGAACCAAGTGGTTTGTTGGCATACTCTGTCTCAGCAGTGGAGAGCGATTTGCTACATTCAGGGAACAATGTGGGCGTGCTGTAACTACTCCATCTGTACAGACTATCAAACTACTAGAAACTGATTGATGTTCATTGCACAAAATCTCATTTAGTCTAACTCGAATTACTGCATGCTAGTTTTTCTTTCTTTTTTTTTTTTTGCTACTGCGTACATATCTGCTCTGTGAATCACTGCTCCTGTGTCCTTTGAGAGAGAAACGGGAGAAATGTATTATTTATATTTTGTGGCAGCTCCATCACTCACAAGCAGAAAGTGCTCTGCTAATGTTAGTTTCCAGGCCATATTTGCCAATTAGCTCTGCTGGTCAGCTGCAGTACATTACATACACATTACACCTTAGTTTTACTTTAACTCTTATTTCGTATTTGTGCTTCTAATATTTGGTTTTCTGCATAATTCTTTGTACTGCATGGATGTTTGTGTACTGCCGCTATGACATGATAAATTTATGCAGGGATGAATAAAGTATGTATCCAGGGCTGGTCAATATATCGAGGTTTTATCATTATCATGATTTTAATAGTACAAAGCTTATTAGGTAAACATGCCTCACAGTGGGCAGAAGACACACAGAAAGTCAGTCAATTAAGGCAATTAGGGATGATAGTACCATTTTGCAAATAATATATATATATATATATATATATATATATATATATATATATATATATATATATATATATATATATATATATATATATATAAAGCTAATCCAGATGAAAATTACATTAGCTTTGCAAACACTGGCTGAGAAACTCACATAAACCAAAATATATTGACCCTTTGGTAGATGTATTCACATGATCACAACATTAGAAACTATAGCTGTTGTAAGAAAGTACAATAATAGAGGTGGGGGAAGAAATTTAAACTCAGAAATATGTATCTTTACTATATTTGAAGCTAGAAGGTGGCAGGGTCCGCCGCATATAAACAAAGTAAAACAGTGTGAAATTGTTTTCCTGTATGGTCAGTTTGTTTATTCAAGCAGTCAGTGAAGATGTTTCTCTTCTGACTTAAGTTTCCCCCCAAAACTACATAGTGCACCTTTAATGGCCCAAACTGGATGAAAAGTCAAAATAACACAACCACAGTCAGGTGAAATGTCGTCCATCCATCCACATTTCACCACCTCATGGCGGCAAAAGAGGAAAATTTAGTGGATCCCCCAAGCCATTGGGATCCATCCACTAACACCACTGTCAGCAGAAAACTGCAAGGCAGACAAATCCACAGACCCGCACAGCCATGCACAGAGCTGCGAGCAAGGCTCAGCTTTTTAAACAGATAAAATACAACGCGGAGCCAACATTTGTGAAGTTAAACAGCAGAAAGACAAAAACAAGACAAACTTACATAATGTTTGGAGGGATTCCGTCTCTTCTGCACGTCCACGACATTGACGTCAAGCACCGTCCGGAGCTGCATCTTGACTTCTTGCACCAAGAAAGACTCTAAACTCTACAGAAGACAATGCTCAGCCATGAAAACGACACACAGCGCCTTGTAGAGGAGTCTGGTGGGAGAAGAAAAACTTGTTGTGAGGTGAGGAAAAAAATCTCTAGGCACTCTGGGCTTTGCATGCATCCATGGAGTGATGGTGTCAGGCGGTCTCGGAGTCTCTGAACTCGTTGTGAAACATGACAACGCAGTAAAAAGCCGCCGTTTAGTGTGTCTTCTCCTCCCTCCAGAGGGGCTGCGGAGTCCGGACAGGAGGGCAGAGCAAATCAATGTGTACGGGGCGGTCCTGCTGCAGCTGCAGCTGGCCGGACACAACACGGGACACTGTGAGGACGTGAAGCCAGACTGTTAGCGACCCTGTTTTGTTGTTTCTTACTTGTAAAACAAAGCAAACTCTTATTCAAACCAGCGAGAGTTTGGAGGAAGATTTGAGTAGCTATGAAAAGCACATTTTCAAAGTGAATGGGAAAGAAAATAGTAATGCTGCCTTCAAGTGTCCCTCCTACTTTCTGTTAAAAAAAGAAGAAATATATATAAAAAAAAAAGAAATGTAATAGTATGTTTAACTTCAACGAAACAGTTTGTATGACCAACCAAAGATAATCATGTAACCTGTCTGCTTGCCTTGTCACAGCCGATAGTATCCGTGTTCAAACAGGATTTCCGACAGCACGTAAACTCCGCATCTGGCAAATGACTCTGCTCCCTCCTGCTGGAGGAGGAGGAGGAGTGAGCATGGAGGTGAAGAGGAGACTACAAATGAGTTCATGTGTCCACACGGGGGCGCTACATGACATACAAAATAGATTTCCTCTTCTTAAAAAATGCAAACAAGTGGTACATTTTATGTTTTTTATTACAATTATTATTTTTTTGCACTCTGCAGAGGTGGGAGCAAAGTACATTGGATCAAGAATTCCAATTAGGTATAGTTAAAGATCCTAAATGACTGTTTAAATAATGTCTAAACAAATCAAATACATACACTGACCATAAAGGACAACACAATTTCATACTGTTTGACTTTGTTTATATGTGGCGGACCCTGCCACCTTTCTGGTTTCAAGCAGTGTTCTGGGGACCTTATTTTCTTCTTGTTTATTCACTTATGGAAAAATAAATATATCTGATCTTTCATTATTACCTCATTAATATTGTAAATTTTAAAATCCTGGGTTTGAATGTATTCTCCAATACAATATAACACCCCTTTAAAGCCATTTCATACTTCTATTATTGTACGTTTTACTACTGCTATAGTTTGTAGTGTTGTGATCATGTGAATCATGTGATCTGACATGCAGGCTTTTTTTAACCTACTTGTACATAATAGTTAAATATTTTTGTTTACCTTTGTGCAGCTTTGTTGTCCTTGTTCTGTATATTTATTTGTTTATTATTTTATTCATAAAAAAATAAACAGTCAAACTGACTTAAGGAACAAAGTTTTAATCTTGCTCTTTTATATTTTGTCTCATCTCTGTGTTTTATTTTCCTTATTTACTGCAGTATTGTATTTTGTGAAGCATCTGATTTTATTGTATTTTATTTGTCTTTCTTGTACTTTATGATATAGATTCAGTGAAGCAGCTTGTAACTTTGATTTTGGAAAGGTGCTATAGAAAAAAGTGTATTATTATTATCATTATTATAATAAATTCCTTGTATGTATAACCCGACTTAGCCAATAAAACTGATTCTGGTTTGACTTAGGGCCAACTCAAGTAACTACAACCCTACAATGCTTCTCAGGCCCCACTGTGAATGAGAATTAGTTCTTACTAGTTTGCCTGGATAAATAAAGGTCAAATAAACAATAAGCATTTTGTACGGCATGTCTGTGACAGTGAATTGTCTGCACAGTCCACAGGATACTAAAAAGACAACATCCACCCCAACCACAGTCTGTTCACCCTGCTATTTAAGAACTATCCGCTGTGGCACCACCAGACCACAGAGCGCTTTCACCAGGCTGTGACACTCCTGAACTCATCCTCAACGCTCTCACATGAAGAGTCTGTTTTTATGACTTGATCATACTTAGGGAACAGCAGCTACAAATCTTATTACTCATCAGTGTTCTGTATAATGACAAATTAATCTTGAATTGCTACTTTTACTCAAGGGTCTTAAGGAACCTATAATTTGATGAGTTCAGTGTGCAGTCATTTTCACCCAAAAATGTTATTTTACCATCATTTATGATCCACTAATGCATTATAATGAGCAACAGGAATCCTTCAAGTGCATTATAGCCTATTCTGTTGTATGTTACTGAATTTACTTACAGACATATTTTTGCTCTGAATGATACAAATAAGACAAACTAAACTTAATTATAAGGTTGTTTCTTATCTGTTAATCCAGTTGGGACAGTCCCAGCCTGTGATTATGTTTTTTACTGTGATTTGGACTGAACTGATCAGTTAGCCTACATGTTATGTAAAAACAACTTCTAGTCTTCAACCATTTTTTTTCCTCGCCATGACAGCATCACAAGTAGCATGCGTGGTAGGGCCGAGGGGCCGAGCCGCCGAGCAGCACGTCCTGCTGAGGAGGAGATTCAGGAAACAGATACAGCTAACCAACGGCGTCAAGCTAACCGGCGACAGACCGAGGGACAGCGGAAACGTCGACAGTAATCTCCGGAGTAAACGCATTTAGTGTGTTTTCTTGTGATGGAACAGCAACATAAAACAGATCTCGTCGAATAAACTCGTTGTTGATCATGATAAATGATGAAAATAAAGCTTTCTGACCGAGCAAACGAGATGGAGCGTTAACGTGACAAAATGGCAGAACGCCATTTTCAACGCCTAGCTAACGTTAACGTTAACGGTTAACGGTTATGAAGAACTAACTTATATACATGCACTCATTTATTTTCACATTTTCCCATTCATTCCATGATTTTTTGGTATTTAATTATCAATTTCTGCATTTATTTATTTATTTTATAAGTTTTTTTGTTCCTCAATAGATGGTAAACGTTGCTCCTCACACAACAAAGCTGGCCATATTTCACACTCACCAAATAGCACAAAAGATAGTTAATATCACATTGTTTGCTGTTTAGACATGTATCATTAAATTTCTCCTAGCTAATGGTAACTTCTTTTTAAAGTGTTTTTTACGCCTCTCCGTTAGCTATGCTTTTATTTTGGAAGGATTTTTAGGGGAAATGCAAATAGTAACGTTAGCTTGATGCTAGTCCGTTAACTTCTGTCTGGTCAGCCAACCGAAGCATGGGTTCCTGTGGCTCTCTCTCTGGTTTTCTCTTGCTAACCTTAGCTAAATGATGAAAATGCCATATTGAGAGTGGTGATATTGAGGATCTATCCTGTCTCATCTTTTTGTAAACGCGAACACCAGCCTCTGCGGAACGGCGAACTCTTCTCCGTATCCCTCACCTCCCCGACCAGGCAGCCGCGTCCTGTGAGCACTGCTAGCTATGATGTGATTATGAACAACTGCCGTCGAGGGAAGTTATAATTGACATTATCACAGCTGAATGGCGACCAAAGCAGCTCGCCTGCCTTCATTTAACGCCTGCATGCTGTTGTTTCGTTAGCCATTTGAGCTCCGCCGACGGGAGGAACCGCTATAATTTCTTGGCGGAAATAACCGAAGAGACCGCATCCACAGACGGCACTGTAACTACTTCACGTCCGAAAAGATGTCTTTCTTCAATTTTCGGAAGATATTCAAGTTGGGGCCTGATAAGAAGAAGAAGCAGTACGAACATGTACACAGAGACGTTAACCCAGAGGAGATTTGGGAAATCATTGGTGAACTGGGTGATGGAGCATTTGGGAAAGTGTTCAAGGTAATGTGGTACATCCGCCTTGGGGGTTTCTAACCTATTTCTTTAGACACTCCTCGCTTCCATTGTGTTAAATGATGTCGCATTCAGGTCGTGGCATATTTCATTAAAATTATCATCATGAAGGCTGTATCCTCTGAGCCACTAGAAATAGACATTTTCGATAGTATGTGTGTTACGACACTCATTAAAAACGGGACTGTAACTGCTTAAATGTTCTTGTTGAGCGTATGTGAAGAAACATGTGTTCATTGACAGTTTAAACTCACCTGGTGAGTATGTCACAGGCATTTCCAATTTTTGGGGCGTGTAAGTAAGGTAGGCCAGGTTATAAATATGACTTTGCAATGTCATTTGCAATGTCATTGAGTTCACTTCCACAGAATAAACATGACCTCACAAATGTCAAATCTTGAGAGCAGGTGCTATTTAAAGTCAAATCCCGGCCTTGTGAAATGGGAATTTGTCTACAAAGGCAAAGGCAGCTAGTTTGTGAATGCCATACAATGTGACAGGTGCACAGGTGTATGTAGATTAAGTGCATCGGTTAACACTTCTTGAGGTTGATGGTCTGTTTGTTTCGTCAACACAGACTGTAAATTATACATGAGGTGGAGAGAATACCCACAACACCAGTTCAGTACAATGCAAATTTAATGACAAATCCCCCTAACAATGCTTGTGAACGTTCAGTTTTTGTTAAGACGGGGATTGTTTCCTTCTGCAGTTATCCCTGTAGTAGGCTGGAGTTTGCAGTGTTGGATTGCGTCACACGGCGAGGTATTCATGGTTTTGTGTCCAACACCTGTAATCTCTGCTGCCTGACGTGCCTCTCCAAGTTTATCTTTGTGTGGATTTATACTGGTCTGAGAACAGCCTTTGGGAAGGTCAGCAACATGACAAATATTCAGCCTGGTCATATACCAGTATGTCTTTGAGAAGAGGTTAAATGGTGTTTTTGTCAATCTCAATACAACCTCTTTAACACAACTTTCAAGAAAGGATTGAGGAGTATACTAAAGGTTTTACACAGTTATCAGATCAGAAATGTCGCAGAGCTTCCTCTATTAGTTGATTGAAAGAAAATTAGTGGCCAACTATTCTAATCGATTAATGGTTTCAGGCATTTTTCAAGTAAAATGTCCAACATTAAAGTAAATGAAGAGTGTTTGGGTTTTCGTCTTTGGTGTCACTTTGGGCTCAGGAAAATTGTGATGAGCATTTTTTCCAATTTGCTGCCATTCTTTAGACTAAATGATCGTGAAAATAATCGGCAAACTATTCGAGAAAATAATCATCATCGTTGTGTCCCTAAGTTAGTAGTTCAGTTAAAAGTAGTTCACATGAGGCTCCATCTCCTCATCGATACAGGACTCTTGAACCCAGTTGAACGGCTCTCTTCCTCTCTCCCTGTGACTTATGTTGTCCCTTCCTGGAACTCTTCTGATCAAATAATGTAGCAGATGGCCCAGAAATCTCTGTTTGCTAGTTTCCAAGTCATATTAACTGATTAATTAACCGTGATGAAAACCAGAAGACTATCGTGCCGTGTCTGACTACAGTTGTAGACTAATATACAGATTTGTCTGTATATAAGAGGCTTAGAAGGGGTGGGGAGGCGTTGCCTTCATCAGGTCGGGTTACTATCAACACAGACTACGTATTTCATCAGTTATTTCACAGGCTTTTGGTGGCTTCCTCATTTGGGCGGGGTGACAAAAATTACCAGTGAAGTGTGAATCAGCTGACATCAACATATCAACCTAGCCTTTCTTAGACAAGAGGCGTGTCGTTTTTTTATTGTACCTAACAACCTGCTCAAATGATTGTGCTTGCTTAGCCTGTCATTCCACATAGTCATATTGGCATTCGTGTCTTATAATATGAGAGACAGAAATTCAGTCCTGCTGAGTAGTGTGACCAAGCAATACAGAATCATCCTTATTATGATTGAATCAATTTTCTAATGTTAAAAGATCATAAAAGGATTGTTTATTTTTTAATAACACCCACATCCTCTCATTTATTCCCTCAAACCAGACCAGAGTAGTGCAAAATGTCGTATATATAATGACTAAAGGCCACAGACTCCACTTTTGTTGCTCAACAACAGACAAATTATCGCTGCCCTCTCCATCTTTAAGCCAGTGTTAAATATGAATTAGTGGTGGCCTGTGCTAGACAGGCGTCGGCCAGTACAAAGGGAAAGACACAGAGAGTGTCAGGTCAGAACTGTGTAAATATAGGGTGTGACACACTCTGCTCTGCAGCAGTTAGTCGTAACACTCCCTCCCTTCTCTTTTTCCTTAACTCCCAGAGATTGTGTCTGTATCCATAAACAGTAAATCCCAAGCAGGCCTTAAAATAACCTCCTGCTACTTGTTTGACAGAGTGAGAGGTAATTTTTTGTATTAGTCTCTTCAGTACAGCCTAGCCAGGAATGAATATTTTGGAGCATGTGTTACCAGAAAAATGACATTTATTTGGTATAATCTCTGTTTGTGCCACTGCAACTTTATTTGACCTTACAGCAGGTGTATGAAAGTGAAAGGAAAGAAAGAAGAGATGGTAGAAAAGGAAGAGGAGGAAGTGAGCAAGCTTGACAAGATCAGCTTTTGCTAGTAGGTCAGGAGGTGATGGGGTGTATTGTAAATGTTATAACTTCAGATGGGTGGTTTTTTTTTCCTCTACAGCTATTCCCCTTTTAAATACATAACTCTGTGTTATCATAAAGTCTACAAAACGTATTTATAGAGAACGCTTTGATCTACACAAGCCATAAAGCATTCCAGTGTTTATAGATCTAGTTTCAAAGTGGTTTTTGTCTTTAATGAAGTTGTTGTTGTTGATGGATGTTCTTCCACAATAGCCACTTCACAGCACTCGCCCCAGCAAAGTAAGCCAAGCTGATTCTTCTGTAAGCCAGCCAGCGATATAAGAAATATATTAAACCCCATACTCAATGATCAGTTTCCTTCTTTTGTCCTCCATGTTGCTTTCAGGCTCAGAACAAGCAGAATGGGACCCTTGCTGCTGCCAAGGTTATCGACACAAAGACGGAGGATGAGCTGGAGGATTACATGGTAGAGATTGACATTCTGGCCTCCTGCGACCACCATCACATTGTCAAACTGCTGGATGCCTTCTATTTCGAAGGCAAACTTTGGGTAAGTAAGCAAAGTGCCTGACTGAGGCAACTGTTTTTTTTTTTTTTTCTTCCTCGTTTGTTGCTGTTGATATGAAGCCAAGGAGACACAGAGGCAGTGAACCAGTCACGCATGGAGACACACAAATTCATCACAAGCCAGTATTCTTCATGCTGTTACTCAAAGGACTCTTGTATTTTTAAATTAAAGGATAATAGTAATGCGTTTTCTCTCTCTTGCACTGCATGCTCTATTGCTCGATCTTCCAGAAGTCCCAGTTCACATTAAGAAAAAAAACATATTATAAATTGCACATCATCTACTTTAATATGATGGATTATGTTATTACAGTGTTAGTTAAGAAAGGCTCTGATAACAACTGGAAGTTGTGAATTCCAGCTGAATACTTCCCATTTTGAACCTCCCACAAATCTTAAACTGTGAATATGGTTCCTTTATAATGACAAAATATCAAAAATATGTAAAAGCCTCTTCTTAAAAGAGTCCTGCGTCTGCTTCCTTATCAAGCTATTTTAGTGTGAGCAGAGAGTTGAGTCACAGTGCATTTTTAATACATAGTCAGTAGATCTCATTCTGTGTGCAGTAAGAGGCCCAGAACAATTAGGTCCTGGCAGGTGGTGTCATGTGACCATCCCTTGTGGACTGGCCACATCTATGGGATGATAATGGAGTGGTTTTGGTGGCGGGAGAAAGTGCCTGTGAATAATTCAGAGCTGCATACAGGTTGTCCGTCGAGCCCCCGTCTTAAAGCAGCATTATGAATGTGTTACTGCCTCTGCTTTGTATGTGTTTGGTTGAGTTAATGCTTTTTATTTTTTTCTACAAAATATTATTCAAGGAAAGTATGCTGCGGAGAAAAGGGAAGATTTATATGCATGCATGATGTTCAATTTAACCTGAGATTCTGATCATCAGATTTTAATTTGTGCACGTTTGTAACACCTGTCAGAATCCTACCAACGTAAATTACCAGAGAGCTTGCTGTGGCACGATAAGTTGTTGTTATGCAGACAAGCAACAACTGCTTGGTTTGTCCTCTTTATGTTGAACCCCCGAATGAAGGGTGGTGCTCGGGTGTAGCTTTGATTGATTTTTGTGTATCATCTGATACCATGAGCTGCTGTCTCACTGGCAATGCCAATACAGATGAAGTGATGGCTGGGTACATTACATCAGCTACTACAGATGAGGTCAGGAGATGGTCTGGTTTACATCTCAATAACAGTAGAAGGGAATGGTATTATGTTCATCTAATGCACTCGGCTTCACAGAGATAACTGCGCTGTAAACTGTTGAATCCATAGTTATGGATCGTATTGTATTCAGACAGGAGGTCATGTGGTTTAAATATGCCTCACCTCTGCTGGGCGTTGGATCATTATGTGCGAGTCGAAACTTTTACTGTAGCTTTATATTTATGTTGTTAAAACTTTCACACATGGATTGACTCATAAAAGTCAGTTGAAGACATTGATGTTATTAACTCCCTGACTTACAGTCTTTCATCAGTGCATTTTTTTTCACATCTTTCTTTAATATAACTATATGAGGTGGGTATTTCAAGGCCAAGACCAAGGTAGTTGGTAGATAGTTCTGTCGGACAATGGATGATATGCTGTTCTGTGGCTGAATTTGTTTACTTTAGATTGAGAGGGAGAGGGAGATTAAGAGGATTAAGATATTATCAGCAGAAGTGGCCTTCAAATGATGATAATTGACTCAGCCTATCTTCGCACCTCAAATCATTAGTATGAATTTGACATTTACTGTATATCTAGAATATTTGTATGTGGCAGTAGTTAAACTGTAGGAATTAAATTGTCTGTTCAACATAAGACATCTTGACATGACACACTATGTCAGATGTCTTATGCAGTATAGACAATTTAATTCCTACAGTGACAGACAGTGTTGACCTAAGGCATGGCCAGGCGATGCAGCCTTAAAAAAGCCCAAGGAAAGGCCATATTGCGATACACAATCTTGATATTTTTAAATCGACTCAACAGCAATACATAAATACTACAACTGAGCAACAAAATCAAATGGACTACATCTAGTGTCATAACACAATAACTATGTAATATCGCTTTAATATATTTTGATGCTTAGCAAAATGAGGAAATTGTTATGCATCAGGATGTATGATGAAATATCCTGGACGTGAGTCATACCTACACATACACCCTAAAGAATGAGAATTTGTTTTGTAGAAATTGTTTTAACCGGATTGACAAACTGTCACAGCCCACTCTGCACACTGTTTGCTTCAGAATCTTTCTGAACATAAAGAAATCATGAGCAGATGATGCCTCTCAGTGTCTCCATCTTGCAACTGAGAACCTCTGCTGATATTTCGACCCAACAAGGACTGACACATAAAGACTGTCCTGAAATGGAAAAGAAAAGAAGTGTCTGTAGAGGATTCTCAATACGGCTGATCGATTGGCTTCTTGGAATGTCTCCACAGCGTAATCAATAACATAGAGTAGGGGGTTCTGATGTCTTTCCCATAAAGGTCATGTTGTTCACCTACCTTGCATAACTAAAGTTTGTTCTTAAAGCACACGACGGATTCATTGCACTACAGAACACATTACTTATTGCTCTGCTCTTTTTTCTTTTACCGTTGCAGATTCTGATTGAGTTCTGTGCGGGTGGTGCAGTGGATGCCATCATGCTGGGTAAGTCCCTCATTTATCGAAGGAAACAGAAAATTATTATAAAGCTCTGGAGCCTTTTTCTTTGCTCCATCCTCAAGTGCCAACTCTCTCTCTATTCCATCCAGAAGGCTCTGTGGGATTTTTTTCCCTCTCCCCAGTTGGAGAGGTTGTTCCAACTGCGTAATTATTGTAGCTCAGATTTCAAGGAGTGGTTAGTCCACTTCTAATGGGTGCATTTTCTCTCTAAAACCTTAGACCTCACCACTTTTCTCCAAGCGAATAACCATAACAAAAAGGATGCAAATTAATTCACTTTGCTTTTGGATGTTGATGCATTTTGCTTTGTGGTCTGACTCACACAGAGAGGCATTTCTTTCCTCAGATTTGTCCAGTCATACATGCTGGCTGGTGTCAGGGTGGAGTTTTGTCATCCAGTTGCTATTGGAAACCATCAGGCTATCATATTTTGATATGTCCGAATGGCTCAGTCTGTGTTTTCGAATGTGTATCACAAAAAAACACAAAAACTAAATAAGATCACTAATGAATTATCTCTGTGCATGTGTATCCACAGAACTGGAGAGGCCACTGACGGAGCCCCAGATCCGGGTGGTGTGTAGACAGACCTTGGAGGCCTTGATTTACCTCCATGAGAATAAGGTCATCCACAGAGACTTGAAAGCCGGGAACATTCTCCTCTCCTTGGATGGAGAAGTAAAACTGGGTAAAAAAAATATGTCATCTTTTTCTGCATTTGCCACTAAATGTAAAGGATTATCACTCAGGTTCCAGCTAAGCACAAACCAGATTACTCGCTTTAGAGTATTACACGGAACAATAACTGATTCATTGTTGACTCCTCTTAGATGTATGTCCTTGGTGGTTACTCTGAACCTTCCAGCGGGTCCAACACTAATAGGCTTAAGTAGCTAATTAGTAAAGTCAATTTTGGATCCCTTGGCCATCAATGCGGTGCCAACCAGCTGAGCTATGTGACTTGTGGGATTGTGTGAAAGTGCACAGCACTGTGTTTACATATGATAAAACTGGAATGACTCATTCATGTGGCGTCAAGTTTTTTAAAAAGTGTATTTTTTATTCACCACTTATGTACTGGAGTTGGTGATGCATTGAATCGGTTACATAATACTCCACAAGTAAGAGCATTCATGTTGCCGCTGTAGCATCCATAGCTGCTGGCTCCCTGATGATTCATGTTCTGTAGGCAGAGGGTCATGACGCAGCCTGGCAAACAATAATTATCAAGCAGTCACCAGACTTAATGATAGATCTCTCTTTCCCTCTAATGTTTGCAGACTGTAAGTGGTGTGAGGAAAAAGAGAAAAGAGAGGAGGCTGAAATAGTTTTACAGGTGACAGAACTGCTGAGAATGATGATGGACTCCCAGAGCATTATAAAAGGGAGATTCTTCAGTCTTATTGGGGTCATAATTAAAGAGTTATGGCAGGTTAGTTAAGACAGGATTCTGTCATAACTGTTTTGCTTCAGTTGAAATGTGTAATATGCTCTTTTATGTCTTTTATTCCAATGGATTTACAGCACAGAAAGTGTCATTATGCCTTTAATGATGATCAAAAGGATTGTAATTAATTTCCTCTTTCAGCTGACTTTGGGGTGTCTGCTAAAAATACCAAGACATTACAGAGAAGAGACTCTTTCATCGGCACTCCGTATTGGTGAGTCATCTGTGTGCATACAAGAGGGCATTCACCCCTCTCTATCTGATAATTGTCTTAGCGTGTCCCACAGCTAGGGGTGATGATTATTTCTATGCAGTGGCACAAAGCTGTCACGGAATGTGGGATAAGAGAAAAAGCCTCATTCAGCAATTCGGATACACTCTGCTGTTTGATGACCTCAGCAGAAAATACTGAATAGGCTTCCTATCTTTCAAATTCCAGACAGAGATGCACACACAAACTATTTTTTTTTTTTTTCTCACTTAATCTTTAAGAATCACAAAGCAACATGTCTGAATGTACTTGTCCGAAATTAGCTTAGCGCTAATCACAAACCCACTGACTTTTAATCTCACAGGATGGCCCCAGAGGTGGTGATGTGCGAAACGTCCAAAGACCGTCCCTATGACTACAAGGCTGACATCTGGTCCCTTGGGGTTACCCTGATAGAGCTGGCACAGATTGAGCCACCCAACCACGAGATGAATCCCATGAGAGTGCTGCTGAAAATAGCCAAGTCCGAGCCGCCCACACTCATGCATCCCTCTCGCTGGTAAGATGGTGTGCTGGTGATAACTAGAGGAGAGGTGTTTCCGGAATGGAGTTAGGATATGTTGACAGTTAAATGTGTGAGAGCTTGGTTAATTGTTAATACCTGGCTCTGAATGGCCACAGGGAATGTATGGTATTAATTATATTACACAGAGCAGGACCCAGGGACATTTATTCTGGTCTACAGCCAGCAAGCTGAATCTTTTTTATTTGTCCTTAAAAGGTCACCAGAATTCAACGACTTTCTGCGGAAATCTCTTGATAAGAATGTGGACAATAGGTGGGGCCCAGTACAGCTGCTACAGGTGAGCTGCCTGACTTCATTCACTCCCTGCTGTTATCTCACACTACACAACCATCCACACAGCCTGTAGTATCACCCAAATATGCATAAACACACATAATACAATTTGAATGTGTTGTTTCTGTTTTGCTGTTTGTTGTTCTTCTTCTTCAGATTTCTAATTCATGTTGATGTCTTTTGTCTTTGTCCGTCTACATAGCATCCTTTTGTCGCAAGTGTCACTGATAGCAGACCTCTCAGAGAGCTCATAGCTGAGGCCAAAGCTGAAGTCACAGAGGAGATCGAGGACAGCAAAGAGGAGGAGGAGGAGGAAGAGCCCGATACACCCGTGGTATGTAGTTTTTTATTTGCGTACCTAGGGTCGTTCCTTACCAACTCACTGCGGTCATCCTGGTTCATGTCGCAGATTTTTGTGGGAAAAAAACAAAAATTCATAATTAAATCAAAAATGTATTTTAGATTCATGGGAATGGTTCTTTGAAATATATTTCTTTGAATCTTTGTATGAGTATTTTACAGAAGTGTATTACTGCCACACCAGAAATAGAAGAATGCATCATAGTAATAATATCTGAAAATTGTATCATTATAACAAGCTTTTTTTCTTGTTATATCAGTTTATTTTCACATTATGACGACATACAAACTATATTGTACCACACCAGCAATATAACAATGTAAGTTATCATGTTTTAATATGAAACTTTTCACAGTTTAACTAAATAAATATTACAATTACAAATGTTTATATTTATGCTATATGTCTAACATACGTTTGTATGTCGTTATAACGTTATATATGAAAATATTTAGTTATATCATGAGAAATATCTTATAAAAATAACATTTTCACATAATAAATCAAAAGTGATTCATTTATTTCTTTTGGTTTAAAATGTACCCTCCACATTGAGGAAACTCCATTGAATATTTGAACTACATATTCATCTAAATATTTAGAAGTTATTTCGTACACATTAAAAATTGAGTGCCTCAGATCTCACTAAAAATAGTTTTAGAGCTGGAGAAGAAATGCCTTTTGATATATTGCATCGCTGTGACATTTTCCATCAATAACTGATGACAAATTTTGATGTTCATATTTCTCTAACTATGCTCAGACGGCTCCTGGGCACAAGCGAGCACCATCAGATGTCAGCGTTGCCAGCTCAGAGGATGACAAAGTCCCACCAACTCCCTCCACGCTGGAGTCTGTTATAGAAAAGCCGACAGTCGAGCCTGCTGAGGACCACACCAGTGATAAGCTCTCTGATGAAGGACTTGGAACAAGTGAGGTAGACAAGACTGAGGAGGAGAAACTCAATGAGGTGTCTGATGCCAGTAATGAAGACCTGGCACCTGGGCTAATAGAGCCCTCCAAGGACTTGATCTCACAAGAGTCTACAGAGCCTAAACCAGAAGATGGTCAAGTTGAGGAGATTCCTGCTGAGCCTGAAGTATCACAGCAAGAAGAACCTGTGGAATCAGCAGATACTGAAGAACTTGTAACAGATGGTCCAGAGAAGCAACAAAAGGTAGTACAAGGGGATAAAACGGAGGAGGAACCTACCCAAGTAATAGAGGAAGAAAAGGAACCAGAAGAGGTGAAAGAGGAAGAAGGAAAAGAAGCAGGTGCAGAAAAATCCGGAGAATCACAAAAGCAACCTGAAGAAGCACCAGAAGAACCAGAATCCACACCAGAGAAAGTGACACAAGTAGAAGAAGAAATCAAAAAAACAGATGAAGAGATTCCGGAACATAAAGAGTCAGAAGATAGAATAGAAGACATTGTTAATGGAACAGATGTTAATACAGACACAGAAATCATAGATACAAATGTAATAGACACAAACATAAATGGAGACACAGACACAAAGCCGAGTGTGGACGAGTCCCCCGCTGAGGTTTTGTTGGAGAAGGAGGCCAAAGAAAGTCAACCAGAGGAGAAGCCAGAGGAGGAGGCCCCTGAGGAGGCAGAACAGCCAGAACAAGACAATCACCCCAGAGAGGAGGTTGAAGCGGAGGAACAGGCACCAGCTGCATCCATAAATGGAGTCAGTGATGAAGCCAAAGACACCTCTGAGGATTCAGAACAAGTGGTCCCATGTAAAGATGTCCCTGCGAAGGAAGATGAGGAGAAAGTCACTCGTGCAGATGAGAGCACATCCCAAGATACCGTCTCTGTCCCAGAGAGCGAAACCGATTCAGAAAGCAAGATTGAGCATGGAAGTCCTGCCGTGATCAAACCGGATATGGAGAAAGACTCTGACTCTGGAAGCAGCTCTGCTGCTGATAGTAACAGCCTTGACCTCAATCTGTCCATCTCTAGCTTCCTGTCCAAGAGTAAAGAAGGGGGCTCTGTGTCTATGCAGGTAAGCATAAAGTGTTTCTCATGTACAGCTTCAGTTTATAAATTAGCAACACTATTTTGATCATATGAGCCCTCAAAATATCCCTGTTTCATTTATAGGAGTCAAGACGTCAGAAGAAGACTCTGAAGAAGACACGTAAGTTCATGGTGGACGGTGTGGAGGTCAGTGTGACAACATCAAAGATAGTGACGGATAATGACACCAAGAGCGAAGAGATGAGGTTCCTGAGGTACGTATGTATTCAGGCTGCTAACCATACCGTCGCTCTAAATATGTGACATGGCCTATTTAACATGCCTGCCTTAAATAGTTCTCGTTCACTTCACAACTCCCACAGCTTTTAACAAATGCCAGATGGGTTATCTCCCGTGATGAATGCTGCATTATGTTACTGTCATCCTCCACGTTGCCTTTTAAAGACACGACACGCTGTGCTGAATGTTTACACAAGTGCACTGCCGTCTGATTATTTACTGTTGGGTTCATGAGCTTATGTCAGTAGTGCACAGAGTTGACATGTATCAATTTAACAACTACTGATGCAGAAAGCAGGAAACACTAATGTGAGGCTCAAATATATTTTAAGATTCATGTAAAAATAGATAATGGAACAAATTACGTAATCTCAATCTCAGAAATGAAAAGTTTCTTGTGAATAAAATGCTATATTATTAACAAACACCTGAATTTGAGATGAGTCTGATATGGTGGCACCCTGACCGCACTGTCTGTGTGGTTTCCTCAGGCGGCAGGAGTTGAGAGAGCTGCGCCTCCTGCAGAAAGAGGAGCAAAGGGCCCAGCAGCAGCTGAGCAACAAGCTGCAGCAGCAGAGAGAGCAGATCTACCGGCGCTTTGAACAGGAAACAACTGTGAGTCAGTTATTTGCTGTATCGCAGTGGTGTGATGTTTTTTTTTGTATTTGGCCAACTCCTAGGAAATGAGCTGCTTCATTTCAAACATGATATAAATCTGACGGAAGGAATTTAAATGAAGCAAGCTGTCTCTCTCACTTAGCTACTACTGTAAAGCAAAATGACACCATAAATATCCTCTACCGTTAATCTTTTCCTCCCTCCTAAGCAACAAATATATGAACCTAGCTATGTTAATCTTATGATATTAGATCACATATTAAACGCTTGCTGTCACCTTGTCAGGATAATGCTAGTGTCTGTTGCATGTTGTTTCTGTCCGTGCAGGCTAAGAAGCGTCAGTATGACCAAGAAGTGGAGAATCTTGAGAAGAAGCAGAAACAGACCATTGAGCGACTGGAACAGGATCACACCAGCCGCCTCCGAGACGAAGCCAAACGCATCAAAGGGGATCAAGACAAGGAGCTCTCCAAGTTCCAAAACATGCTGAAAAACCGGAAGAAAGAGGTACAGCCGTGCATGACAACGATATTTCTGCATTAGCTCTTAACTATGGGAGCTTGGGGTCGTAAGCATTTGCATGTCATACAGTATACGAGCCGTTTAATGGAGCATGTTTTTAACAACTTAGCTGGTGGCATACTTGGCTGTGTCATATTAATCCTATGGGAGTGGTGTGTCTTGCTGTTCTGTCTGGTACTGTATGTGTGCAAATGATAGCAACAGACAGACTGTGCTATCCTTCTCCTAGCTGCTGCTAGCTCCATGTTGTTGTATCCATTATTCATCAGCCCTGAGGCTTCTGGTTGCCTCATAAGAAATACTGCGCTGCTACTGAGTCTATTTATTATTTTTAGAGAACAATTTAATAAAAGTTCAGGCTAAGGATACAATCTTACCATGATGATATACTGGGATTGTTCTAAAGACATGCTGTGCTTGGTCTTTATTAGTCTTCTCTGCCCTTCTCTGCTTGGCAGCCTTAACTGCTTTGTTGGATTTTTTTGGGTGTGCTTGCAGTTTCTGTGTTTGGCTTTATGCAGCTTTTTTACGGCAGTAGTGCCTTTTGGCATCTTTGATGCCTTGGTGTTTGTTGTAAAGCTCGCAATTTGCTTTCTGAGCCAAGTACAATATATTTTCATTGTGCAGGTCGGCTTAATATGGTTGCTTCAGCCCTGAGCTGTGTTCTATGTCTTTTCTAAGTATGCTAGTAAGATATTTGCCTATTGTTTAAATGTTTTACAATGTTGTATTCTTTATTGAAAATGTATTGCCATTGTGTATTTAACTAACCATGTCTCTCGTATGAGTGTGTGAGGTGGCTTTGGTCATGGGAATGACCGACTTGCTGTTGGTTGGTGGTGTTGGGATCATTTTGGAAAATAATTTAAGTCTTGATCAGAGTAATTGATGTGGAATCATCCTCAATGTCATATTATTATCGACTTAAATTCCATTCATCCAGTGCATTTCCATACAATGAAAAACAAAGTATAAGCTATAAACAGTTGCTATAATACAGGGTTACACACACAGTGTTGCACTATAATGAAATACTTAAATAAATCAGTAGACTTGATTAATAGTGTTGAAAACACAAGTGGGTTAGTAGCTGCTATGCCGTGCAGACTGTTGCCAGAGTTTATCACTATCTTTAAAACAAGGGGTGTGGGCTTTGATGCTGAGATATCAGTCACCCAATGGTAGCAGTGAAAAGAAAAGATGGACGTGATAAGAGTTGTCTCTGATAATTGCGTGTGCTCTCCTCCTATACCTGATACCAGATATCTCATCCAGGTATGGCTGATTACTTCCTCTAGTTTTGAATGAATACTTAAAGGGTAACTTTAATAATGGTTAGGGAGTATAAAACCATTTGTAAAAATAAAACAACCAAAACAAATCTAGTGTAACACCTTTTGTGGTTGGGGAGGAGTCTTCAAGTAATCTGATTAATTGCCTCCAGTGATGTCACTCAATGGCTGATGGCATTGCAGACCAGCGGACTGCTTTTCAAAACATAGAGCCTATATTACCCAGGATGCAACTTAGCCACTTGCAATTTATCAGAATACATGCAGCTTCCTCTGGAGTGGCAAAAGGCTTTATACTACTGTTTTCAAATATGCAGTAGTACGCCCCAAATCCTGTAAACACACTTGAACTACTTATGTAAGAACACTTGTAATAGTACAGTGATAGAAACGGAACAGCCAAGAAAACAAAATAACCATTGTTGTTCCTTGCTTGGACTGAGACAGCAAGTCTGTTGGCCCACCTGTGAGTAATATGATAGTGGAGATTATTTCCCGCTCTCACTGCTTGCGGCCTTTTCTATCTACCCACGAACAGATTGCATCACACAGACCTAGCTACATTAGTTTAGCTGCCAGTTTCACAATGGTACAGTGGTGTTAAATGCTACAGTCTATGAACTGCAGTCCTGCGTAGGAGTGCAAGACTAAAGAAACAGTATCCATCCACACATCTGTCGATAAGCAAACTCAAGTGGGTCAAGGATACCAGGTAATACACTACAATATGAATGCTTTATCCATTTTTTAAAAGCATTTTCTTTTCAAAATGGCCCCTAGTCCTTAAGACATGTTATCAAAGATTTCTATACTGGATGATTGCTTGTGTACGTGTATGAACAGGAAAGATCCGAGACTTGAGTTATTCTGTAAATGGCGTGATGCTTCATTAGATGATTCCAACTCAGTTACTCTTTTTAATTTCTGAAGGCAACAGTGATCATCTTGATGGCTGTGGGACTTAATTTAATGCAAAGTAATACGATGATAAATGAAAAGCCTACAGGGGGATTTTGAGGACTAACACATCTTCTGCTATGTACCGGTCAAAACTCATAACTCGACTCTAACTGGTGCAGATTAAACTTACTGATCTGACGTGCTCTGAAAATCTTCTAATCAAAAAGGCTGACTGACTAGTTCAAAGGAATATCAAACGAAGAAATTAAGCATGCTGTCTTCGAATCATTTGGTGGCTGGATGCAGTATCTCTCCTCTCAAAGTCGTACGTGCATGTTTCCTACTGTTGTTGGCCGGCTTTGTTAGATTTCCAGAATATACAGCATCAACCAGTTTCTGCACACACACTGTAGGCCAAACAGGAGGTTGGACAGTCTCCCAAACACATGCGAAAAGAGCTCATGAAACGCGTAAAGGAAGATCTGTCGCTCCTTAAGACTGCAGAGGTAAACCGTCACCTGCTGTCTCTTACTCTGAGAGTAAAATAACTCTTTCTTTCTCTTTCTCCTGTTCTCTTTCCTTAAACATCATTCTTTTTGTATTCATATGTACAAACACTTGAATTGCTGTGTCTGTAATCGCTCTATATTAGCTATCGAGTGCAGTGTAATAACATTTTATTTGAGCGTCTGAAGTTTTGGTCGGACAATAAGATGATACATATATTAACTGTGGGACTATAGAAACTCTGGTGGTATAAAGACAGTATGAGCAAAGATGCAAATCAATAAGCGGAACTGCTTTATAGCTCTGCTGGATTCACATAATTGTTTCATCAATGTGAGGAAGCAAATTGATATATTATGAAAGATAATTATCAAGATTAGCCAAAAGAGAGTTACTCCCATCTGTCATTTTACCTATAAGTGGTCTCTACTCCGTTTCTAGAACATGTAATACATTAGATATATATCAATATCGCAGCATGACAATTACAGCTGAAACAATTAGTTGATTATTCGTTAGTTGTTTGATAGAAATTGTGATGATTCATTGTATCCTAACGTCCACTAAACATCCCACATTGCAATTCTTCACCTTCACTCCTGAGATTACTTGTGTGGAATTTACAGTACTCATGTCAGTGCTAATAAAAAATGATTAAATGATTCATCAGTGTCCGCTCTCCTTTTACTGCCCGCTACAGAGCGCCCTGCAGTGTTATTATAAAGCGAATCAATGAGTGGATGAACGAGGGAGCGATTACAGACACAGCGTTTGTTTCCACAGCAGACTCCTGTACTGAAAGCTCTTTTCCAACCTTAGTTTCCTGTGTATCTTTTATGAATTAGACATGAGTCATGTGGAGAAAGGCCTTCTTTTCTTTGAAAGGTAATGCTTAGATTATTAACGCTCTGTGAGTCAGTAAGCATGGAAAGTAACAAAACTGCTCTCTTGCAAGTTGGATTAAGCTCAAGTGCTGGAATTAAGAGCCGCTTTCAAGCATGAAGAGAGGTATTAATGACTAATGAATTGACTTTCTCCTAACTGTGCTGTGCCCCTTAAACTCACCGATACACCCGAACAGGAAAAGGGCCATCTCTTACTTAGGAAGAATCAGTGTGTGTGTGTGTGTGTGGTGTGTGTGAGATGTTTAGCCTGTTGTGTGCTGTCTGTCCCTGATCAGGGCGAGTGCGCTGTGTGCTCTCCTCCGCAGGCAGTGGCCCAGGTTATGATACAGTCTTTTCAGTTGTCCTCATGTGCACTCTTCAACGCTCAGATGCAGGATGTAAGTCCCCCCCCACCCCCCCCCCCCCCCCCCCGCCTTGTTTCTCTCCGCCTCTGGCCCATACTTAGATGTGAGCGAACTTACATGCCAGGATAGTTTGTGATGGTGTCAGTTTTTACTTTAAATACGACACATGTAAGCATGGGCGGTGTTTTTTTTTGAGTGTTGTCATCACTGTGTTTGTGCGGTGGATCTCTCCTCCTCTCCTGCTCAGTATTTTTCCTCCACCAATCCACAAACGTTCTACGTCTAGTCTGTGTATTTTATATGGTATTTATATTGTAATACATCGTTTGTATGAGTCATGGAGTAAACTCTTCTCCAGAGGAGGTGTAGTATAAATACCCTTCTGACCGACTGCCTTACAGGATACAGGATGGATTTTAAAGTCTCTTCTCTGACATTTTAACCATCTTAGTTAGGAATCAGCAGTATAATAAAAATGTTTCCCAGGTTTTCTACTGATGAATTCTGTGTAATTATCTGATCAATTAGTCCCTGATCATAGTTAAGTAATAGCAGTGCATAACCCTCAATTTGCCACCAGCTGGCTGTTTAAAAACTAAAGAATAGATCATTACATCGTTTTGAATCATGTAGCGATAGGAAAAAATATTAACTGATAATTTGGCCCGTTCTGTGATGAGTCATGCATAATGTAGGCTGTTTCTCTGGACGATGTGAACGTCGATGTAGATGTTGTCTCACATAAAACTGTGAATGTGAGTCTTTGCTGGACTGTTAACTTCTTTCTCTCTCTCTTCACCTCCATTGTGGATCGTTGCCTCCCATGACCTCTGAGTGTCTCCTCTTCTGATTTCCAGTTGATGATGTGACATCTCAGTGCTCTGTGTTGTTCTGAACTTGAAGTGCTGGACTTGACTAGATTATATAATTGTACTTCAGGCATTTTTGATATGTAGATGTGTTTGTGCTGTGACATTTCCCTTTGCTGTCTCTCTCTGCTGTCCCTCTCTAATGACGGATTCCTCTGGCTGTTCCTCACTGCTCCTCTTCTCTCTGGCTCCTCAGGAGCAGGAGTTCCTACAGA
Source organism: Sparus aurata (assembly GCF_900880675.1). NCBI lineage: Eukaryota > Metazoa > Chordata > Actinopteri > Spariformes > Sparidae > Sparus > Sparus aurata. The sequence continues at coordinate 24,489,482 of NC_044201.1, forward strand.
AACAGCAGCAAGAGCTGGACGGAGCTCTGAAGAAAATCATCCAGCAGCATAAACTGGAGATCGCCACTATTGAGAGAGATTGCCTCAACCACAAGCAGCAGCTGATGAGAGGTAGGAGATAGAGGGGTGTCGCTTCATATGCAGATCCTAGTTATGGGCGTTAGTTATTAGGTAATACGTCCTTGGCAGATACTGAATAATATTGAAATGACTGGATAAGAATTGTCAGCGTTTCCCACACATGACGCCGGCCATGAACGATTATCTAGTGAACAGTTTGTCCTCGCTCTGCCTCTCTTATCTAGAGACATTCACACATGCTCTACAGAGAAACACAGAGAGATGTTCTCTGGTAACTCAGATTTTGATGCGCAACCTCTCCTGTCTGATGGCGGCCTACTCATGGCGTTGTACTGTACAAACTTGCAAGTGCACCTGGTTGCTGTGATGTCATTTGATATCAAGTTGTTTTCAATAGGCTAAATAATTAGCAACAAGCTTCCTCCAGACACGACTCAACTGCTGTTGTGAAAACAGAATCAGGGTTGTATTTTTTGGGTGACTTTTATAAACATAATGCTGATGAAGAAAGTCAACAGCGCAGACACACACAGGGAAAAGGCGAGGCAAGCCAGTGTGCCTGCCAGTGTGCCTGCCAGTGTGAACAGTTAAAGCAACAGTACAAAGGCAAAGTTTTAAAGCAATTATGAAAAAGATTTGAGTGTTATTCTCGGGTCATCAACCACAGCCCCAGTCCCTAGTTGTGCGATGCAAGTTCTTGGTCAACACTAGATTAAGTAACCTTAATAAGCCGTTGTTCTGGGTCTAGCTAGTTAGAGTAAAGTCAAAGGAAATGTGAAACTTCTCTGATTTCCTGACAACACAGCTTGAAGGCACCATGTCAGCAGACTCTTGTTATCAAAACAGGCAACACGATGTGACAGATTACCAAGAATCTTGTGCAAGTTTCAGGTCTCTAATTTTATTTTCATAACTGAAAGACATGAAAACAGTAACAGCCTGAAAAACATCTCCTTTATACTTTTTAATTCAGTCTCAGCTAGTAAAGGAATCAGATGTCGTTGAGGGCTGAGTGACACAAACGAGAACACAGACATTCTGTTTGAGAAGACGTGTCTCAACTTGTGTCTGTTTGTTTTCATCACTCTGCTCGTCACCGGCTAACATGCATGTGCATGTTTGCTTACTCATAATTGTGTGGCATTAAAACGTGATCGTTTGTGTGTGTGTCTTGAAGCTCGAGAGGCAGCCATGTGGGAGCTGGAGGAGCGCCACCTGCAGGAGAAGCACCAGCAGCTTAAGCAGCAGCTGAAAGACCAGTACTTCCTGCAGAGACACCAGCTGCTGAAGAGGCACGAGAAAGTAAGAGCTCGGAGAGGAATCTACTCAGAGAGAACGTGAAATCTTATTTAACGCTGCTGAACTACAAAACTATCTTTGTGTGTGCATTTTATAGGAGATGGAGCAGATGCAGCGCTACAACCAGCGGTTGGTGGAGGAGATGAAGAACAAACAGACTCAAGAGAGGGTTCGTCTGCCCAAGATTCAGCGCAGCGAGGCCAAGACCCGCATGGCCATGTTCAAGAAGAGCCTCCGCATCACTGCCACTGCATCCGTCACCCCGGAGCAGGAGAGGGAGAGGATAAAACAGGTACAGACAGCGTGGCTACAATTTCTGCCTGTCACGTTGATGTTACTGAACAAGCATGGTCTTTTTTTAACAGCACTGTGTCACTCTGGCATACGGACTCACCTAACATCTGTCCAACTCAAACAGAACTCGTAATGAGGCCAGCCTGTCTGACCATAAAGTTTTCCGTTCACCATTTCACAAATGTCACTAACTCCACTGACTTGAACATTTATTATCTACTAAATCTGGTTAGTTTTGTTACTGCGCAATCTTGGAAGAAATCCGAAACATCTTTAAAAAGTTTCAGCAGCAGAAATCAGCCAAAAGACAAGTCACGCAACAGCTAATGTTGGTGCAGTGTTGTGGGTCTGAACTGTTTTTACATTTGTCTGTGGTGTTTTGGTCCAGTTCGCTGCTCAGGAAGACAAGAGGCAGAAGAACGAGAGGCTGCATCAACACCAGAAACACGAGAACCAGATGAGGGATCTGCAGCTGCAGTGTGACTCCAACATCAGGGAGCTGCAGCAGCTACAGGTACACACACATTTAACCTGTTTTAGATCACATTTTAAGCAGGAAGCTTACTTTCTTATCTATGCTGACTCAGCCAAAAGGAGCAGCTTTAACACCTAAATCAAAAATGGTGGATGGTATTGCATCACTTCGTTGTGTGGCTGCTGGACTTAAAGGCACATTTTCTTACAGAATGAGAAATGCCACATTCTGATTGAACACGAGACCCAAAAGCTGAAGGAGCTGGATGAGGAGCACAGCCAAGAGATAAAGGAGTGGAGGGAGAAGCTCAGGCCCAGGAAGAAGGTACATGTAACATCCTTTTACTCTGAATGTCTTTTATGAATACTCTCTAGAGTCGTATCACGCTCAGTATCGCGCTCCTTCAGACGTCTGAACAGTAATCTTCAGAGAGGTTGACTCGGTTGTTTGTATCTGCTGCCCCCTGCAGGCATTGGAGGAGGAGTTCACGCGGAAGCTCCAGGAGCAGGAGGTCTTCTTCAAGATGAGTGGCGAATCCGAATGCCTTAACCCCACCACCCAGAGTCGAGTGTCCAAATTCTACCCCATACCACACCTGCACAACTCTGGTGTATAGCCTCCTCTCTGTCTGTGCTACAAGACAGACTCGGCGTTCACAGACTGTTCCTGGTGGAGCGGCGTCATCTCTCCGTCCGTTACCGATAAACACAAAAACTTCTTCACTGCTTTGATTCCACCGTTAGTGAGCATGACGTGCCTACACACCGTTCACTCACTTAATCAGAATTTTTCTCAGCTTGTTGGGAAACGTCCGAAGGATAATATGCACTTTTTCGAGCATGTTCAAATTTTAAAAAGTCTGCAGTTGGTAGCGAAGGCTAATCGTGCTCCACAGATTATTGTGAGCACAGCCTGCTACAGTATGAATGATCTCCAGTGCCTCAGTACTTTTCTTTCTGCATTCAGGCCCTTTCTTGTGTTTTCCACAGCTTGCAGTACAAAAATCGCCCCTGAATGTCTCGCACATAAAGAACAGGTTATGATTTCCACCTATAATCCCGAAATGTTGAGAGATCATTTCACATAAACTGGTGATGAAGCTAAACCTGAGGTCATATTTTGCTGCATGTTAGGCCGAGCTGGTTTAATGGAGATGTGCTGATGAGTTCAAAAAGAAAACGTCTTTCAAATACAGCATCATGTTTGAATCATGAGGCTGTAAATTCAGATTAAAAGGAATGTACTGTGTTGTAAGATGTTACATGTGTGCACCTGCCTATGAAGTTGTATCAGATACTGTGCTTAAAAAAAGGAGTTTACATTCCTGAGAACAAAATTATATCTGTTGCTTTAGTAGTGCTGTATTCCCAAACGTACATTCCCCAGTTTAGTTCAACACAGGACTCCCTAAAAACTCGGTATTTCACCTGGAGGCTTTTCCTCGTGTGCCTGGCGCATTATCGTTGACTCGCATTGGGTGTCTCATCGCCTCTAACTTCAGACAGAGATGAGTTTTAGTGTTTGTGATTGTCGCTGTTTGTGTCCTGTGTGAAAGGAAGAAGGGAAAGATTGAGTTGAGTAATCCAAACAATGATTTTACCTAAACCTAACCAAGTAGGTTTGTCACCTAAACCTAACCAAACTGTGACTGAAAACTGAAAATACTCCTTTAAATACCTAAATAAGCCTAAAATCAAATAAATAAAAATCCCTAATGGATGTCATGTGCAAGATCCATTCAACCAACACATTTCCCTTTTGTCCATCTTAATACTATATCATCTGACTTCTTATATAACCACCCACACGGTCCTAAAAAGAAGTTTCCATGCACATAGATTCGAGGTCAAACGCAGACGTTATTGAAAAACAATGTGTGGAGACGGAGCGTGCGCTGCTGTTTTGAAAAACCACACTCGTCCGGATGAATCGCCAAGTTTTTAATGAAACCCAGTGAAACACAGAGGTGTCCTGCTTCTTCCTGGAGAATGACATACTTTTTATTTTAAATATAAAAAAATAATCACTTTATCTTCTGGGAGTTTGATTGAGCAGTGGTCTCACAAACAAACGTTGTGAGACGAAACTTTAGGAATGTAAAGCTGTTTGATTTGCACTGTTTTTGCCACTTGAGCTAAAGACAAAATATGCAGTAGTGATCTGTCAACGTGTCTTTGACAGCGAGTTACTTTTTCAAACTCCAAACTGACTGAATTGTCTCAACATTTCCGCCTTTTTTTTTAACTCTCTTTCTTTTTCCAAACATGCCCTTTAGTATTTTATGATCTAGTTTTCTAAACATGTATCCTGATGTATTGATGCTGTAATCGCTCTTTTTTTTTTTTGATTGACAACCGTGTTGTATGAAAGGTAAAATGCTGTATCTGTAACTGTGGGAAGGAGAAGTGCTTCTTTGTATTTTATGAGCAGAGTATTCACAGACGGTTCACTAAAAGATAACCTGGTTAGTTTGATTTCGCCACATCAGTGCATGTGTTCAGTTCTGTATGCTGACATTAACATCGCCTAGTGTTTTGTCACGAATGCTGGATTTTTACCGGGGTTGTTGGAGACTGTGTCTTGTGAATTACACCATACGCCCCATAGATTTGAAATATTTTTTTATTTCGTTCAGTTACAGCATTTTGGATGTGTCGATCATTCTACCACAATGAATAGTCATAGTATATGCATTTTTGATGTCAGATCAAACGTATGTATGTAAGTGTCTTTATAAATGGACATTTTCTTTTGTCGTTGTTGTAAATAAAAAAAACTGATCGTTTATTTGACATTGGAAACACCTCGAGTTGAATTGTTTTTTTCAATTTAGTCACATAAATATCAAGACTCACAAGTCCAAAAATAGATTTATTTGTGTGTCTCTCAAAGTATATTGATCAGATCAATCACGTTAAACATAATCCGGGAACATTTTTATAATTTAATCTTTCCAACACTTCAAGGTATAAAGAAAATATATGAATTTCAGTGCGCTCTTATACAAAAATATACACTCCAATCAGTCGTTTGTTAGTGATTATCTGAGTCCCTGTCGTTCATCTGTTCAACATCAAGTACGCCATTGGTCCAAACCCTCAGCCCCACCCACCCCCACCCTGCTGCCCCTCACTCTGACTGGAACTGTGTTAGCTTCAGATAGCGATGCTTTATATATTTAATAAATCTGTTTTGAATATCATGAGTGGATAACTTCCAGAGCTCTTAAAAGGCTGGACTTGATTTATGTGGGTAAACTGAAAATATTGTACTTGAAACATTCAACACTAATATATTCCTCATTACAATAAAAATCCTCAAAAGACAATTAATACAAAAAGAAAAAATACACCTCAAGTTACACGAGCAGTGGGAAAAGTGTGCACATGAAATATATCCGCTAACTTATTGCTTAAAAATAGTTTTCTCTTGAACAAAGCTGCCCCTGGAAAAAAGGTTGAATGCAAGCATCTAACTGAGCACAGTAAACATTTTACACCCACATGTCAAATAAAAAAAAAAAGAAGAAGAAGTCTGTGTTACAAAAACACTGACCAGCAGCTAAAAATCTTTTAACTCTACTGAAGCAGTTTTTGAAGAAACTGATGCGTTTTTGGCCACTTTTATTTGCTCAAATTGTCCCCTGAACTTTTCTACAAATGGCAAGAAATAAGGAGCATTTTTCACTACTTGCATTGATCCTATACAAAAAAAAAGAAGAGAAAAAATTAAATCTGACACGACCCAGCAGTGTGTTAGCCCTTTAGCCACCGTTGGCATGGCGACGGAGCTTCTTACGACGACCAGCCACTTTATTCTGAACGACCTCTTTATTCTCTGCAGTGGGAGAAAGAAGAGACGAAATGTGCGATGAGTTGGGTCTTTTTACCACCAGACATTTTTTGTTTTATTAAATAATTGGATTGATGTTTACCTGCATCCCTCTTCTGCACCCTGTGTGGGATCTGGACCGTGTATGTTCCAGGGAGTCCTGGTAAACCTGGACGTCCTGGATCACCTGCAAACACACAGATCTCCTGCCTCAGTCCACTGAAACAATACTCTGTGAGCAATAAGCTGTCTTTTATCATCAGCTCTGTTTACCCTTGTCTCCTTTGGGTCCTGGGTACCCTCTCTCTCCCCTTGGTCCGGGGCCTCCTGGCGGGCCGGCGATGGTACCGTAAGCTGCGCCAGAGCAAAAGCCCAGATTCAGTCATGATGAAGCAACATTTTCCAGCTGCACTTACATAAGTCTGGATAGTTTTCCATTGATGTAAGCTTTGACCTGATACAGTATGTGGAAAGTCATAACTGTGTATGCTCACTTCTGAAGAAGGCCATGAGGTCAGCTGTGACGTTGCCGTAGGCGCCGATGACACGGCTCTGACCGGCTGGTCCGGGAGGTCCGGGTGGACCAGGGGGGCCTTGAATCGCTCTCACGTTCGCCTTCCAGGGACCCTCAACCATATAGTCCTGCAGCAGGCCTTGATCTACAGGAGGGATGTTGTTTCAAAGTACTTTAGTGACACTCATGTAGTCGCACAGAGGTGAAGAGTTCAGGGGACACATTATAGACCCAAAGAAAAAGTGTTGGCTTGAAAAAATTGTGTTTCAGACCTCACATCAGGAGACGTTTCCACGCATCATAACATAAACCAGAGTAATCTATTCTTATATTCTCATAGTTGTGGCAGCCTTGATGACATCTGTTGCATATTTACCAAATAAAAGAAATAAGGAAGTGAAATCTTGGATGCACTCACTCTTGATGTAGTCTGTAACCTTCATGGCGACGTTGGAGTAGTCCAGCGTCTCAGTGAGCCTGCTGATGTCGATGTCTCTGCGCTCGGTGCCGTAGCGAGAGCTGCCCTGAGAGCTGCCCTGAGAGTAGCTCTGGCTCTGCGCGTAGCCCTGGACGTAACCCGGCTCTCCACGCTCTCCTTTCTGACCTCTTGGTCCTGGAGGCCCTGGTGGTCCGATGATGGTGCGACGAACATTGTCACCTGAAAAGTAAAAGTTTCATGGAGGTTAAGGTTTGACCGCAGGCACTGATCATGTGTTCAACCTGTGTGTGACGACGGGATCTTACTGGTCAGATACTCCTGGACTTCAGCGCGGATTGTCTCTCGAGGGAAGTTTCCACTGTAGGAAACTGATCCACTGTAACCACCTGATGGACCCTGTGGTCCCGGTGGACCTTGAGGGCCAGGAGGACCCTGAAGACCTCTGAACCCAGAGCCTGAGGAAGATTTAATTCAACTGTTATTGTCTTTCTAACATTCTGACCCCATTTATGTTGACAATGGAGGACTAAATAAACAACAGTCAAGACGACCAAAGAGATCACCTAAATGTGAAGCTACGCTGAGAATTACACATTTCGGTCGCCCCCCCCCCTCGTGGCCCAATTATTGAAAAACGTGCGCTAAAGTGCCCTCTTGGGAGCCAAAACGCACGCTAAAAGTGCCCTCTTTGGAGCCAAAACATACGCTAAAGTGCCCTCTTGGTTGGCAAAACACACTAAACTGCCCCCTTGGCTGGTTAAAACAAGATAAACTGCCCTCTTGGGAGCCAAAACGCGTGCTAAAGTGCCCTTTTCAGTGGCGAGAACGCGCTGTATTTTCGCCCCTGCCCTTCAAAAAGTCTGTGCACGCCACTGGTCTGGTCAATTTCAGACATTATAACATGGAAGTGTTCCATTTTATCTTTAGGACCCCTGAAAGTCTTGTTTTTGCTGACCTCCAGTGGTGTGGGTGTGGTTACGGATGCAATTATTACGATTTGTTTGAGAGAAATTGGAAATTTTATTTATGGATGAGTGTTTTTAGTTCAAACGCTAATGGAACTGGAAGAGATTTGTCTTTTAAGAGTACATCATGGCTGAAGAAAACAATGAATGCAATGTTTCATATCTTTGGTGATTTAACTGTAACATGTAAAGACAATAGTTACAATGTGCTTATCTCATGTACTTTATGGTTTTGCTAGTCTTTAATATCCACACAACAGCGACATCTTATGCCATCTGTCCATGTGGTTAAACTGTAATTTTCTTCAATCTGTGGCACAACAGCTAAATTCAGTCTCCAAACTAACGTCAGTGAAAGTAATATTATAATGAGGTATGAAAGCGTCACACATGAATTTAAGATTAATTTAATGTGTACGCTTTTATTTAATAACTTTAAGCTAAAGCCTGTTGAAACCTGGATGTTTATCTAACAATTTAGTCCATGAAGAAACCAGAAATCACCTAAAACATCATCCTGGTGAGGGCAAGACAGCCAAAGACGTGAACAAAGTGAATAAAGTGAATAAAGTGAAGTATGGAGTTCTGGAGCTGAGGAGCTGTAAAGGTTTGAGGCCAATATCAGAAAATGAAAGCATTTACAGGTCTGTTTATTCTTCTCCTGTTGGCGACTTTATGCAAACAAATTAGAAGTGCATCTGCAAACACGCCGCCTTTGGTTTGTGTTTACAAGAAACTAAATGTGTTTAGATTTATACACATAAATATTTAATCCTGTTTTCAGTAGAACTCTCAGGGAGGCAAAGTCGTTTTTCACTGAAATTTCTTTTTTTAAGTGTAACGAATGCTTTCATTTAACTTGGGGGTGCAATGAATAATATAAATATAACATAACCATTATCACCATTTAAACTGTGCTGTACACAGTGTTTTAACAATAGGAATAGATTGTTTTAAAATTAAACCTTCCATCATATAAATCTGCAAGTAGCCATAAGTGAAATGTGTTTCCGGTATGTGCACGGGTCATTTTTAACCTGATTCAATACTAAGTAACATACGTGGTCTTCTTTCTCTCCGTCAGACTCACCCTGCAGGTAGCGTTGGATTTCCTCCAAGCTGTGGCCACGACCTCCCGACCCGTACACAGTGGCAGAGGAGACTCCCGGTGGTCCCTGAGGACCAGGAGGGCCAGGCAGCCCTGGGGAACCCGCAGGACCAGGAGCACCCTGTTTTACCGAAGAGCTCATCCATGAGCGGAATTCTGGATCTAAGAAGAGGAAGATACGAGTAAGATGAAGCGTAAGGGACAAAGTTTCACCGTTGTTGCAGCAGTAAAAAGACCTGTTGATGAAAAAATCGAATAATTTACTTCTCATCAGCGCAGTATAGTCGATCGTAGCGGTCGCGTAGCCAGAGCTTGATCCACCAGAAGGCCCAGCAGGCCCAGGAGGACCTGGTGGCCCAGGCAGACCTCGAGCAATCCCTCTGTCTGAAAAAAGACAATAAAAGCAGTTTGATTGATTGATGAAGTCCAGGCCCCACTTACAGAGTTGTTGCTTTCTGTGCTTTCAGTGCAACTTGTGCTTACCATTCATGATATTAAAGACATATCTGGCAACCTCCTCCACGTTGTAAGTGGCTGAAAATCCTACTGATGACCCTGGTGGTCCCGGTGGTCCTTGTGGCCCTGGTGGTCCTGTCAAATATCTCCTCACGTCGTCTCCTGCACAGCACAGAGACAAAGTTTAGCCTGGTGAAGCCTCTGTAAAACCAAACGTTCTGCAGAGCTTTTGTAGTTTTCTACTTTTCATTAGCTTTTATCAACTCAGTCGAATCATACTCACTCTGAAGCATGGTGATGAGAGCATTGACCGTCAGGGATCCAGAGCCAGAGCTAGGTCCAGGAGGACCAGGAGGTCCTGGAGGACCCTGAACGCCAAGGCTGAAGCCTGAGCCTGAACCTGAAATCACACAACACAGTTAGCGTGTCTTCACTATACAGTGGAAACAGCAGCTTGTAGTTGACAGTCACAGAAATCAACTGGTTATTTACTCTGATATCTAGAATCTGGAGAGAATCACAGACTTACGTTGAATGTATGCAATGATTCTGGTGGAGATGTCATCGATTGAGCCTGAGAAGCTTCCGGGGATTCCAGGAGGTCCAGGTGGACCAGGAGGTCCAGGTGCTCCACTCAATCTGCTTCTACCTGCACGAGACAAATGAAACATGTTCACACTCTCCTCTGTTCCTCTGACAGACTGTGAGCTCGTGACTTTGCTTCAGGAAAAGCTCTTACTCAGATAGTCGCTGATGTACTGGTGCACCTCACTGGAAGCGGCAAAGGAGCCTGGGTGACCCGGAGGACCAGGAGGACCTGGAGGACCAGGAGGACCTGATGTGACGGAGACGGAGCCTGAGGAGCAATGAGACAGTTAAAACTCTGAAGAGGTTTTGTGGAGTTAAACTTCAGAGCTATTCTAACTGAGCTGAGAGAAAACACTTCATTTAACATATATTTATAAAAAGTATTCAGGATTTTCTTTTCACCTCTTGAAGAGCCGGGAATACCAGGAGCTCCAGGGTCCCCTGAGGAAGGTTAACCAGCATAATCATTACCTCCACGTGACGCACACAGACAGATATAAAGTTTATCTTTGTCTTTAGCTCTGAAATCCAAACAATGAAGCATGGCAGCATTCACAGATCCCGATGTGTTGACAGGTTTACCTTTAAATCCTTGTGGTCCTGGAAGTCCAGGAGGACCTGGTGGACCTGGTGGTCCTGGGGTGCTGTGCCCTCCGGAATAGGTGGACACTGTAAGGAAGACATAAATATAAGATTCATCCTCAGACCTTAAGATTATCTTTATAATATAATTCTAATGTGGTTTTATCTGATTTATGTTTGGACACTGACCTCTCTCAGAGCTTCCTGGTCTTCCTGGCACACCTGGCTGGCCTGGTTCACCTGAGACGCACATGACACCTCACAGTTAGTTATGTTGGGAAGGCTCACAATGATCTATATCATGAGTGATTTAGAAAAAGATTCCGGATATAGAAGAAAGATATTTACCTTGGTATCCTCTCGGTCCAGGAGAACCTGAAATAACGATGGACATGTTATAATAAAATACTTCTAGAACTGTGTAGGTAAAAGACCTTAGAAAAACTGTGATCACCTGATGATCCTTTAGGCCCAGCAGGCCCAGGTGGTCCTGGTGGTCCAGTGTAATACGTTCCTGTAAGGAGATCAATGTTTAAATGTTTCCTGTTATCGGTCAGTAAACATCAAACTCACATCAACACAGAGAACACGTTGAGATGTTGAATCATACCAGAGCTGGATGAAAAGCCTGGTTCTCCTTTGTCTCCTTTGTCTCCTTTAGGTCCTGGTCTTCCATAACCTAGAAGGTAGAAATAATTAGTAAAGATTTATATGAACAATAGATAATAAACCAGGACATCGTGTGATGCAGCCATGTTTGAAACAGTGGGTGCAATGAGGCTGACCTGGAGGCCCAGGTGGTCCTGGAGGTCCTTGTCTTGAATCTCCTGATAAAAACATTTGAAAATACACAGTCAATGTTTGAAGAATATTACAAGAAAACTGTGGTCAACAAATTCTATAGAGGAGTCATTAAAGGTGATCTTGTTCACGATGCTGCGTCATATTTACCTGGACGTCCGGGAAAACCTGGTGGACCGGGCGGGCCGGGAGGTCCAGGGATTCCTGAGGCTCCACCGGAACTAAACTGTCCTGAAGCAGAAAACAAAAGCACACAAAGTAATGAGAGACTCTAGAGAAAGACAAACCAGGGTGCAAGAAAACTACATGTTATGTTTTATTTTGCTGAACAGCGCCGACTGTGGCCGAGAGGGGAGATTACAGGATAATCTGAACCACAACAAGAAGAGGAGAGTGTCGCCATACTGACTTTTCTGTATCAGTTTTACTATTTGTTAGAATTAATCAAAGCTAAAAGAGCTGCAACTATATACTTCTACATTACGACATGTCAGAGAGAAATATTCTAATTTATGAGTTTGTAATTAATTGAAATGATGTAAAATGCTAATAAAATATATTTATCTCACAAACAGTTTAGACAAGTACAGCTGGGGACTAGCTTCACGAATACGAGGATGTAAAGAATATTATCACGATTATAATTCCATATTCTTACCGGAGAAAGATTGCTGTCAGAACACTTGAGTGTACTGAAGTGGATTATTTTGCTCATGAACTCAACTTGTCATTTGAAAGATGAAGATTGTGATATATATTTTTCCCTCAAAGGTACAGACTGACTTTAGGTGTATTCTGCAGCAGATACAACAGGTTATTTCTCGCCTCTGTGTGTCTCATAGAAAAACCAATTACAAAAAAGTACTCACTCTCATTTCTGGTTGAGCTGACACTTTCTGACGTTCTCACTGATATTCCTGCTTCTCCCTGATCTCCCTTATAACCTCTGTCACCTTTAGGACCTGTGAAGACAAACACAATTAAACATCTATGACACTCGCAACATATCCAATCTAAAAACCTGTCTTTGGGAACTAAAGACCTACCAGGTTGGCCAGGCAGACCAGCAGGACCAATCGGACCTGAGGAGGTAAATAAAGAGATCAGTAACACATTGAAGTTGGTGCAACATTGGTGATGTAAGTATTGTTACTACTGATGTTCAAATGCAGAGATGTAAAATATACAGAATATTGGCGACATAATCAGGGTTTTTAAGGGTCAGACCTGATAATCCTGGAGGTCCAGCAGGGCCGGGAGGACCAGCAGGTCCAGGTGGTCCTGGGATGCCAACAGCGGAGGAGCCAGCTAGAACAAAAAAGTAAAGATCAGTTTCTTTTTTAACTAATTAGTTCTGTATTGAAGTTTTCTGATATGTATCGCCCAAAATATCATAATAGACCCGTGCATGTAAAAACAATGATTCATCCGTCCTGTTTCTCTTGAAATATAAGTTTTAACATGTTCTGTTACCTGCATTGATGATTCTTCCTGCTTGCCCTGTTTCACCTAAAACAGACAGACGGACATGTTAACTCAGATGCACAGATTATCAGATGAAGCTCGTGATATTTCAGAAAGCAGAAGCCCTTAAGGAAGCTAACAGCAGCTGTACCTTTAGCGCCAGGTCTTCCTGGATTCCCTGGTATACCTAAAAGAAAGACACAGTTTACTGTTGAGAGCATTGAAAGCAAAGAATTTGCAGCAAGATTCAGAATGAACAATAAACGATGTGTACTGGATTAAAAGTAGAGTCGTACCTGGTGGTCCTTGAAGTCCAGGTTGTCCTACGAAGAGGAGAAGATGTTATGAATGCATCATATCATCCATTTATGATGATGTTAACACAGCTAAAGATCAATTTTCATGAGAGTTAGATCAGGATCAGTTTACCTGGAAGTCCAGCATCTCCAGGAGGTCCAGCAGGACCCCTGAGTCCAGGAGGCCCAGAAGGTCCTTGGTCACCTGAAGGCCAAGAGTAAAATATAAATTCTGAGGATTTATTTGGGGCTAAAAATGAAATTCTACGTATTCAGAAAGAAGAGGATAATATCTGTTCTAGTTGAGCTGCGTAACGTGAAATACTCGTCATCTGCACAGAAAATGACTCATTTACCTCTCGATCCTTTTTGACCATCAAGTCCAGCCAAGCCTGAAGACATAAAAGATAAACAAAGATACACAAAGATAAACAATCATTATACTGAGTATCGATAAAGATGTTACTCTAAGAAACAAAGTCTCATAGTCTTATAGTTAGTGTCTGCTGTTCCTTTAATGAACAGTAGAGGGCAGCAGAGAGGCTTGATGAGCAGACTCCTCTCTGCTGCCCTCTGGTGGAGCTTGTTCTTCAAATCAGTTTGACTTTTCTGTGTTAATTTTTACAAAACATTTACAATACATTTCTGAAAGAAAACTCAAATAAGTAAAAGTCAAGTACAGACTTAAAAGGAATTACATGATTAAAATGATTCTACAACATTTTTAACGTGTATTCGAGCTACATTTCGCCAAAACCAGGCTAACTCTTCCCCCCAGCTTTCAGTCTCTGTGTTAAGCTAATCAGCTGCTGGCTGTAGCTTCATATCAATATTGAACTTTTAGAGTTTAGAAGACGAGACTCAGACTCACCGATCGACCCTTTGGATCCTTTCTCTCCAGCGAGCCCTGGCAGACCTGGTGCTCCGGCTTCACCTGAGGAACAAGATGACTGGATTAGAAAACAGCACTCAGTATATAACATGCCAGTTTGACAGCTTCAGATACTTTGGTTAAATGCACAGAGCTGTACTGACCTTTAATACCTCTGACACCATCATGACCAGGATCACCTAGAATAAACATGAATTACACTACAGTTAAAACATTCACCGACCTCACAAGTCAGAGAAAAACCTGATTCAGTTACAACAAACCTTTAGCTCCTTGGAATCCAGCCAGCCCTCTGTCACCTGCAGAGTGAGAAGAACGACTGTGAGAAACTTTATGGTGCACAAAATAAAGCAAATCAACGATGCGTTTCACTTTACAGCCTAATAATGACCACATAATCTACCTTTAGCTCCAGGTAACCCTGCCTCGCCACGGAAACCTTGAGGACCTGGTTGACCTATAACAAAACACATCATGTAAAATAAAAAAACACTCTTATCTCTGACTTAATCTCTTTTATAAGCAGCTGATGGTGAATTCAAGATAATAGCAGGTGTTTCTGGAACCGCTATAACGCTCCACATGAGTGAAATCAAGCAGAAATTAACTGACCTGGTGCTCCAGGAAGTCCAGGATTTCCAGGTGAACCTTGAGCAAAGATAAGTAATAATTAGAAAGGAGAACTGCTTTTTAACAAGAACATTATAACAGCCTAAAGACAAAAAATAAAAACATTGAAATAAAACATTTACAGAAAATACTTACTGGGACATACAAAAAAAAATTCTGAAGTTGTATTATCTTAGAAATTGCAATAAAATAGCAGGTTCTTTCCCTTTTTGCTTCTTATAGTTCATGCATGAGGTCATAAACTGTTCCACTGACAAGTCAAACTTTGGTATTTTGATGTCAAAACACTAAACAAGTACCTGTTTTTGTCATTATCTATTTAAACATGAAAAAACTCAAAGTGAAGGACAAGAAGTACAATGATCTTACCTTTCAGTCCGACAGGTCCCACAGGCCCAGGAACCCCCGGATCACCAGTAGAACCTGCATAAACCAAACACGAGATCCTTCAGCGACAGAACTAGAAGTACTAGAAGTTATTAATATCACTAATAAACACAAATGTTCTGCCGGGGATGTGATACGTACCTCTGTCACCCTTTGGTCCAACGCCTGAAGGTCCCGGCTCACCTCTGGGGCCAGCTGGGCCTTCACGACCTCTGATACCAGGCTGTCCGTCCACTCCATGATCACCTGATCAGACATTTTACATTCATTTAAAATACCTCAATCTAAAAACACCAAACAGTGAACTTGCATCATGTAGTTTGAACTTTCTCTACCTTGGCTTCCTTTCTGTCCTTTAGGACCTTCATGGCCTGAAGGTCCCATCGCACCAGGAGCACCTGAGGTCAAAGGTCACAGTAAAATTACATCATGACGCCACATAATAGTCCTGAGTAGATGTAAAACACTGTTAATGACTCATGAGTTATGACAATCATCATTCCTCACCTGGAAGTCCAGGGAACCCAGCGTCACCTGTGACAAGTAAACATTTGATTATAATGAGAAAACAAACATCAAGAAATAAAGCAGATCAACAGAATCGCGAGTGAGAAATCCAAACCTTTAGCTCCAGTGTCCCCTGAAAGAACAAAGAGATAAACATAAATTAATAAATCAAATATAAATCATTTTATCTTTAAAATAAAATGTTTAAATGTTCAGATTTTATGAAACAAATAATCTATAAAGTTCACCTTTAGGTCCAGGCAGCCCTCTCTCTCCCTGCACTGAGGATGTCAAGAAGGCTGAAACAGAAAACAACAGATCAGAAAATGTAGTGTGTGTGTGCGTGTGTGTGTGTGTGTGTGTGTGTGTGTGTGCATGTGTGTGTGTGTGTGCGCGCGCGCGCGCGCGTGTGTGTGTGTGTGTGTATTAGTACCTCTGAATGCTTGTGACTGCATTTCATTTCTTAACATGTGTTGGATCATCAGCTGAAGAGAAGCGTCAGTGTGTCCTCCACTCACACCCAATCCTGTGGTACCACCAGCGCTGCCAACGCTGCCACTGTAACTGGTTCCAGCACTGCCGGCACCGCCCCTGTGTCCAGAACCACCACCACCACTGTGTCCAGTACCACCAGCACTACCGGCACTGCCACTGTAACTGGTATCACTGTAACTGGTGCTACTGTAACTGGTTCCACTGTAACTGGTGTCACTGCCTGTGCCAGCACCTCCAGCTCTGGCCCCAGTAGACCCACCAGCGCCAGCGGTACCAGCACCAGCACCACCAGCACCAGCAGCCATGCTGACATCGATGCCATTGCTACCGGTGCCACCTGCACCACCTGCCCCAGTGGCAATTGCGATTCGTGTTTTGGAGTCTCCTCCTCCTCCTCCTCCTCCAGCTCCCAGGTGTAGCGTGTTGTCAGTGTGTCCACCTCCTCCAGCAGCTCCACCGGCCATATAGATGTCATTGTCAGAACCTGCCAGCCGACCGGTACGAGCAGCAGCGACGGAGGACTTGGTCTCCAGGGTCGCCACGCGATTCTTCAGCTTTCTCACATCCTCAGCTGAAGAAGGGACATCAATATTTGGTGAGATGCCGCACAAGGAGCACATGTTCAGACAGTGTTAAAGAATTAAACTCAATCTGTAATTTAATAAACTAATATCGAGTCACAAGTTACAAATCTATCATTGGTTGCCATGTTCTTGGATGGGACAAATCAGAAATACGACAGGTATTTTACTGCTTTCATCTTTCTTTCATTGTAAATATCAAGATTTTTTGTTTATTAAAACCCAAATCCACATAATTTAATGACTAGATTACTGTTAAATTCAGTGTATGCCAGAGTATGCTGAATTAGCTGTCAGCCATTTCTGTTTTGCAGTGTATCCATAATTAGACAGACAGATATAACTGGGTTACATTTGTACTGCCAAAAACATAAAAACATCATGATTCTCAGGCAAGTTCTGTAGCTGTAGAATGTCTTTTCCTCTGATTTCAAGGCAAGTTTTGGACACTTATTAACAACAGTTGTAGAAATGATGATGTCCTCGAATAAGTCACACTGAATGTGTGCTCACAGACTGTTAATATTCTGTTTCTTATTTGAATTATGTGGTATAAGATATATCAGATTTATGGATCCACCTGCGTGCTGCGAAGGATCGACTGCATTAGAAGCAGAACGAAGTCAAACAGTTCTGATGTGCAAACGTTTACGTAGAAGTAAAAATACACCTCAAGTCAGAGGTTGGAAATGTTGTTCCAGGTTCTGTCTTTATCACGTTATTATCAGTATAAAAAGAAACTAATCAACAGCTCTACTGCTGCAGGAAAACAAACTAGAGTCTCTGATGTCATTAAGCAACGATTTCTGGAGCCGCTCCACTGACAATGAATGCCAGACCGACTTTATGGCAGCGAGACAGTACCCACAGATCAAGTTTCCAGGGAAAGGAGTACGTTTACTGCCTCCCAGCTCTTAGCAGCACAGTGAAATAATGCTCACTAGCCTGTAAAAGCTGAAACACTCTTTTTATTGGTTCAAAAACCGTCACTCCCAGGCGTTTCATTGCAGAGGAGCTGCAGAGGGTTATCTCAGGACACCTTTGGTTTTATCTTTTTGTATCTTGCCCTTAAAATCTCATTATGTTGTGTAAGTCGGCCTCACCCAGTGCAATGAGCCCAAACAGGAGTCCGAGCAGGAGCAGGGAGAGGAGGAGAAGACCCAGCAGCCACTTCCACCAGGAGCAGCAGGAGTCGGAGCAGCAGCACAGTCCTCCACCTCCGAAGGCGCCGCTGTCTCTGTGAATCTCTGAAGACGGAGAAAAGAGTGAAATCATCACTTTCAAAAAACTAAAATGCTTGTTATGTAAATATCAGAATATATTCAGTCAAAAATACCTGCGTAGGTGGCTTTGTCTTTCATCACAACTCCAGATGATCCATCTATTGAAGGGATAAATAAACAGAAGTCATTCAAAAAATCACAATACTTTGTTTTTTATTCTTAGAGGTGTTTTAAAGCGTGCACTCACAGTAAGAGTTGCCCGTCTCTGACTTCAGTGGCATCGTCTCCGTGTAACTTGAAATGAGCTTCTCTTTCTTTATCGAATCTCCCGATAGCGACCCTGTAAAATTAGACATACTTTTTTTTTAAAAAGTGCTTTCATTGTTTTCATTGTTTGACAAGCAGAACCAAAAACACAGCTAAGAGGGAATATAACAGATACAACACAACAGAGAATACGTTATCTCGACATCGCAAAAGGTTGTTTTCTTGTGATAAAGAGTTCATTTTTCTTGTAATCTCAAGAAAACAAAAGATCATTCCCTCTTCGTGCTTATAATTTAAATCCGAGATCAGCAGTGCCATACCATCATTGCATCTTGTGAACTATAGCGACTGATTTAAGCTGAAAATGTAAAATCGAGGAGCTCTCATTATTGATCAGTGCATCATACATACCTGACGTTACCATTCAAACACCCAACAGTGTCTTTAGTTTCTGTTCCCTGAGGCAACAAGAATTATTTGGATTCTCGCCTACTGGACGGTAACACACCTGCTTTAAGTTGACCACCATATGTGATCTTACTCTCATATCACCAACACGAGGAAAAACCTTCCTACAACAAAGATGTTCAGTAAGGTTCATGTGGTTTGTTTTTAAAACTCAGTTCCACTCCTCTTATCTTATTAAGTCGTTTCCTTGTGATGAATTATCTTGTTAGCTCTAATCTAATCTTCTTTAAACCATTAGAGGTGCTTTTAAAATCAGTTAAGGGCATTTGGGGATTTTTCTGTTGGAAATAGAAATGTGGGATTAATATTACGACAGGGGAAAGAGGACCGTTTTCTTCCGCTTTATCCATGTGGGTTGCGGGTGATGTTACCGCTTTTATACCACCTTTTTTCAAGGTGGAGCGGGGGTACTGGGGCCAAAT
Source organism: Sparus aurata (assembly GCF_900880675.1). Classification (NCBI taxonomy): domain Eukaryota; kingdom Metazoa; phylum Chordata; class Actinopteri; order Spariformes; family Sparidae; genus Sparus; species Sparus aurata. The sequence continues at coordinate 24,508,547 of NC_044201.1, forward strand.
CCAGTGACTCTATGGGCGAAGGCCAGGGTACTCCCTGGATGAGTCGCCAGCTCATCGCAGGGCCCTTACTGATGGCAGTGGCTGCCACGAAGGTGCTAACTGCACATCAGGAGCAGTGTTGGGGTTGGTTCAGCATCTTGCTCAAGGATGCTTCGGCTTGTAACTCAGTCCCGCCCTGGGGAGCCAGGGATTCGAACCAGCGACCTTCCGGTCACTAGTCCTCAGCTCTACCCACTGAGCTACAGCTGCCCATAGTTCATTGCCTCCCAGAAACCAGAAATAAGGGTTGTTAAAATACTATCTATGCTTCACACCTTCATTAAGGTGAGAGAAAATTCAATGTTCATCCAGAAGGGGGCGATCAGTCTCCGACTCACCTCCTCCTATATGAACGCTGCTGCTGCTGGTGAACTGCTTCCCGCTGTCTTTAGCCAAAATGAGCATCTCTGCGTCCCTCCTGGCCGGCACGTTCTCCTTCTCAGAGATCAGGAACTTATAGTCTTTCTTATAAGCGTCGTCGACAGTTTGGGATCTAGTGGCTGATGGCAACAAAAGAAACAGTCAGGAATCATTTAAGTTTGAGAAAATGTTCAGACAGTGACTGCAGGGAATCCTGTGTGGACTTACTTGTAGAGACTCCAGTGCTGATGACACCAACTCCGTTTGACACGTTCTTCTGAACGCCGTAACCTGTAAATACAGACAAATAAACACTCAGTGGAAAAATGTCTAAATGTGTCGAGATTTAGTGGAATTATGTCAGCGAGCATGCTGTCGTACCTCCTACGTTAGCATGTACGTTAGCTCCGCTGGTGGTGAGCACGCTGCTGGAGGTGGGAGCCAGATTGTTCTGAAAGCCGTAAACTGTAAACAGTAGATGCAGTTTGAGTTTAGATAAAAAAAATTAATTGTGTTTGAACATTCACAGAACAAGAAAAAAGACAAGAAAAACAACAAAATACACATACAAAGAGAACACTAACTGTTCTGCATCAAATTTAAGCATGACACAGGGTGAAAACACAAACTTATCTATAAATTCATCATTAAATCTCTTAAGTCTTAAGACAAACAATTCAATATTCAATTTACAGTGGAAAGAAAATGTAGGGAAAAGTGTGGAAAAGCTACAACTTTCCTTATTACAAAAGAGACCACATTTCACCTGCAGGGTAACAGGTTCATTCTCAAGGTAAGTTTGGTCTCACCTGACAGAGACGAGGGTGAGGTGAGACCGATGGGTGAGGATCCTCCCGGCATGTTGTTGGTGCTCGTCTGGTACGAGTAGCTGGTGTTGCCAGCGACCGCCGTGGTGGAGGAGGCGGCGGGCAGCGTGGAGGTGGACCAGGAGAAAGATGGAAGTATGGCGTCCAGCGTGTCATACTGGCCTGTTCTCATACTGCTGTCGTACTGCCCTGATTTCAAGCTCACGTCATATTGTCCTGACTTCACACTAGTATCGTATTGGCTTGATTTCAGAGTGACATCATATTGTCCTCCTGACTTCACACTGGTGTCATACTGGCCTGATCTTAAACCAGTGTCAAACTGTCCTGATCTCAGGCTACCATCATAATGGCTTGATTTAATGCCAGTATCATATTGGCCTGATTTTAGCGTGACATCATACTGGCCTGACTTTACAGTATCAAAGTGCCCATTTGTCAGTCCAGTATCAAACAGGCCTGCAGAATCGATGGTGTGGAAGCCGGCTGATCTCAGACCAGAGTCGAATGAAGTCGAACCTGCAGGAGAGAAAAGACAAAAATCTGTAGGTCAGAAAATATTCTCTCCAATGCAGGATGAAAATGTGTTTTGACCCTTGTTATATTGTCTTGTGTGTTCTCCAAAATAGAGAGGAGATTACTTCCTTACTTCACAGTATGTTTTAAGTCTTACATAATTCTGGTATGTGTACGCGTCTGGGTTGAGCTCTCTAGAAACCAGTTGTTGAGCTCTGTCACTCGTTCAATGTAACGTAATACAACTTGAGGGACACAAACTGAGGCCATTTTAAACCATATAGGTTTAAGCAGGCAGACAACTTGTCTATGCATGTTAGGTATGTGTTGTTACTCTTGTAAGGGTATACCCGACTGAGAGGCCACGGTGATGGTCTTGGTTTCCACGGTGGCCTTTTTAGGGACGGGCAGGGTGATGGAGGCATTGGAGGAGCGAGTGGGACTAACGCTGCAGGAGCGTCCCTTCAGAAGCTTCTTCACGTCGTCCAGCTCCGTCCCTGTGCAGCCAAACACACACAAACAATGCTCAACAAGTACAATACTGTAAAAGTCCACTGCGTGCACTGTATTCTTTACTTAATTACATAGCATGCAACTTTTTCAAAAAGTTCAGGTTGGACAGCACAGATTGAAAGTTACTGTCCTTTAAATTTATGTTTTTTAGGCTAATTGTTTCAGTTCTAGTTCATAGATTGTGTTACAGGAAGTAAATGTAGCCTGTCTCTGTTGTGTTGAGTGTCCCTGCATACTGTCAATATTTATCAAGTCAATATGATACATTAATCAACAATTTTATAGTTTAAAAACCACAATGCACATGACGTGTGAAGAATAGTGAACTTACAGTATAAAATAGCACAAAATAGAAAAGTACAAGTACCTCAAAATCTTAGTAAATATAAGTTAATGCAGTGAAAGTCTTCTTCCACCATTTCTGAAAGTACAGCTTTGCAACAATGGAGCTGAGCTTGTGATTTAAGGTGGCACATGATGACTAACTGTGTAAAAATGTGGATTCAATTACTGCAGTTATACACTTGGATCAGCAGAGGGAGCGTTCAGTGTCTGTAAAACTCTGAGTCTCCACTGTTTGGTTCAAAACGGGATGTTCTGCAAACAGTGACTCATATGTGCCATTGTTGCCACCGCAAATCTGCCCCTTGACTTCTTCCCTACTTCAACACATTGCAAACAAGCCCCTGATCCTCACGGTTTAACTCTTCCCCTTCCCTTTTTTGCGCTGATGTGCCGTGAATCTACAGTATGGAGGAGCTGCACATGTGTTACTAATTGAAATTTCATGGAGGTAAACATTCATGCGAGAGGTGGAAGAGAGGGTAATGTCTTGGTGTGTGATGTATAGTGAGCACAGAACATTCGACAGCAACATAATTCAAGTCCAAAAATCTGCGTGCTTCTCTGAATGAACAGACTCTCATAAAGATGCTTTGTCGCTTTATGAGGCGATTGCATAACCGAGAGCGATCAATGTGTCTCAAGTGGTCTTACATCTGCAGGCCGTGGGAGAGGCGCTCTGTAATCTGGCTCTGATCTCGCTCTCTGGAAAAGAATCACACAATAGACAAAGGAATCCTGATTTAATAAAGATAACCAGGACGATTCAGAGGCAGATGATGCAGATATAATGAAGGGGGCGGAGGAGCAAATCAAACTATCAGTGCATACCTCTGCTTTCACTCCTCCCTCTTGTGGCGCCTGAGCCTGACAAAGAAAACAGGAAAAAGGGGAAGAAAACACAAATATGAGGATAAAGCTGGAAAAATAAGGTGCCTATTCCAACACAGTCGTCAGTCTCACTCACAATAGATCCCATAATCTTTGCGCGTAAACTCTGGAGAGGAATTGCCGCTGGAACTGCCTACAAGAGAACACAATAGCAGCAGAAATGTTAACAGCACCCTCATGCACGGCGGCTTCCTTCTCTCTTCAAGCTTCTGTTTCTGGCCCGTCTGATGCCAACTTGACTTTATTAACAGGATCTCACCATCATAGCCTCCTGAGCGGCTGGTTAAGGTCTTCCTCTCCCGGAAACCTGGCGACAGGCCTCCTGACGAGCCATTGGCCTGCGATCTCCTGGCACCGCCTGACGAGCTGGACCTGACCTTTGACACCGAGCTCACCATGTAACTGCTGCCACCGCCGCCGCCTCCTCCACTTCCGCTTCCATACCCTCCTCCGTCTAAGTAGCCCCCTCCTCCATCACCTCCTCCTGAAGAGTCTCCTCCCAGGTAAACTCCTGAGGAGGAGCTTAAGCTGCCGGTGTTCACACCTACAGAGGCTGGAGGGATGATGCAGGCGAGTTATTTTGATTTCCCGCAACTGGATCCGTTTCACAGTGTATATAAACAAACAGGAATATTACTGAGTCACTGGAGTCCAGACACAGCAGCTCGCTGCTACTAAGTAGTCTACTTTTACTCACTTATCTTTACTTTACAAGAGTATATATCATACTACTTTATACTTGTAATCCAGTACATTTCAGAGCAAAGTATTACAATGTTTGCAGCTATTTTACCAAGATTCTTTATATGAACCACTGATGATGCATTTTTGTAGATTAGAACTACTCATTCAGCTGACCTGCTGTTCACTAGCTGTACGACTTTATTATTCTAAGTGAACGAATCAAACACTACAGCCATCTTCTACATAATTAATACCAAGTTAGTCTTCTTTAAATAACTCTTTCCAGGAAACTTTATAGTTACATAATAGTTCCCTTATTGGAAAATACAGGAAGCCACTGTGTTGGCAGGGATTTAGGAAATACTCAGATCCTTTACTGAAGTCAAAAGTAGCCATAACACACTGTAAAAGTACTCTGTTACTATTGTTTTCTGGATAAACTGATTGATTCTTGGGTCTGTAACACTTCCAAAAAAACTTGAACAATGACCAAGTGCTCACGATGAGACCTTCAACACAGTGTGTTTTGTCCAACTGTTGAACAATAAGTAATACTGACAAGGGAAAAATGTGTAAATCGTTAAATCTTAAACTGGAATCATTAAATGTTTGATATTTTCGCATGAAAACTAATTTGTAAATAGACCATTTTACTCATTAAGTGTGTTTACAGGTCTCAGGGAGTCTGAATTCACATGTTAAAAAGTAGTATTGAGCCATTTGTGGCTCCATAGGAAGCTGCATGTAATCTGATAAATTGCCTCCAGTGATGTCACTCCATAGCTTAAATGCATTGTGGGTAATGAAGGTGCCGGGTTTTCAAAAGCATGAACAGTTTTAAAACAAATGATCAAAACTGACACAGCAGAACTAGACAGATCACCTTTTTCTGTGCATGCATGTGCTTCTTCTTTTCAAAACTGGTGCCTACATTACCCACAATGCCACTGAGTGACATCACTGGAGGCATTTTAATTAGATTACATGCAGCTTCCTCTGGAGCCACAAACAGCTTCTATGTGTTTCACATATGCAGAAATACTTCCTAAGACCAGTTAACACACTTTAATGTGTAAAATAGGTGGAGTCACCCTTTAGTTATCCCATTGTGTCAGCTCTCATTGTAAACTGGGATACTGTCAAGAGCTTTATCTATATAAAAAAAAAAAGCATCATATTATCCAAGCCCTTAATTTGTAAACTAATCAGTAGTTATAGCTTTCAAATTATTGTTGTGACGTAGAAAATATATCCTATAAGATGTTCCTAAAATATAATACTCAAGTCATGTACAAGTACCAGTAAATGCATTAGCTTGACCAATTACAACATTATACACAGTTTCAGCTGTGGGTCACATATCAATCTACATTAAACAATAATGTAACAATAAAAGAGTTTATTCTCTGTATTAAGGTATTTTACTTTGAATACTTTAGGTTTTTTCAATTGTTTGTTTTTGTGTGTTGTATTTGTTAGATTGTGAATACATGTGAAAAAAGGATGTACAATTTGGTTAAACTTGTGTACTTAGTGTATTTCTACGTTACTAGAATAAATAATGTAAAAAGTGGAAGTTCCCTAAAAACTGTAAGTGATGTGAAATGATCTGCAAATCCCCAGAAATCAAAGTAAGACTCAGCTTCCTTCTCCTGGGGGTTAAAAATATAACATGAACGTCTCGAGCCTCATCCGCACAAACAGCCGCAACTTCCCAAATTTTCGGCCCCTGAGTGGAAATTTGCTCTCACATGAGGAGAAATACGTTCCACTGCTGTTCTGGGTTAAGACATTCTTCTCCAAGCCCAGCCCTCCAGCACCGCTGGACATATTCCTGTGATTTGATCCGCTGGTTCCCTCTAGCAACGAGAAAGACACACAGCAAAACAAGGAGAAGCTGTTACTCATCGGGTACTCCCTTCAGAGCCGCTCGGCTATAATTACTGCATTATAAGTTTAGTTTGCTGCCGATAATTAAAGAAAGCATGACTGGAAGAAAAGAGAGACTCACTTGGTGGTAGAGAAGTCAGTCTGGTGGTGGTGGTTATAGTTTCTGTTACAACTGATAACACAACATAAAAAGAAGGAAAGTTAAGACACTGCGTTGAATTCCTCAGAGTTATATACAGCAGACTATGTTATTTAAACGTATGGCTGTTAATCCCACTTAACGGGTGTTGGCTGGAGTGTTGAGTGACTGACATGGTGATGAGTTTTACGCAGCCACAGATGAATTCATGTGGCTTTGATTGATGGACGATACTGTCGGATGGAGTTTCCACGCAATAACTCACAGGAGGATTAGCGGATCAGTCGTTGCATAGTGTTTTATATATCAGCTATAAGCCAATAATAAGAACAATGTTTGGGTTGCCAGGTTGGTGTTCTTCCCTTCAAGAGAGTCCCTTTTAACAACATTTAAAAGTAGCAATTATGGATTATTATCATGATAAAAACATTTTAGTAAAGACTAACTTTTGTGGATGGTTATAAACCGTTAGGGTTAGGGTTATCAATTTTATCAATGGTTTAAAACTGATTAATAAAGCTATCTGTTGCAATTTATGACCCTTTAAAAAGTAGGAAGTAGTGACAAAGTGTCTGAAGTCTGAGCTAAAACTATTTGAGGTTTTTTAAGTCAAATTCAAGTTCAAGTTCAGGTTTATGAACAACTAAACAACGAATCTGACGCATCAGTCTTTGGTTTTTACTTTGACGAGAAGTAGACACACCTACTCGAGATTTCCCGGAGCTTTCAGCCCGATTAAATGCTTTTGTGTGATTTACTAATTATTTTTCATTGAGACATTTTGTGGTCTGGTCTGTTTGGGTAGTTAAATTCAAATGTAAAGGTCCTCTTAGTAATAAAAAGTTAATTCCCAGCTCTGATGCTTTGAATTCCCCAACTCGTCAAAAGCGGACATGTTGGGAAGACGGCCGACCCGACCTGCAAATCTTAAACCGTAATTGTTTAACGAGTCGTGATTCAGGCTCAAAAATCTACTTTTCTCAACTTCAAGTTCAAACTTGGGTTTCTTTTTTGATAATTTGATCGTAAAGTCTTGTGTAAATGAAGAATAACTGATCAATCACGTGTTGCAGGTGATCAAATTCAACATGTCAGCTTTTGCAGTTTTGACTTTTCTTTGCCAAAGAATGTCTTGGCCTGGGAAACACTTACTTGAGATTTCCCGGAGCTTTCAGACAGATCTCAAGGCTTTCATTCGCCTTTAGAGTTTGCTCAGCTGTCATGAAGATGACTTAGTTGTTATCATCTGACATAAGTAAAGGGAATAAAAGCTAAAACCGTCTCCATGAATGCTCTGGGAAACTTCCAGTAAGTGGATCTTTGTGCTCAGAAGTCGATGGTGAGCCTTCAGTCTCTTCGACAGTCGTGTTGTGAACTTACTCATGTTTATGTGCTTATCTCATCTGAGGCAGTTCAACTCTTTGCTAAATATAAACAACATGTGGGAGTTAAAGATTGTGTAAATCATGTTTATAATGAACCGGGTGCAGATAATTAGTACTAATGACAGCCTTCTTCCACTAGGAGGCATCTTGTTCTCCAGCTCATGTAAATCTCATTTCAGTTTCGTGCTCCTGTCCTCCCACTCGTCATCCTCCTCATCTTCCTCCTTCCTTTTACGGACTTATGTCTGTTAAGGGTCAAGGCTAAAAAACAGTAGTTATCATACTTTAACTGACTTTTGAAACAGCCTCCACAAAACTCTCCGGAAAGCCAGCGCGAAAAGCGTCTGAAACTCGATTGTTTTGGCGTTTTTATGTTCTTTTAGCGTCCAAACCGCTTTATCCTAACCATCTCTTCTTCCCCTCTTTCTTCATCTCTCTTCTGTAAAACACTTTCCAAACAGTGATATATACAGAAAGTTTACAAGTGACACATAGAACAAGAGAAGAACAAGTGGACGACGGATTACATGTTCGTTTGAGTTGGGCGTGAAACATATAATCAGGCGTTCCTTGACCTTGTGTCAAAAGTTTCTGAAGCTAAGATGAGCTGTCCTTTATATCCGGGAGTGACTACTGGAGGAAAACCCCGGAGGATGACTTACAGCCGGAGTCTGGAGAGAGAGGAGCAGAAATGGAAACCCGAGAACGGTGAAGTCATGCCATGATGTTAGTGATAGTAAGCTCCCCGAAGAAGAGAGAGAAGAGCATCACCCAGGCAATAAGTGCAGCGTTTAAACACAGACTGACGCTACGGCAATCTGTCATTAAGCCTTCAACTGAGAAACATCGTTTTTACATCTCTTGCCACAGTGAGGTTTGTGGAAGTGGGATGGTGTTTTTAGCAAAGACACGTTTCTGCTGAGATTTTTTCAAAAGTATTTTTTGAAGCGCCGTAAATAAAAGTCGGTTCACCTCCATTGTGTTTGTGTGACCAGAGAAGTTTCAGCGGTGGGTTTCTCTAAAAGTCTAAACCAACATTATCTGCAGGCATACGTCAAAAATAAAATCGATACAACGATACGTATCGATTCTGAATATTTGAGACGGTTTCAAGACTCAATTTTCTGCAGTATCGATACACCGAGTCGCGCTTTCTCGCTCTCCCTTCGCTCCGTCAGCGAATTAACTCAGATGACTTTTAAAGGATGAATCTAAGAAGAAAAAAATATAATATAATATAATATTTCTAAGAAAATATTAATGTTTTCTACAGTTAATCTGCTGTTCTCTGCTGCGAGACAAGAAAAGTCATATCTCGTTGTTTGTCCTCAATTATTCTTCATGGTGTCAAAAATGTTGTTGCATATCGATATTTTTTAAGGTCCTGTATCGGAGTATGTGCAAAGAAGTGTTTATTTTGTGTGGGATTTTAGGTGAACCAGCCCTTTAACGTCATGAATATACTCAGAAGTCTCACCCTTTTCTCCTGACAAGCTTGCCGAGAAGTCCATCTCTCTCGTTAACTCGTCCATCCCATATTTATCTGGTGAGATGATGATAAAATGTTGACCACTGTCATGTTCATACTCTGCCAAAAAAAGTCTGTTTCATTCCCCGTTGTAACTTTGGGTTAAACGGCATTTCAGCAAACATTTTATGCGAGTTATGCTGGGAAGGGTTTTGGGCTAAACACCAAACCGCTTTGATGTTTACTGCATAAATTGAAAATGTCAGGACAGAGAGAAAGTCTCATGATCATAAAATTAAATCCCAAAGGTCACAGTGAAAAATCTCACAGAGAGAACAACTCAACTCAAGTCAAAACAAAACAACTTTCCGGACACATCTAAACCTCACGCGAGAGGCTGAGACCACAAGAGAGGCTCCTGAAGCTTCAATGCATCATCTGTGGATTCCAATAGTCTTTTATTCACTTTGTGCCTTTGAAGACTTGAACCAACAAAAGAACAAAAGGCTTCAGTGGATCCCTGCACTGCTCTGATACACCATCCTCTCACCACACCCTGCCAGCCAAGGACATTTAACAACACGTGCCTCGTGTCCTGCACACTTTAATTCAACATTTAAGACAAAAAACAACAATCAATAGACTCTTTGGGTGACTAGAAATCACAACTTCTGTAATGTCAAGTGCAAGAATCAGGGTAAAAGTCAGTCAAACCAACACTTTATTCTATGTCCTCTCATCATCACAGCCTGGAACTGATCTGGACAGCCAGTTTAAAACGGCTCCAGCTCGTCCAGTTTCTGACCATGTCCTGCAGTATATTTAGAGGGATGTAAATAGCACAAGCGAAAGAACTTGTAAAACTATCCTGAGATCAGCGTAACAGACTAATTATATAGATCCTACTGGAAGGAAAAATGATCCCGAAACCCCCTGTTGGGTTTAACAGACAAGCTAAACAGAACTTGAAATTTATTAGCTATAAGAATAAAGACTTTGCAACACCGTCCTAACTTTAAAGCCAATAAAAAGGAGCTTGACAGCCCATCACCAAAGTCCCAGAGAGCAGTTGTTAGTGCCGAGATGCAGGAAACACCATCCACCATGAACAACTTCATATATATATATATATAAATATATAAACAGTCTCCAGGTAATCCCAGTGTACTTGTTAAAATCCATACCTTCAGCCAGCTTGAACAACAATCAATCAAATCCTGAGTCCTCCTCTACAAAGATGGACCTCTACTGATCCACAGGAGGAATGATAATGTGTTTATATGAAGTTGACGCGTCGTGGTGGGATGTCCTCTCTCTCTCTCTAACAAAAACAAAAAAAACCAGTCCTCCTCGGTCCTTTTGTGCCTCTTTCGCTCAACTTTCCCAGGCAAGTCAAAACACAGAGAGGTGGGCACCGGTCCCAGCCGCGCCCATCAGAGCTGCTTTGGCAGGCAGGTGTAGCAGACGGCACGGAAACTGAATCTTAAAAAAAAAAAAAAAGAAGAAGAAGAAGAAGAAGAAGAAGAAGAAAAGAAAACAGCGCCTGAGGGTACCAATTAAGTTGTCAGACTCACCTCTGCACAGACATTGGAGCGAGAAAAAGAAAAGTGATGATCTTCCTCCTCCACCTTTTTCTCCTCCTTCCCCTGCTGCTGTTAGTCACCACTTTTTGAAAAAAGTTTTGGGGAGGAGGTGGAGAGGACAGATTTGGGTTGGTGGGGGGTGTGGGTGGGATTATTTTCTTTCTTTCTTTCCTTCTCTCAGGTTCTGAATCTGCTGGTTCTATTGTGCGCAGCCTGGTGCAGCTGGAGCACATCTGGCGCGCACATTGGAAACATTTAAGTCTATATGCTTATTACATAACCAAACAGTCTTTTTGCCACATGCAAACGCACCAAAAAGCAGCGCAATAGTTGTCGGAATAGCTCTTTTTCTGCCGTGTTTTGGTCCGACAGGCTGTGCAACATGTTTGTGCAGCTGCTGCAGGATCACTTTCCCTATTTATTATTGAGATCAGTGTTGTTTACAGCTCCCCTCCGAGCTGCTTTTAAACCGCATGATCATAATGAAACTCCACATGTCCATTCATTTTTGCATTACTGCCATTCGGAGCCAAATTGGATGCTTTATTTCTCCACTGGCAGCCGCAAGCGCCACTGGGCTCCTTCACCCACCACACCCTGTGTAGACATCCACCCACCCTGCGTGACTCACAGCGAGCATGACTCCAATCTGCTCAAATGATGGAAAACAAATGGCCCCAAGGACAGTGAGGCGGAGGAGGAGCTCACATCGATGTGCGAGCTTGAATAATGCCATATCTCAAGGAGAGGAGAGGAAAGAAAAGGGGGGCTGGATTCAAACAAAAGAGTCCAGCATGGTGGGGAAACGCTGACTGGCTTTTCAGATACAACTCAGTCATGTAACAGCTCTCCAGATGAGGTCTTGTTATTTCTCTGGAACAGGAGAGAGCAGCAGACTCTAAAGTGCCCAAATTAGGTGAGATTAGAGTTCAAAAGAGCTGCATTAGAGGGAAAAAAGAGCTTAATTGTGCCAGGTTCAACAAGATAATGTGACACTTTCATGACTCACTGTGAAAGTGGCAGTGGACTGTTGTAAAGAAACCAACAGTTTAGCAAAGTTCACTCGCTTAAAGTGTTCAAAAACAAAAGGCATGAAAACTAAGCTTGAAAAACATTTTCCATGTTAAATCATGATTAGAAGATAAAGAACCTGAAACTAAATCATAATTATGAGCCAACAAGTAAACAATTATCTAATTATTTCGATTTTTAATATATAATTATGACTTTTACTATAATATTTTTTTTACTTTTAGGTAATAATTTAGATTTTTTTTTTTCTAATCTCATCATCACAACCTTTTTTCATATATCTGTGACTTTTAATTGCATAATTATGTTTTTTGATTCCATGATTTTTTTTTTTTTTTTTTTATCATTTTTATTTTATCATCATCATTTTGAATCTCATAACTTTTCCTTTTTATCTCATAATTTTGACTTTAATGTAATATTTTTTTATTTTTAATCCAATAATTTTGATTTTTAATCACATCATCATGACTTTAAATTGCACAATAATGACTATTTATCTAATAATTTAGACATTTCATTTTATATTTGTGACTTTGCATTACTTTTTATTATGTTTTTTCTCATAATTTTGACTTTTTATCATATGATCTTGACTTATTATAGAATTATGAATGTTTATCTCATAGTTACAAATGTAATAAGATTCCATGATGAACTGATGGAAAAGAATATTAAATAGGTCATAATGTTAAATCTTCTGTTGTGGGCGATGAAGGAATCTGCACCTACGTATGTTTACATCAACGTCACTGTGAAATCTCCTGCAGGCATCGTTTGTCCGTCAGGAGGAATGCATTTGTTTATTGTCAGTTATAAAAAGATAATACAGGGAAGACTGCACAGACTGACTTTGACTGGCATTCCAACAGTTTTATAGAGATGCAGCTGACGTTCATTTTCTCGTGGATGGAGAGAATAAATTCTGAGAATAAATTCCAGGTTGGCTGACTGCTGGCAGCTCGAGCCCTTCGCTGGATTTTATCTGTGTTTATGTACCTGAATACTTGGCCTAGAGAAAGGAACACAGGGATATTGTGCAGAGAGGGTGTAACAATTTACTTTTAGCCTTTTTTTCCGATGATTTTGGTCTTTTTCAATCCCTTGTATGAACCTGTGAGTTTAACTTTCATTGTTCAGCTTTTTTGTCCTTGCTTGTAGCCGTATGACTGTTCCTGGAAATTGTTCTTGGAATTAGAGTCAAATTCCTTGGACTTGTGCACATAGTTGGCCAATAAAGCTCATTCTAATTCTTATAGTCTCTGGAAAACTCAACTTGAGTTGAAGCAAATAGAATAAAACATATTGGATTAATCGACTAATTCCCCTCAGAATGAGTAGATTAACTACAAAAGGAAAATAATCTCCACACTTACGTTAAACTCAACACAAATATTAACAAACTGAGAGCAACTGTGACAGAGAGAGAAGCAACGATGTGTCATAGTGTAAGATTTAGACTATCATCGTTTTAGTTTTAATTTATGTGGTCAACACATTTGTTCATTACTTTTCTCTCATCTTTGACAAAAAAACCATGTCTCATTCAGGGGCAAATTCAGCAATGATGTGCAATAACCACAATCATCCAACTGGCTCAACAATCACTGGGTTACAGGTCAAACTGTCATTTCAAAAGCACTAAATTCAGTTAGAGGCCTCTTTTCACAGAGGATTTTCTGACATGTCAGAGTAAGACAAGCCCGAGTGTAAATGATATAATGAATTATGGCTGGATTACATTTATCTGCTATATTTATGGGTCCTGTTATTCCCCCATTCGCTCCGTCACACTGGGACGTCTGAACATAACGGGGCCATTAGTTGATAACACTGAGAACAAATCCTGCAAACGGTCTCAGCTTACAGTCGATATAATATATCAACACAATATTTTGGTCTGTCTGCATCACAGCACCTCCACATATACTTTTGTTGTGAAGCCCACGTGTTGTGTTGCTCAAAGCCTCTCTGTCGTGGCTTTGAGCCAATCACAACAACATGCACAGCGGCCTACATCACAGGACGACAGTGATTCATTTGACTAATGATCACCTTTTATTGGATATGTCAACAGTCAGGTAAATGTAATTAAACAAGTGAAAAGACTTAATATAATGATACTGATAAATCTTTAAGAACAAGCCAGCATCTTAAGGTTCAACAAAAGTCAAATAGTAGAAAAAATATGTTAATCTAAAAGCAAGTGCGCCAAGATGTCATTGATCTTACTGTGACAACTCAAAATGTCTGCTGGGGGAAAGACACATCGCACCAGAGCCAAAGATCTTCTGCATGTCAGTTAGTTTTAGCAATTTGATCATTTGGACCACTCAAGAACGATATCAACTCCAGCTGATTCTGCATTATTAGGTACTCCTGTGCCTGGTAGAGGGATTGCGCATATGCTGCCATTTAGAGAGCATGTTATGTAAACCTAGAAGATAAGGAAGTGTTGGACAAGACTCTGGTGCCACATGAAAGGGAAGTTTCCAGCACAGAAATAGCAGATAACACAGAGTGTCAAATGGAAATCAAAATAACCCGCCAACCCGAAATACAAAGTAACCTTTCAGCCAAGCGAATCACGTCTCCTCCACCAGAAAAGGGACTCAAGAGAACGAGCTGAGATAATCTACGAGTGCCACAATATATTCCTCCACTGCAGGATCAAAGCATATAAGGTGTGAATGGCGAGAAATGTATGTCACTCTCTGACCCGTTTATACATTTTGAGAAGAATGATTTGCCTGCTCAAACATGAGCTGAGGCTGTGTTCATGAGTGCACAGAAACCACAGCTGCATTTGATGAAAGAGCTGGCGTTCTCTCTCCGTCTCTCACGTAGCCTCTAGATTCTATAAACTCACACGGCTGCCACACTAACTTCATGCATAATGCCAAATGCAAAGCACAGCACTTTATGCCGACTGCTCAAAAGCATAAAAAAGGCACAGAAAACAGTCTCCTGACTCACACGTAGCAATTATCTTTAACCGTCAGCCCTGTGAGATTCATCCATATAAAATGCTAAAAATCCCCATTCCCTAGGGTGTGTAATATCAGACTGCCAAGTAGCTACTGATGTTCAAGTCGTGGCAGGATAACGTTTTAATTCACACCTTTCTCCTCGAGGCGACAGAAAAACACAAATACAAAAAAAAAGTGAAGGAAACAGCACAAGTCTAAAAAACAATACTAAACAAATGGTGAATACATCAGCCTGTAGGAGTTTAAAATAAATCCTATAATAGAGATGAATCAACTGATGAGAAGAGCTGAATCACAATATGAGTCGACCCCGGTAACCACGGTAACCAAGTAACACTGAACCCCTGCAGCTCAACAATCACTCTTCCTGTTTTACTTTTGACTTCCCTTGGAGCATGTTATTGTTCTTTAATAAATCCATCTTTACAAAGTGATTCACAGTAAACACAAAAACACAATAAAAAGTAATAAAAGAGAAATAAAGCTAATAGCATCAAGATAAAAAGTAGAAAACAAACAAACAAACAAAAAACAGTTGGTACATTCAAATACAGCCGTGTAAGACTTGCAGTTCCAACAATAAAGCACATTGTAATTTAAAAGATAAAATCAACCTTGAAATTTAAACACCTATACAGGAAAGCCTTCTAATAAAAATACATCTTTAAAGTGATTTAAAAAGAGGACAGGTATAGCTCCTCATGTTGAGGTACATTTATTATCATATACTATCAGAGACTTTTACTATTCATGTGACTAAGTATGGCTTCGAGTAGGCTTCTTCTCACATTACTGGGATTATAATGGAAATACTGGGTTTTAAAGCCGTCATTAGTGCGGAAACATAAAAAGCCGTCAACAACTACAGTTCCCAGGATTCTGTTCTGTAACGCGTCATCGAATTCTGTCCAATCGCTGCCTTTGGAGGTTTTCTTGAGCCGCAAAAATCAGGAAAAACAGACATGTGTGTTATCGCCTCGAGTTTCATGTTTAAGTCCACATTTTGGGCAGATTCAGTTTGTTTCTCGCTAGTTTAAACTGTAAAAGTGTTCGTCTACACGCACTCTGACGTGCTGTTGTTAGTTGTTTGTTTTTTGAAAGGAGTTCGTCGTGTTTGTTGAGGAGAAGCGAACGTTAATACTCGTTAGGCTGTTTTAGCTCTGACGTTACTGTATCTACAGCAAAAAACAACGTCAGTTCACATGAGTTAGAGAAAGTTTCACCCATGGAGATCACTCCTAAAGCGGGTAAAGTAAAAAGAGAGTATTCTTCACCTTGTGATTCAGTGGAGTCAAGCCCCTGTGAATTCAAACAGGGAAAGGTAGGTTTAAGTCTATTTTTGTGTGAAGGTAGCCACGACAAAGTGATCTTAAGTTATGTCAGATTAAAGAAACATTATCTAATATGTACTCTTAGTCACCAGTTGAGTAACTGTTTGCTCCATCATTCCTTCTTTGTCCTCTCCACAGCATCATCAGCAGCTGAGTTCCTCTCTGAAGGAGAGGTTGAAGAGATCAAGGCGCTCCTTCACCTCGCCCCTCTCTGTGGCCAAACGCCTTTGTGTTGATGATGATGAGGAGAATGATGGCCAACAAGTTTCAGCAGATTCCCGTCAGACGGTTAATAATCCACCACTGATCATCCCCAGTGTAGATGTAAACAGAGATGAGGCGAGAGCAGGGAGTGAAAGGTTTTCTGGAGCCATTCCCAAACCAACACATCCTCCTTCAAAAGACTTTGCACAACAACAAGACACACTGAAGAAGGAGGTTAAAGACAAGATGGAGACTGTGCGGAGGCTCAAGATGGTTCAAATGTACAGAGGCAAGGTATCAGCTACATTTTGATTTGTCTGGGTTGCTCCTAACATGATTGCCTCTGTTTCACTAGACTTGAAGTGACACATTGTCTGTCTCTTTCCCTAGAATGATTTAACAGAGCTCCAAGCATTGATCGACAAGTGGCGGAGTTGTGCTCAGTCAGCGCTGTATGAGCTCCAGTCAGAAGTCCCAGTAGATGGAAGAAAGGCCAGCCTGTCCGAGCTTATTGATCTCTTTGGTCTGGATGATGGCATTCTGCACTTTGACCGCACGGACGAGGACTTTACTAACTGATAAATTTACTTTAAAACACAAAGGACATTTAAGTTCATAAAAGTTCAATCAGTTTTATTTGATGCTGCTGCACCGTTTTTGTTCACAGCACGAGTTGTACATTTCATGTAAAGTGTAAATAAAATCTTGTTAACTGTTAAAAACACAGCTTTGCTCAGATGTGTTTCAGCTTATCAAGTGAAGGAAAGCTGCGGATCCTCAGACGCTGGACCTCAGCCCAGAGGTCAGCCAGCTCTTCTGCCTGTGCTCTGGCAATGTCCTCCAGCTTTCTCCTCTGGAGGATTTCCTGGTATCGCTCCTCTGTTGTAGCCGCCTGATTTTCCTCTAAAGCTAAACACCCAAAAAAAACACATTATCTGTCAGAACAGGCTCTGAAATCTACAGTGTGTTTCATTAGAGCTGAAATTAGTTTTAATTACCTGTTGCTTCATAGATGTGTCTCCTCTCTGCCACAGTCACCTGTATATCAGGTAACTGCTGCTCTACTATTGCGTTCTTCTCTGCTTTCTTCGCCGCCTGCCTGTTGAGCTGTTCGATCTTTTTTATGCGATGCTCCACACTCTGTTGATGAATCTAAAAATATTTGATAGTGTGTATAATGACTTAAAGCACCAAAAACAACTGAACAGCAATGTCTCTTTCTGGAAATCATGTCCCAGGTTACTTAAGATAATCCACAGACTGTTTTGTGAGCATTTTCATGTAGGAACTATTTTCTTTCTACCGAACTAAACCAAATCACAGTGGACAAGGAAACATGCATCTACTAATGGACAAAAGGCTCTTGCTCGTGGCAGCGATGGATGTAAGCATTCGTGGCATCTTCCTCAGCTGAGCTTTAATGATAGTTGGCTAAGTTATCCAGCCTCTCCCTCATGAGTAGATGTACACTTCCTTCTGCACAGTGATTCAGTGGGTGTAGTTCAGAACAAAGAAAACGGCTCCTGTGGACTCTTTGAAAAATAACAGCTTCAACAGCCCTTTTATCCTGCCACAACTACCTACTACTCACTGAGCAGAGTTTTTAGTACTTAGCCCAACAAAAACATTCTTCCTGTGATACATAATATTAATATAATTAATATAATTGTGATATTAATATAATTACATGTAAATGTAAAAGAGATTAGAAAAGCAATTAGATTTAGAAGAAAATATCAAGTTGGTCTGCTTTCCTTCAAAACCCCTCAAACATCTGTGACATTTTTTCTCACTTTTATTTGAAAACAAACCACACGTGCACGGCACGTTTCTCTGCATGTGCGCATGAGAAGTTGCCAGGATCATGGAGGAAGTAATGCTGTGGTCCACCAGGAAGGCGGAGTTGGATAGCGTGTGTGCCCAGCGCAAAATGGATGAGACACAAGAGATGAACATACTGTGGGCCACTGACATCAGAATGCCATCTTATTTGCCAATAGGCCAATGTCAGTCAACAAGGCACTGATGTTAGGCTGATTAAACAGTGCATCCTTAATTTCTACATGAAACGGTCTGTGGATTGTCATGAGTATTATATATCAAAGAGAAAGCAGGCATCTTTACTCTGATAAATAGCACTACAGTTTAGAAGAAAAATAAATGTCTTTGATCGCATTGTTAGTTTTCTATTACCTTTTCCTGGAAAGCTCTACTTTTCCTCAGAAGGGAAGCCTGCTTGGACATGCTGCATTCTCGATCTGCCCTGTGGAGGAACTGCAAAAAAAAAGTGAAAAACAAAAACAATTAAAAAATCAGAACAGATAGAGCAGCAAGATCAAGTCTCCTACAGTGGTTTTCTATCTAAGTGTCAACTTGTTTGATGAAAGATTTCACAAACAGTCATGGCAAAAACGCTTCATCATAAAATGTCCCCAGGATGGATTTGTTTAGATTCAAGGTTTTTCTCCCTCAAGGTCTCAGGGGGGCCTAAACAATCACAGGAAGCTGAGTGCCACGCCTCGGCAGAGCTACCTGGACCTTGTGCCAGAGGAAACTGGCACTGAGGCCTGGAAACAAGTTTTGTTTTATGCTGTACTCATCCACTTTTTGAAAATAAGGTGATGGATGACTCATTTGATCTACATGTTTTCTTTCATTGCTCAACCATCACCTCTGTGTTATTTTTTACATGGCTAACTTGTGAAATACCTTGTGTTTCTTTTTCTGTGTGAAGGGGTTAATGATTGCAAGCACGAGCAAAGTATGTTCTTGTCAAGTTTTATGGTCTGTGTTTAATTAAACTGCATGTTGGCGCCTTGGATTGACATTTCCTGCCAAGTGAAGCAAATGAGCTTTTTTGTTTTTCCCAGAATTTTAATCATTGTGTCAAGAAGGACGAAATATTCACATAGAAATAAAGACAAAATTAGTCTTTACCTGTTTCATGAAAAAATGGGGTGGGGTGTTCGTATGAAAAGGGTGTGTGTGTGTCCGCGATCATAAAAGATGATCCATCTGTACTCTGGGATGGTAACAATTTTCTGCTCGCAAAACATCTGACAGCGCCAAAACAGAAATACCTGCCGTCATATCAGCGACTGAGGTTTGGCCAAAAATGTGAACAGGGTTTAAGTTTCGTCCCAAACATTGAGATTTCAGGGATATTACAAGCAGATGTTGAACTTTTGACATGTAATTGCCATGTCGGAATTATGTACAGAGTCAAATCTGGTTACTATCTGGTAGCATCATTGCTCAGAACGTGTTATTTAGTGGTTTTTATCCAGTATTAGAGCTAAAATTAAATGCAGAGTTCAGGTGTTTTAGTATCCTGATTACACTCACATCCTGTTGCTCTTCTGACAGTCGTAACATCTGGATGTCCCTCGCCTTGTTGTTGAGGTCCTCTATCAACATCCCCAACTTCTTGTGCTCCCACTGCAGCTGGATGATGCCCTTACGGAAGTCTTTGCGCTCCACCATGGAGGCGATCTTCTGCTCTCCAATTTCCTGAACGTATCGGTAATTATTGTTTTATAAACACGGACATCTTCATAACGGGTTTGTTACGTCCTTGTTTTTAAGAATCTGAAATTAAAGTGTCTGTGTGGTTGTGTTTGTGTAGGCTGACCCTGATGCTGTTGTTCAGATCCTCCACCACACTCCTGTGGAGAAGTACGGAGTCAGTGTAGTCAGGAGTCAGGTCTGTGGTCGACACCTCCAGCTGGCCCTGTTTGAGTACGAACTGGACTAGTATGTCCGTCAGGAAATGATTCTTCTCCTTATGCAAACTAGGAGAGAACAGGACAAGGAAAATGTTAATTCGCTTTTACTATATTACCTATGATTATTGTTACAGTGAAAGCGACTGATTTTGTTGGCTTCCGTTCCGTGTCATCGTGTCATCCCTACTGTCATATGTAATGTGCAACATCACAATCATACCTCTGAAGTTCATCAGAGATATTTTTAATTTCCTGTTGAGCAGTCCTTTCCTCCTCTTTCCTCCGCTGCAGGAATGCCTGCATCTCAGCGAGAGTCAAAGCTTTCACTTTTACCTGCAGACGATGGGTCAAACAATGAGCGGACAACTAGCCACAAGAAACAAACAATCATTGGGAAAATCTTCTTGTGAAAAAAGTTAAAATATTTGTTTTTTTCCAAATGCAGTGGAGAAGCTACATCTATAAATTGGAGGGTTGTGTATAAGTGTGATTAGAAAGATTGAAGTTTGTAAATAGACTATAAAATATTGTGTTAATTGTATATATCCAGCGTGAAAACCTCTGCACTGTATGTGCTTCAGTGAAACAATGTCTGTTTTCAATCTTTGAAGGTGCTCTGTTGAACTTTCTGTGTTGTTCTGGAAACCAGTAGTTTATGTTAGCAGGCTAAATTTCTAAACTAACGTTAGCTACTGTTGCTCTTTGTTAATAGTGGAGAGAGGCTCTGAGATGAGGCACTTGATAATGCGTAGTCCACAGAGTCCTTTGCAAAGAAATCCCAGTCCAGCAGTATTAAACAAACGTAAATAAATCATCCACAAGCTTGTAGAGGCAACTGAAAGAGACTGTGAAGGTCTCATTTTTCACGTCACGTTACAGTCTGCTCACATATGGCCATTAAAATAAGTTAATAATAGATGTCTATCACTACAAATTGTCACATAGAGCCCCTTCACCCGGTCTGTGTCTTTAATTTACCTTGTGCTCACTCTCTACTTTTGTTTTGCGGACAAAGCAAAAGTTCTCCCAGATGGATGGGTTCAAGCCTTCTGGCATATTCTGCGGAGCATCCAGTTCCTCCATCGCCTTCAGCATGTTACTTAACGCATCAGGAGCTAGAGAACCGCACAGACGCTGCTCTTTTAAAGGGTTGGAGTTGTGGTCGGACTGGGTCCTTATCTTTTGAACCCTGATGCACACAAAGAGACGAAGAGAGTGCGCTGCAACTGTTCAATCATGTAGAATTATGATGTGGTTATCAAATCATGTAACTTTCAGCACAACTGCATCATGTTCGTAACTAAATGTATTACAAACCTGGGTCTACGCTTGAATAATTTGTATAGCTGATCGACCGCATTGCTCGGTAAATCAAGGAACTCCTTCCTGAATTCTTTGTCCAAAACCTTTGGATAGATGGATTGATATTATATTATAAACGTGCTCTTACAGTCACAATGATTTCATTATTCTACCAGCTGGCTTACTCTGTCTTCAGCTACAGTGCTGTCATAGTTCTCTTGAAACAACTCAACTTCTTCTTCGTGTCTCCTCACCTCTTCCCCAATTTTGTCCTGCTGAAGAAATATATGTCAGTAAGGCATATAAGCAGCATGTATGTGAAATTGTGACAGTTTTGAAGCATGAACAAATTAGCATGCCGCACAGGTTGGCTCTTGCAAAAAACACGCCCGAGGGATTAGCAGCTCTTCATAGATTTTGGAAGAACACCATCCACTCACAAATAACAGAATCTGAAGCTGGCAGTCATAAATTCCTTCAGCATTACTGTGTTCACATTTTCTGACCTTGTGTGCCATCGTTTTTTCAAGTTTGTACTTGAGCTCCATCTCTCGATTTTTCATCTCCTCTCTTATCTGAACTGCATACACCAGATACGTAATCTTGAGCTCTTCCTGTTAAATACAAAAATGACACTAAACACCGTTTTCAAAGGTGTCATGCACACCAGATGTCATATGTCATAATTATCTCAAGGAGGAAACCACAAGAGAAGAAAGGGCCCTTCATCTTGAGTGAGGAACATGAGGAAAGTGAGGGGGGGTCAATGTCTTTCCTGAGTGATCTGATCACACATGGACAGCTCTAGGTGTGAGCACCTTTCAAGACGCATTGAGATCCAATATACACATTTGGAGGTGGTCTGGGCAGCATATGACTACATTCTTTAAGCAGTGTGTACGCACATGTGTCCTTAGCCACACTGACATTGACTCACTTCTTAACTGACGCCCTCCACTAAACAAGAAGAAGCCACAAAAACAGGCAGCATGCATTACAGACTGGCTAATTTCCAAGTGGTTCGCTGTACCATAAATTACATGTCTTTGCTCTCTTCACTTGTCGAAGTCAGCAGCAGATGTCTGCAAACACACTGTTTCAACTAAGTATTGAACTGGTGATGGCAATATTACCAGACTCCCTTACAATTAACGTGATTTTAAGAGTTGTTGTGTGAAAAGAAACCGGACAGCTTCGTGAAAACATTTTTGACAGATTCTTAATCATTCATCTCGTAAATCTGCAATACATCAAGTTGTTTCTTTCCTTGTAAAAACTGTTCGTTTGTTGCTGTGTTTGTGTCTAAAGTGGATCTCACCCCCAAAATATAGCATTTACAAGAAAATTATGAGAGGAGACAAAAGAGTTTAATTGTTGGGTTTGGGTCAAAGCTGTTAAAAAGTGATTGGATCACTCAGGACGGATGTTAATACCACGTCTGATAAAGAGTTCAACCACAAGTCACTTCATGCACTGCAGGTGTGTGTGTGCTTGTGTTGGCTCACCTGATATATCGCCATTTCACATTTCACTTTCTTCTCAAAAAGCTTTCTCAAAGTTTCATCAAACCTTTGGGTTGCCTCCCTAGTGGATGCCTGCAGGTTTTTCATTTCACATTCCAGTGACTGCAATTACAGAGTTAATGAGTTGACTCACATTGATCACTGATCACAAGTTCTGATCATATTTCTGATCCTAGAAAAGAACTGTGAATGCTGTAATACCTTTCTGTATTTCTCCTTCTCCAAACTCAGGTCTTTGGATTTCTTTTCATACTCTTTGAAGACTTTCTTCTCCTCCTCAGTCCAGTGGATGTCAGGTTTGGTCAAAACAAACTCAGGCGGAGGTATTTCCTGTGGAGTCAATTCAATAGAAACTATGTGCCCTTCATGCTTATTGGTCTAATTCAACTGACACTGAATAGAAAAGAATTTAAGTTAAAAAAAAACATAATTTGCCAAAATTTAGAGAATTAGAGGCTACAGTTAGATGTAGCATTTTGTTTACGTCATAGGAAGTGATGGCAGGAGGCAGGGAAGAGTTTTCTTTCGTTCTTTGATCTGATTATATAATAAATTAACATCTAATAATGAAAAACTTAATTTACATTAGAGAAGTGACCAACTTTTATATATTTTCACAGCTCCAGGACAGGTTCTCTTTTATTTCAACAGTCCACAGCCCAAAGATATTCAGTTTACTATCACATGTGACGAAGAAACTCATTAAATCTTCACATTCAAGTTGAGAGGCTGAAATGATAGGTTCTTGCTTAAAAAATGACCTAATACGTTTTCAAAAGAGTTATCTCATTAATCCATTAATTGTTACAGGTATAATTCACAGTATTTTTCTATTTTGCTGACGGCTTTAAGGGTGCTGATTTACTAAAGATAAACTTCACCACTTCCCTGACAGACCTTTATATTAGCCGGGTTTCAACATGAAACTGACATAGAAGATAATGCTATCTGCAAATCAAAGTGTCTAAAAAATGTCATTTCATATTGATCAAATATGTGAGTAGACATTTCACAGGACACTTGGTATATTACTTTGTACAAAATAATATATCTGGGATTAGTTCATTGGCCCACCACTTTCAAGATGTCCTCCCGTTTCACTTCTAGCACTCCGTCCATCATGTCACCGAGAGCTCTGTCGATAAGGTTATCACCCTAACAGAGAAAGACCTCATTAATGACAGAACTGAACATCTATTTACGACTTGCTATATCTACTTTATAGACATATAAGACAGCAATGTATTTAATTTCATTGTGGCAAAGGACTGTTACATGTATGCTTACTTTCGTCATCAGTTGCAGTTTTTTGTATATGGAAGTATTTGAAGAATTTGTAAATAGCGACAAACAGAAAACAAAAACACATTTGTTATGGCAGCATACCTTGGCAGCCAAACGTCTTTGCTCTTCCAACTTCTTCCTCTCCTCCTCCTTTTTCTGCTCTGGGGTGAGGAATCTTTCTGCTTTTATCTAGAGTAGGACAAAGGTGCATTATCTCTCTGGTGAGGTGTGAAAAAACCTCTTCGACAAAGACAATTACACACAATTTCGCATTTCACAAAAGAAACAGACAAACCACAGAGCAGTTCAGGATGTTTGTTGAACTTTCTGTGAACTTTTGTCAACAGTTTTAAATGTTTGATGAGGAGGTCAGTCACCTCAGAGTCGTCTACAGAGAGCAGCCTCTCTGGCTGCTCGCTGTCGGTAAGGCAGGGCTCCCACAGCTCCTCGTTCATGTCCAGCTCCAGCATGATCGCCCTGCTGTGCCTGTTCCTCTCCCTCGCACGGTTCAGCTCCTGCACCTTCTGCCTGTGCACGGCCTCAAATTCGGCATTGAAAGCTGTCTTGATGCGATAAATCACATCCTGCATTCGGAGTCGGGTGAAATTCAGGAAAGAAAAAATACTAGTTATGATCAGTTCTTATAAATACCTTATTTTATGCGCTCTTTATTTCACTTTCTTTGTTTTAGTTAGTGTTACGGGCACTGTTTTGGAAAAGTACTGTATGATATAAAGGCATCATTGTCACACTTTTGCTGAGCTCAAGCAGTTTTTGAGCAGGTTCCCACCTGTAGCAGAATTATCTGGTTGATCCTTTGTTCTGTGGTTTGCAGGCTGAACTGACTGTAGATGTGGGGATTTGAATATCCTAACTCAGCGGAGAAACTTCCCGTCACGGCAGAACTCTTCGCCTCATGGCCTTCCTTCCCCTGCTCTTCCTCCTTTGCGATGATTGTGTTGGAATCTTTATTTAAGTTGCCCTGCTGCAGTTTAAAGGTGGAGACGACACTTTGAATTAGAGAGAATCTGTGGCCGTGAAATTACAAACTTCATCCCAGTGAAGATAGCTATCATATCAACTTTCTTTCAGCCACACGACCATAAATCTAGAGGAGTTTCAACACTGTTGGATTGGCAAGTGTTCAAGCATTTAAAAAAGTTACAACCTTGAAGGGTCACAGATAGGACTGTGATTCAAAGCGTCAAATTATTTCCCAGCTGCAAACCTGTTTTGACTTGAGTGGTTTTGCCATAAAATGTATTCCCAGAGTGTAAAAACCCACACACTTAACACAGACTTAAGAAAATGTAGAACTTTTGATGCTGTAACTTTGCATGCTGCCTTTTCTGTTTTAAATTAAACATATTGAGCAACATATCACCAAACTCATACTAACTCGTCACATGTGCTCCTCTTTGCAGTGCTCACAAGAATCTAAACCACAGATTGTTCAGGCCTGTTTTGGACCAATTTTGCTTACGGTGCAAGCAGCCTCTTCTAACTCCCTCAGATTCTGAATCCTGTGAAGGACCTCCATCTCTTTCTCCGTTCGCTCCTTCAGTGGATAGTTCTTCACCTCATGCTCAGAGTGAAAGGCCTGGGGGAGACAGCAAGAAGTGATTTAAAACTCTTACACACTGGGATTATTAAGAAATATAACACTTAAAGCCATTTTACCTTCACAGTCCTGCCTTTGACCTTCATAGTATCCCAGCATTCGCTCTTCAGGACATCACGGAGGTAACATTTGGCCAAATTCTCCAACTCAAACTCATTTCTCACCTACAATGACAGTGACTGCATTAAGAATCCCTGTAATCATGACCTCAAAGCAAAATTACCGCCCATGTTTGTGTGTGATTTACCCGAACAACTTCCTGCTCCACCATGGCCTCCAGTCTCCCCTGCTCCTCAACATCCAGGTTGAACTCACGTTGTTCCAGACGCTCGATATCTGGGAGGATTTCGTTTTCGCGCATCATCTCTTGAATCTTACAAAACAGAAAACACAATTAAATCGTCAGATTGTTGCTTTGACAACATTTTTTGTTTGTTTGTTTTTTTGTTCTGGGGACCCTATTTTCCTCCGAGAACAGCTTGTTTATTCAGTTACCTCATTAAAATGAAACTGAGTTCAGATTTGCTCTCCAAAACTCTACAACACCAAGTGTCTTTTTAAATAAAACTTCTTTGTTGAAGCTCTGTATACTAATTTAATGATAAGTTTAAACAAAGGTAAAATAAGAAAATAAATTAAAATAAGATGTACATTTGAATCACTTTAAATTCAATGTTGACTTAAGTACGAATATATGCAAGCCCAAAGGCGGCCATTTTTTTTTTTTACTCTGATGAGGGCCTCATTTGCTGAAACACATTGGTATGAATTTACTTACGATTCAATAGCCATTAGATATTAAAGGCTTTTAAACTCATCAACCTCTTGAGAGCCTCAGATTTCCTCTTTGTTCTATTTTATTCATTAGCTTTTGGGTGCTCATTTATTTTGTGTGTATGTGTTGCCCTGGATAGTGAGCTGCTGCATATAATTACAGGGATAAGTCTCATTTAATTGAAGAGCACTTACCAAAAATTTTTAACAGCACAGTATTTGTGCTTACATGCAGTGAGGGGTTTTGTTTTGTCAGCAAGCTCTGCATTTACTGTGCTAAGTTTTTTCTTGCACAAGAATGAATAAATATCCTCTTAAGTAAGGACTAAAACAAATACGTAGGTTGAGGAGAAGGGACTCCTGATGGAAACTAGCCGTTCAGCTAACTTGGGTGCAATTACAGTTGTTTAAATGTTGATTAATGAACAAACTGATGGTCAAACTCACTTACAGTGTCACGTAACTCTTTGACTGTTTTTCTCAGGTTTTTCTTTGTCTCAGAGTATCGCTCATTGTCTTCTTTTAGAACCTGTTTAAGTTAAAAAGATTAAAAACAAATGAAAAATTAAGTCAGAAAACAAATATAAAGAATATAAACATACCAAAACAATAGTTGCACACACGACATATCAAAAAGGATTCGTTTTAACAGAGTTATATCAGAGGATATAAACCATTTCTGGGCACGGAAGTCCACCCTGTACCTCCGCCCTGATCGTGACAACTCATATTCACCATAGAGAGGGTGTGATACATTGCTAAGGATCGTCCGTCCTTTTCTGCCTACTGGGTCTCACAAGGTAGTGAAATACTGTGGTGTTGTTGACCCACAATCTTGCTAGACATATTTTCAATCTTACTGAGTTTGTTCTTGTAAAGAACCAGGCGATGAAGCAGAAATTCACGAGACTCTCTTCGAATGAACAAAATCCATTAAAGTATTGATTTGATTAGAATTAGTTTGTGCTATGTCAGCTTCACAATAAACACACCTTCGGGCAGTAAATTAAAGTAAATGCCAAAAATCCTGTTAATTATAATACATTTCACAACATACATTTCATCACTCAACCTGATGCAGCTTGATTTAAAGAGAAGTCCTCACATGACCGCGGTGAGTCAGAGTAGAAAGCATGTCGTAGCATAAAAGCAGACTGGAAAGTGCCTCGGCCCCTTTCCTATGATTGATTTTCAATGAGCGTAGAACCCATTATTCAAAGACTGCCACACCTTCAGTATCAAAGAATTGTTATCAAGAAGCTTTGTCAGGTAACAAAGTACTTTCTTTTTTTTTTTCTTTTTACAAATGCTTATCATCTTCATATTTCTTTGCTGCTTGCTAATTGGTTGTTTTTCCTCACTCACTACATGACGATAAATCAAGCTGCTGCTCAGAGAAACTGAGTGCCAACAAAAACACAGCAAGATATCACACACAGGTGCAAAGGGTACTGTCGTAACCCTCCACCTGCAACGGCGTAGAGACATGACAGAGGTATCTAAACATAGTTAACATTGTTAACATTATGCCACCACCGCAAATATCATGGTATCTTAGTCACTAACCGCCTCTCGCCTGCTTTCCAGCCAGGTGGGGTGTGAAGGTGGAGCAGACAGTAGGCTGTTATAACTCTCATCCTGCTCCGTCACATCCACAGACGCTGCTTCAACACCGACCTGCACATTACAAAATGACAAACATACAGATACATAAAAGCATTTGCTTGAACACATTGCTACAATGTTAATCTAGTTGAGTAACAAACAAGGCCCTTGCATGAAAAATAATTAATAATAATTAAAATAATTTGATTGAGCAATATTCAGACCAGATTTATACCACAGTGCCTGAATGAAAAACACAAAGTTGTTCTTGTATGTTTGAAACAGCTCAGAAACAAACAGTTTTCTTACCAACACTTCACATTTATCCTCATATCATTCAAACTTAATGGGATGTATCACATTTTATCATCCATCATGCTAAATACAGCTGGAAAATATCATCATTATTATATGTTTGTAATAAAATGATTTTGTTGAAACTGTTTTATAGAGGTGTTGAGTCTGATTTTTAATTATTTATGAGGTTATAGTCTTTGATGCTGCTGAATTTGATATTTATCCTGCCTTTTTGGCAGTTAGAACACTCCTAAACAGGATTAACTTACTGCTAATTTAAAATACAGTTTACCTCACTTCCCTCTGATTTTTCAGTTGCAGCTGGAGACCCTTGGCCCCACTCAGGCCAGTCAATAAGGACAGAATTCTCTGTATCGAATATGTTGTTCAACAGATTATCCATAGACTGGCTGTACTGGGTGGCTTTATTCACTTTACCAGCATCCACACCTTTAATCCTGTTTGAAGCCATGAAAACAAAACAAAAACACAATAAGAGAGCAGATAAGTGAATATATTTGTTATGAATAGATCGACCACATGAGAACAGGTGAAATAAGGGACAAAAAAGTTGGGCGTGGTCACGGTGGCAATGAACAGTATCAAACATTCAATTCTCTCCGTAATTTCTTAGTAGCTGTTAGCTGTTATTAATTCATGGCACAACTGTACACAGCTTAAACACACAACAACCATGAGTAATGAAGAAAACTAACTGCTGCAGGGTGACACCAGAAAAGTATTTTGCAACAACCAGAATTTACCCTTTTTATAAGGTTGTAACTGATCAAAACTGTTTTTTAGTCTAATTTTTGGGACAGTTACGACAGGATTCTGGATTTTGGAGAAATGCTTGAAATTCAGGATAGTCCCAGTTTTTTTCAGGACGTCTGATCACCCTATTTATAAAGGAGTGATGATGACCAGTTGATCCATAAATCCCTAAAAATATAGAAATCAACATTTTTACTGTGTGTTTAAATGGAAATAAAGCAACCTGTACAGTAGACAGAATTTTTCCTCTCTCTTATTTTATATTTTTTACCACATACCTAAAATGAGTCAAAACTGTAGAAGAGTGAATTATACATCAGATTTTTTTCAGTAAAATGCAGTCTAACTATTAACAATCACCTCACAGTGAATCTAAGAGAACAACAACCTTAAAGGATAAGGCTGTCTGCATTCTTCCATTGTTTTATTCCCAACAAATCCCATGAAAAGACCAAACTAACAGTAATTAGTTCATCCCTCTGTAATTTCTGCCCTCCCTGCCCCGTCTTTTGCATTCAACACAAAGCCCATTTGTTCCTACTGAAGACATAAATCTTAAAAAAAACAGTCACAAATACATAATTACATTTCTTTCAAAGGGTTTTAAAGTAATTTCATAAAACAGTTGTACGCTGTGCTTTTTTTTATTTAGCAAATGTTACTAAAAACCGGAGTCAAGAGTGTCTTGAGGACAGTTATTTTGATTTCTATGGCATAGAGGAAAAAGCTATTTAAGTCTTTGGCTACACAGATAATATTTTTACTTGTCAATCTATTGTTGGTGTTGGTCTTTTGTAGGATTTGTTGGAGATGTCCAAAATGAAACAGAATATGACCAGCCACTCCTTTAAATTCCCACATCATCAACAAAGCAAGCAGCCAAGAGATTAGACACACAGTGAACCACTAAAAGATGTAAAAAAAAAAAGAAAAAAAGAAAACATTAACACAACAGGGATTTACGATAATAGCAAAGTAGTAACAGCTGAGGAAAAAGAAGAAACATTTTCTAAAGTTCAAAAGAAAAGCATAGAGGAGCCAGCAGATGTGGAATGTGAGTGGGATCTGATTCAGTGTGGAGATTGTGCTGTTAAATTCATTGGATCGTTGTTTTCCTCAAAATTATGACCATGAACACCCCCAGCTTACCACTTTAGTTGTGTTTATTTACTAGTGATCCACAGAGTCGATACAGAGAGAGGGAATACTCTTTTTGAAAACTGGTCTATGTTTACTCAAACTGCAGAAGAGTGACATTACTCCTGCGAGCAACAGTTCCCTCTACTGTTCGCAGTGGTGCACTTTGTAAGACAGGCTGCTTTCTGCTTTACCTGAGATTGGCACACACAAGGGACCCATCGTTAAAGCCAGTTGTGAGGAGCGTCTGGCTGTCTGCAGAGAAGGACACACTCCGAACTCCACCATCACGGCATGAATGACACTGCAGCTCAATATACCGCTCCTGTAGTGGCAGCAAAACCGTTGTTATACACACAACAGACAATGAAAACATGACTCAAATGTTTACAAGAATAAAGTGTAACAAAATAAAATGAGCAGCCACCATGGAAGCAGTTTCTCGGATGCGTAGCAGGCCATCTCGACCCACAGAAGTGAGCCATAACTGGTGAGGAGACAGAACAAGAGAGGCAGGGCCCAGAGGATGACCCCGCACTTCCTGCTCTGGTCTCAGGTGGACCACCAGCTGACTGGAGTCTGTGTCCTGTACATAGAAAAGGATAATGATTTAATGTGTGTTAACACCCAGATTAAATGCATCAATGATATTTCAGGTGAATGAAGACAGAGAATTATGTTTACAAGTATCAGAAACATTAGCAGCAGTAAACCTGAGGGAGCTGAAATCGCTGAAGAGTTTTCTTCTTGTGGCAGTAAGCAAAGACCCCGCTGACTCCCAGGACACAGGATTGAAGTGGATGAGGCACTTCGTATCTGGACACTTTGACGATGTGAGGAGACAGGCAACCATGCCGGTCTACACAGTCTAGACCTGCAGGTCAGAGTCACATAATAAATATTTTCAGTGTTTCATTCACCTTAAAAGATCTTGTGTATAAAATGTTGAAATGGCTGTACCCTCACCACACTTCATGTTTTATAAATTATGATAATCACGAGTCACATCTCCTGTCTCACTGCCTCTTCCTCTCTTTCGGCAGGGTAGTTTGAGGGGGGAGGGAGTAGCAAAACTGCCCAGCAACAACTTTTTACATTTTGAGGAAGTGGTTCAGATGATTAATCGTGGAATGTGTTTGTTGACTTTAGATTTTTCTTTCCCCCCAATTGCTATAACAGCGAGGATTTCCGTGACGGCCCGCCATCACAAAATGTTGCAAGTGAAAACACTGATGGTAAAATGTAAATAAATAAGTCAATAGAAACAGTCAGGCTCCTTTTCATGTTTATGTTCTAAACAATTCCAGGTCTATAGTCATGATTACTGCAGAGCGCCTGCAAATCCTGCATCCACATATCTACAATAATACTGAGGGATTCTTCAGTCAATGGCACCTTTGTTTGTAGAGTAGAAGAGCTGTATCAATTTAAGCATTAGACAATTATACAATTTATCCTCAGACTTTTCTCTGAAGTACTTTCTTGGCCTTCCTTGGCTTACTTCATAGGACAGTGTGTGCAGAGT
The DNA here is from genome assembly GCF_900880675.1 of Sparus aurata. Classification (NCBI taxonomy): domain Eukaryota; kingdom Metazoa; phylum Chordata; class Actinopteri; order Spariformes; family Sparidae; genus Sparus; species Sparus aurata. The sequence continues at coordinate 24,540,308 of NC_044201.1, forward strand.
CTTTCTTTCTTTTACAAAATGATTCAACCTTTTCTGAGAAAATGCATATCATAAAGAACAGTCTTTTTTACTTCTTAAAACATGTCTGGAGTGGCTCTTTAACTATCATGTAGGTAGCACACACTAAAATCATGTTTAATAATCCCATTTAACCTGTGTGGGCACAACTCCCGTCTGACCAAATGTTTCTTTCCTTTTAAAGACCCATCTGTCTCATGGTCTATCTTGTTCAACATAGTTTTCCAGGCAGTATAAAGAGAGCGTGTGTTTCTGTAAACCCCCAGACACTTTTCTTTCTTTTCAACAGTGTAAGTGACGACATGTCTAAACATTTGGATCAAAATGTCCAGTTGAGTACTATTAATGGTTTATGCTAATGTCTGTGGATGGGGTTTTCTCTTTGGAAGCATGTCCACTGTCAAAGCACATCCATGGATGAATGATGAGATTCCCAGAGTTAAAACAAAGAGAACGGAAAGCCAGAAAACTGCAACTTCTTTAGTTGCTGCTTACACATTTTGTAACCGTAGCAAGCCGCAGGCCATTATTACTCAGTTAATTTCTACCGACTAGTACAATCCTTGGCTTTTGGTTTAATCACCTTGTAAATCTCTCCTCACCTGCAGGAGATGATGATTCATTAACTCATTTGGTGCAAGTTGCAAAGTAGATTCTTCACTTCTCCCATGTCTGCAGTGGACCCCCTGAGCTTCTGTCCGAATGTCTTGCTTTAGATCAATATCACCGCATGACCCTATGAATAATTTATTGCATGAGACCCTCAACCTCTTTTATAAAAAGTTATCTCTCTTCTGGCTGTGCAAAAGGTAATTGCATGACAGCCTGTGATTAACAAGGTTAAACAGGTGCCAAAAAAAAAAAAAACAATTAAAAAGAGAATAAGTCATAGATCAATGTATGTCACCAGTGTTACCTGTAAGGTCCCTCTCCGGCAGAGAGAGCATCGTGAGCAGGCTACCATCATGATTTTTGCCCTCCTGTCCAGTGCACAGCACAAGAACTTTCACCTGCTCACAGTCCCTGATGCACTGAGTGGACAGCGACAGAACCGGTCCAGGAACAACTGGAATAGAAGGACAAGAGGATGCGGGTCAGCTTGATCTTTCAATTATTAAACCTGCAAAACTTGTGTTACATTGAGAGTACAGTCATTTTCTGTAAATCCATTGATCAGTTCTAAGGTAAGAAAAATAAAATAAAAATAAAAATGCATTAATATGAACAGCGTTTTGGTTTGTACAGAAGAGCAGCAACAAGTACAGTCAATTTAAACATGTTAAAAAGAGAATCTACCTGTGAATCCTATTACTGAAAACCCCTTTGATGGCTTTGCATCTAGTACATAGATATGTGAATCTGAGGACCCAGTGAGAAGGAAGTGTCCCTCTTGATCAAAACTGTAAAAAGAAGAAAAAAACACAAACACCACATACACAGACATCTGGCATAAACACACTATAAGAAAGCGTAAAACCATTTAATGGGACATTTTAATTTGCTTTCAAGACCATGAGTGGAAGAACAGTTGTTCCCTCAGGGTTTTATGGGGAGAGATAACAAGTGCCTCTACTTCACAAATATATGATGAGATACTACATGGTTGGAGGATACTTGCACTAGGTGATCCACAGAAGCTTGGTAGAGATGAACCTGGTGCACCAGGCGAGGCTGCTGCTCCCTGTTCAGGTCGATAAAGAGGACGTTTCCTGAAACTGTTCCAACAGCTGCATACTGTGCAATAGGACAACAGGCCAGACTTCTCACCTAGACAGACAGTTTTTATTTAAGTCATTTTCAACAACCAATGAGAGACGCATCAATTAGCAGCTGACAATGCTACCAAGCAATTAAAAAACATTCTAGCCCTTGAGACTGCGTTGACAGCATCTCCCCAATTATCCAGACCTCTTCCGCGCTGATCTCCATTTTGTTTATGCTTTGATCATGTGTGCGGGATTATGTTTGAACCCAGCTTCAAAATGTCAAAGTGGTATTCATTTGTGAAGTTTATCTTGCTGGAAAAAACATTAAAGTATCATAAATTTGTGTTTGCCACAGAGCTTATCTTCTGCAATCACTCAAAGTCCAATAGGCTCTTTGTCAAAGAACCAGGCCGATGCCAACTTCTGGGTTAGTTACAAAACTTACATCGTCCCTGCTGCTCCCTACATACAATTGGATTTTTTAAAACCACTTAGTCGTCCCCTGCTGTTCATTAGTAAGAATGCATGTTGGTACCTCTGCATCTTTTTTTATATACAGACAATGGGTTTGACTGATATGTTCTGAATGCTTATATGTTGTCAGTCTGACCTCAGTTTGAAGAGACAGGGACCCGAGGCAAACTCCATCTGTGGACCACAGCTGCAGCTCTCCAGAATCCCTCACTGACTGCAACCAGCATAAACACAGCCATCACAACTCACTTAAAAGACACTGACCTAAATTACACATGCCATCATGAAACGCTGTAATTCTTGAGCAACACATTATGTTTTACCACACAAATTTTCCTGTCAGTGCACGAAAAAGTTGCTGCCACAAAGTTGCCACTGAGCACATCCAGGACCTTGACAATCTTGTCCGAATGGGTTGGGTTCAACATATAGATTTGCCCCTAAAGAAATAAAAGGTTGATATAATTTTCAGATTGTAACATGTATTTGCTCATGTGTAACATGCTATTATTTGATGAAATAACATGTTTGTTGTTTTGGGGTTTTTTTTGTATGAATACTTACTGTATTAGAAGATAAAATTAATGTTTCACGGTCAGGGGAGTTCATCACAGCTGTGACAGACCCTTGTAATTGCCACGTCTGTGTGATGTTGATCTGAGTTTGCTTGATTTGCAGACAGTGCATCACATTCCCCTGTAAAACACAAGGATTTTGAAGAGCTTTTACGTTAGAGTGATTGAGAAATCCTGATAAAAGTGCAACTCATATTATCTATTAGCAGATGAATGCATTAATCTTTTTTACATTTCAAAGGTGTCAAGCAGGAGTTAACGAGTGGATGGGCTTGTACCTTTCCTAAAGCGATCAAACCATTCTTGTGAGGGGTTAAACCTTGAAAGTTGGTCCGTCTGAGCTCGGGGATGGCATCAGCAGCTAAACAAAAGTGACACAAAAATCTATATGAAACAACATAATTACTCCCATTGAGTTTAAAAATATCAACCACAGCCCAGTACTAGTCCCAGTCTGTGTGTTTGTTTACTTGTAGGATTGAAGAGGACTGAGACAGAGAGGCTCTCCGGCTCAACGAGAAGCAGAAAGCCTTCAGCACAGCCCACATAAAGCTCTGATGTGGCTGTCCAGCAGATGGCAGTAGGAGTTACTTTGGCTTTGGTGCAGAGTTTGGTCTGTGTGAACACATGTTGAGTTGTGACAGTTTACACTTTGTCATAGTTTGTGTGCTTGATAAAAAAAACTGTTTTCCTAAAAAACAGACACAGCTGTATCACCAAAACAATCACATTATATGCTGAAAGTGTATTTATTTTGTCGCTGTGTATAAATGACAGTGGGACAATACCACGATGATTTCTGCCATGTCTCCTTTGATCCCTGAAATGGCTGATGGTGGCATTTCTGGACCAAAATATGGCAATTTTTCACTGACAGTATGAGAACTGGCCACCAATCCCTCAACAAAAGTACCATCAGTTGCTGGAAGCTCGATCACACTGCAACGCAAAAAATATTACATTGCAGGTTTAATTTATGTCCATACATCAGTTTAGATTTGAACTACTTGCTTGTGCAGCCAAGTCTGCTTTACCTTGGTTTCAGGACATGAAAGCTGGCACTCTTCTCAATATTCCAGACAGTGAGGGATGTGTTGCCCAAAGCACAAAGCTGGAGCCAATTCAGGGGGTTGAACACCAAAGAAACGACATCTTGCCCGGCCTGTGGTTGTGTACAAATGGGCTCAGTGGTTTCCCAGTTCCTGCATGACACAGTCATGGTTACAGTAACAGAGCTGCCCTGCCTAAATAAGCATAACTGAAACATAGGTGGCACACAATGTAAGGTAGTGTACTGCTTTCAGTGGCTTACCACACTGTTATGGTGTGGTCTGGTAAAGAGGAACAAGAGCCCAAATAAGGACCACCATCACTTAATGTCAGAGATGTGTAATCCAGCTGTGCTGTTCCTAGAAAATAGAATCAGCGGTAACTTTAGTGTTTAGGGTGTGGATGTGTGACAGAAAGAAATTAAAGGGGTTCATTTAAACAAAACAATAAATCTCAGAAGAAAATAACAATGAATCATAGGAAGAAAAAAAAACTGTGGTGGAAGTCATAATATTATACATTTCCATTTTATGTTACTTATATACTTCTACCCCACTTAATTTCAGTGGCATATATCACACTTTTTACTCCATTACATTAATTTGATAACTTTTGTTTCACAGCAAATTCTGATTAATAATACAAATATAATCAACAAGTGAAATAAGATGTCATTAAATACATGTTCAAGATATATATTCAGAGTAATCAAAATTAGCCCCACCTTTACCTAACTGAATATTATACATATTTCTGAGATGGGCTGCACAGTGTGTACTTTAAGTTTATTCTAATGCTAATACTTTTATTACATCTACCAAGGAGCTTGTGTTTTCATCCATGTCTATTTGTTGGTTGCTTGGTTTGTCAGCAGTTACGCAAAACTGAAGTATTTAGGCGGCTGGTATCTATGACAGATTCAGATCCAAATAAAAATCTGGATCAAGGAGATTTAAATATATTTTATTTGATATTGGATTGGGACTGAGTGCCATTCTAGTTTCTATTGTTATACTGTTATCTTTGCACTGTGGTACTCAAGTAAACATCTTAGTACTTCTTCAAAGACTGGATATGACCATAATAAAAATAAAAAATGGGGAAAACAGGTTGCTGATGTTCAGCTGTGACCAGAAACTCCTGGCTGTTGAGTTTCCTGCAGCATCCATCTGCTGCTGCTGAAAATATTGAGCATACATATTGCTTGCTCTGTTGGGTAACCGCTCTGCTGTTTACTGTGTGTACACACACTGATTCAATTCACTGCTAATTGCTTTGTGCCGTTTCTTGGACAGGCTAGTATTTAAGAAATGCCAGAGTTTTTTCATTAGGCTAGAGAGGCTGAATGTATCAATGAAAAATGTTTTGAGTTAAAATCTATTGCTCCATTTAAGAAATAGAAGATATTCTTTTATTTGTAGCAAAATAAACAGTATTTAATATCTTTAACTAATGGTGGTGCTGGTTATCAGCCATAAACACTGCCGAACAAACATCTTTTGTGTCCAGAATCAAATTACTCGGGTCATCGATTCCATCAAGCAGCTGTATAAATGTACCTTTTATTCATATCTGCGCAGTTCACGATTTCTCATGCACCAAACATTATGTTTCTGTGTGTTTGGGTTAATTAGTGGGTAAACAAAATCAAAGAGAAAAGTCCAAAAACAGACAGATTTGTGAATAAGAACTTAGTTTAAACTAACTCCACCTCGAGCAAAGACAACAACAAAATGCTGCTAATTGGCACATTATGGCAGTTAAATAGAAGTTGCCAGGTTGTTGCCATCATATGCATGTCTTCTGCTCTGTCTTGTGCCAACAGTCACATGATAAAAAGATAAACTATTTTTAAAATAGTTTTGTTTGTATTTTTGCATCTGAATTTATGTACAATACAGTTTTGGAAGAAATAAAAGTAATGGAAATAATCAAAATATTACCTCCTCCTTGATTTTATTAATTTCCATTGAATTTAATGCATTTTTTAGTCTAGCACAGCCTACATGGACTCTTCATAGATTCACTGATGACATGCATTTCTGAAAGATGACTAAAATATCTTGAAGTGCTTCTGTCTTATTTACCGATATTATAAGTCACTAATTAGAAATGTACTGTTAGTGTCCCTGCAGTTTTTTTTATCAGGAAAGAACACAATGTCATTTCATTTACTTGTTAAGTGGTATTTTTACATTATGGCATTGCTATATTTACCTAAATACAGGTTGTGAGTACTTCTTCTTCCACTTCAGATGAAAAAAAACCAACATCTACTAATTGGCACATTATGGCAGTTACATAGATTTAGTTCTGAATGCATTGTTTTACATTAGAAAACTAAATTTTACAAGTTGCCAGGTTGTTGCCATCATATGCACTTCTTCCGCTCTGTCTTGTGCCAAGTCACATAGTAAAAAGATAAACAATTTTTTGCAAAGTCATCGTTAGTTTGCAATGTGTCACCTCTCCAGATCAGTACATAAAGCTAACAGCAGATGACATGAGTGTATTAAAAAATAGTTTGTTTGTATTTTTGCATCTGAATTTATGTCTTATTAACCGATATTATAAGTTACTAATTAGAAATGTACTGTTAGTGTTCCTGCAGTCTCTTATCAGGAAAGAACACAATGTCCTTTTTATTTACTTGTTGTGTGGTATTTCTACATTATGGCATTGCTATCTTTACCTAAATACAGGTTTTGTGTACTTATTTTTCCACCTCTGATGAAAAAACAACACTTACTAATTGGCACATTATGGCAGTTACATAGATTTAGTTCTGAATGCATTGTTTTACATTAGAAAACTGACTTTCCAAGTTGCCAGGTTGTTGCCATCATATGCACGTCTTCCGTTTTGTCTTGTGCCAAGTCACATAGTAAAAAGATAAACAATTTTTTGCAAAGTCATCGTTAGTTTACAATGTGTCACCTCTCCAGATCAGTACATGAAGCTAACAGCAGATGACATGAGTGTATTAAAAAATAGTTTATGTTTGTATTTTTGCATCTGAATTTATGTCTTATTAACCGATATTATAAGTTACTTATTAGAAATGTACTGTTAGTGTTCCTGCAGTCTATTATCAGGAAACAACACAATGTCCTTTTGATTCACTTGTTGTGTGGTATTTCTACATTATGGCATTGCTATATTTACCTAAACACAGGTTTTGTGTACTTCTTCCACCTCTGATGAAAAAACAACACCTACTAATTGCCACATTATGGCAGTTAAATCAATTTAGGCCGTTATTTCAGATGGAGGGTTATATGACCTTACCTTTTAATTCACACTTCAACTGAAACTCAGGGAAAATGTATACAAATATAGCTGGGGATAGCTTTCGCTCAGAGAAAGCAAACATCCCATTATTGCCATTGGCTGTCAAAGCTCCAACGCCTCTTCCAGGACTCTGAAGCACACTTTGTGTTTTTGTTTCCAGGTTCAGGAAACACAGATGACTCCCACATGCATAACAAACCGTTGTATCGTCGACAAACTCGATATTCTTGTTTGCAAAGCCTTGTATCCACCTGGGGCGAGCAAAACAAATACATATTATCTACATAGAATTAACGTACATTCACAACAAGGTTACTGTTTTTAACGACCCTCTGAATTTCTCAAGCTATTTCATGTCATGCTAACGACCTGGGGCTCTATACTAGCTTAAATTAGCTAACTGTTGTAATAAAACAGTACTGTTAAGGGCGTATGTGCACATATAGTGTGTAGGAGTAAATATAGTGGTAGGGGCGACGTACCTGACATTAAAACTCCCAATGTCATCCATTTTAAGATAAAAAAATAAACGTACATGCAACAAAATTAGTTATTTCTCCAACACAACAGACAAACGAACGAGTGAACGGACGAGTCGTTGCGTATCCCTGGCAACCAGAGAACTCCGCCCGGTATTGCTATTGGCTGATGTTTTATCAGACACGCCCATACCGGAAGTATAACACAAATCAAATATTTCAGGCTTATATAGCTGTTGGTAGTACGATCTGTTCTCTGTCGTGGTTTGGTCTCCATTCCTGCAAAGATCGCTTTCTGATTTCATTCACCACCTGAAGCGTAAACATGTCTACGGAGAAGTCTTTCGCCAACGGTAAGACGTACAGCGATTACCAGACTAACTGAAAACGTATCGTGCAGAAGGCTAATTTACTGTAATGTATTGCTAACAAGCTAAGTTGTGATTAGCTTTAAAACTATACTTTTTTAAATATGCGCCTTGCTTTAGGGAGGTTAATGCGTGTTCTGAATGCTTTGTGTAACATTTAAAAAAAACCTGTGGAAACTGAATTGTACAAGTTGCCAGGTGGTTTCCATCACATGCACGTCTTCCGCATCGTCTTGTGCTGACAGTTACGTAATCAAAAGAAAAGCCATATTTTGCGAAGTCATCATGAGTATGCAATTTGTCACCTCTCCAGATCAGTACATGAAGCTAACAGTAGATGACATGCGCAAATAATTTCTGTTTGGATTTTGTATGTGAACTTGTGTACAATAAAGTTTTGGGAGAAAAAAAGTATTTTACTATTTTAGTATTTAATAATGACCTCTCTTTCAATTTTATTAATATCCATTGAATTTAATGCATTTTCTTTTGCATTTTTTGACTAGCACAGCCTACAGTGACTCTTGGTAGATTCACTGATGACATGCAGTCTTCAAAAATGACTAAAATATCCTGAAGTGCTTCTGTCTTATTTACTGATATTCTAAGAAATGTACTGTAAGTGTTCCTGAAGTTTCTTATTAGGAAAGAACAGGATGTCCTTTTTTATGTGACTGTAAAAAAAAAAAAAAAAAAGGCTGAAAGGATAAAGTTCAGGCTGTTTTACCATGAAGAAATAGTTCATAAAATGTAAAACATATTTATATGTGCTAGTTCAAGTCCTGCCTTGACAAAGATCATCATTAATACAGGGTTCGTACGGGTGCTTGAAATCGTTGAAAGTGCTTGAATTTCAATGTTGTGTTTTCAAGGTATGAAAAGCGCTTGGATTTTAGTTTAAGTACTTGAAAGTGCTTGACATTATAACTCTGTGTCTTTCACAAAATTGGGATCAGACTGGATTATTAATTTCTGAAGTTTTTGCTTTTATAAAATATGAATTTATCTGTTTACAACATAATACAATGTACATAATTGTGATAAAAAGTGAAGAAAAAAATCATAAGTATATATATTCCTTTAGATACGTATTTTACCCCAGCAATAAGGTGCTGGAAAATCTTAAAAATGATCCTTAAAAGTGCTTTTAAAGTGCTTGAATTTGACCTTGAAAAATGTGTACGAACTCTGTTAATATCATGAAATCTATCAAAAAAAATTGCATGTATTTAAGCAGGTGTGGATCAAAATAATAAAACAATACCTTAACAATCAATTATCGATTAATCATTAATAATGTATGAAATATGTTTTTGATATTTTTTAGCAAACTGTTTTAACCAACCACGTGATCTATGCTTGATGTAAAATTAGAGTCAGCTGCATTTGGAGTTAACAGAACAGTTTTTTTTTTTTTTAAAAGTTACTTGGATTTTAAATGAAATTACACAAATTTAATGACTTCATTTGAATTACAAGGCTCCCATCTGTTGTTGTGAGATACATGTTACATTATCAGGCTAACTGCTTTATATACTATTGGGTAATTTCAATTTTTTTATATAAGAATGTAATATTTTGGTTTTGCAGACAAAATAACAAAATGGATAATTACATCCTTATTTGACCTTTTATGACCTCATAAGCATAAATTCTAACTTCAAAGAAAATTGTATCTTATTTTCTCTAAAATGTTAAGCATAAAATGAAACACTTAAGTATTTTGTGTCTTTCAGGAAGTGCTGCACCTGGCCCAGTCCCTGAAGGCTGCATCAGGCTCTACAGCATGAGATTCTGCCCTTTCGCCCATAGAACCAGATTAGTGCTGAGTGCCAAAGGGATCAAGTAAAGACACATTTTATTACACTTAATTTTAAACTATAGCATCCCTGTTACCTAAACATAAGATAACTATTATCTGTGTTTTTGATTACATATGTGAAACATGTTTCTGTGTTTCAGGCATGACACCATCAACATCAACCTTAAAGACAAACCTGACTGGTTCCTTGAGAAGAATCCTCTTGGTCTTGTCCCAACACTGGAGACAACTGCTGGTGAGGTCATATATGAGTCTCCCATCACCTGTGACTACCTGGATGAGGTTTACCCACAGAACAAGCTGCTTCCTTCCTCCCCCTATGCTAAAGCTCAACAGAAGATGATGTTGGAACATTTTTCCAAGGTATTGTATGTGAAGACAATTTTTTTGTATACTTGTCTATTGTTACCCTGAGCCAAAATCATATTAATGTTACTGTTTTATACAGATAACGCCCTACTTCTACAAGATCCCCATGGGCAGAAGGAATGGCGAGGATGTCTCAGGACTGACAGCTGAACTGAAGGAGAAGTTTGCCAAATTAAATGAGGTGGGTTGCGAGGTCAAGGGCTCTGATTTCTTTACATTCACCAGACATGTAAATTAGTAGATTGTGAAGTTAAAAGTGTCCCCAGGAACATGAGTGCAACAGTACAGTATAATTGTAATTGTCTATGAATCGTAATAAATTGCTTTTTTATTTAACACTGATGAAGGTAATGTTAATTTCTCAGGACCTGGTTAATAAGAAGACCAAGTTCTTCGGTGGCGATTCCATCACGATGATCGACTACATGATGTGGCCGTGGTTTGATAGGCTGGAGATGTTTGAACTGAAGCAGTAAGTAATAATTTCCCAGGACATTTAAAAATAAATACATTTTAATTACGGAAGCATTTCAAAACACTCAAGGTCACTCTGCAGAGGAGCATAAAGTACAAATTATAGGTACAGTACAAAAGTAAGCAGTATGATAAAGAGCAAGGAATCTCACAGGAACATTAATCAAGTCTTCTTTGTCATGTTTACTTTATGACATCTGATATGTTATATTTCATGACTTATGTTGACGTGTATGGTCTTAGGTGACTGATGTGATTCCCTTTATCTTTTCAGCTGCCTTGACAGCACACCTGAGCTGAAGAAGTGGGCAGAGCGCATGTCGGAGGACCCGGCTGTCAAAGCGACCACACACAGTGTGGACACCTACAAGGCCTTTACCAAGACTTACATCAATGGGAAACCCGACTATGACTATGGCCTGTAGAAACCAAGTGATGAAACCTTCAACCGTCCATTGTTTTAGCATTTGGTCATAATTATTCTTATGTCTGTTTGATGTAATAAGCAAATATCATGCCGAGTTAAGAGTAAGGATGTAAGACTGTAAGACTTATTTTTTTGGGAGGAAATTATGAACTCACCATAATAGGGGTACATAATAATGAGGTACAGTGTGATAAATATGAATCAGGTAATCATTCTGAAGATTTTTCTAATAAAAAATAGAGATGAAATGACTCTGACTTCAATCTGAATTTTGTTTTTGTCATACAAAAAATCTATATGGTGTTTAAAGCCACAAGATACACAGAGTGGTCCTTTTTACAACACTGGTTTATCAAAGAAATTTTTTGGGGGGGGGAAGTAAAATGCAAGGACCTTCCTTTCAAATAAGCGAAAACAAAAAAGTACTTAAAGGGAAATGATGGTATGTTGTAACCCTAGGCCCTCTGTTCACACATTCTAGGGTGTGAATGACTAATGGGTACAAACAAACAACAAACTTTTGGAATCAGTCCAGAAGATCGCCTCCACAGAAAGCCACAAAACCTGCTGAAATGGCTCCAAACGCGTCTTACAACATTACATAATCTATCCCTATAGATGAATATTTTTGTTAAAGAGCAAGACTGTTCTTTTTAACCAGAAACTGCTTTCATATTGCTGTCTTCACAGCCATCAGGATCCACTGACAAATAATGGTCATTTTGCCATGCAGAACACAGGTGTGTTCTGTGAGGTAAAATCTGTGTTTTTGTCAATGGAGTCTGGTTGCAGTGGGGAAAGCGATGGCATCTGTTTCCGGTCTAATAAAAGGATTTCAATCTAATGAAAAGGTCTATCTCTGTATAGTTACTATCCATAATGTTAAGACACATAACAATAACAATCTCAACCTGTTGTGGCCGCCATGGCAGCTTGTTGTGTGGGTGCTGGCCGAGGTCATTTACTGGAACCATTCCATACCTTTTTTACATTTACATACTAAACTTTGTAAACACATGTCCCAGGTTTAAAAATGCTGGAATTCTCCTTGAACATAACAAAATGTAATAGCTGCCATCAGATTTGCAACAGTATGAAAGAAAATAAAAACACTGCTGTATTGTATGGAACATGATTAACATGAGAGGTATTTCTTAAAATCTTTCTCTGACGAAGTGCTTCTTCTTTTTTTGAGGTGAATGTTGATCATAATCCTTCATTTACATTACTTTTTGCTGCTTCAGAAACAGTCTAAATGTTCTGACAATATATCCATCAAATCTTGTAGAAAAGCTGCTGCTGTTGCATCTTGATTTCACAAACAGAAACCACTTTTCTAATGTTTCTTATCTTTCTTTGGAGACCATATTCTCAACACACTGGTTGTAATGTCAAGTGAAGTTGAAGGAAGCAGCAGCAGAAACCACAATATCTCTAGATACCAGCTATGACTAAAATGACTGTTGTATGTGCGCATTTTCATTTCAGTACATTACCATGTGGTGAGACTCTTTGTAGCAACACTGAATAATATTTAAAGATATGCGAGTGCTGAAAGTATGAAGCACTTCGACAACAAACAGGGCCAAAGCTCACACACTTTCATCTAGGCTGTGGTGTACACCTCCATTTGACAGGTGAGGTGTGTACTCTTGTATGAGCACAGGTGCATTTCTCAACATCTCATGGAAATGCCTGACTGTTGTTGCGTGAAGCTCCCTCTGCAGCACCAGAGACCGGAACAGATTGATGGGCTCCGCTTTGCGAACCATCTCAGGAACCTGGATGCATTCTGGCACTTTACTGTTCCCAATCAGAGCATGATGGAGTCTCTTCTCCTGTAGACTCCACTGCAAGAAGCTGAGCATATCCCGGAGCCTGTTCTCCATACTCTCAAAGCCCCACGCTGAGGGCCTTTTAGTCAGCAGTAAATGCAACAGAGCGGTCTTTAAGTGGTAGTTGGTAAAAGCGCTTTTTCCTGTGAGCCCTGTCTGCTTTCTGTGTAGGAAAGTAACAATCTGAAGGCAGTGTAAATGACAGGAATGTTGTGGCAGGCGCTTAGCAAAATGTTTCAGCAAATTCCTCTCGTAGACAGCAAGAGAAAGGGGCCAGTATGGGTCTGGAGCGCCGTCACACTCTGCTGGAAAGTGTGAGACAAAATAAGCGTCTGTATCCTCCAGCTGAACCACCGGTATGATGTTTAACACGATGACTTTCCCCGAGCGGAATCGGATCTTCAGAGCACCGGCGGCATCCAGGTTGCGAAAATTAACCTCAAAGTCGTATTTGTGGGAAATGCGCCCCCACGCTTTGGTTACAGAGATCTGAAACCACTTCATGACTTGATCTTTGGCTAAGAAAGATGTGTTCCTAGAGCACAGCAGCTCATCAGGACTGTGCTCCACTTTGAGCGTGTCGTTCCTGCTGTGCAACAAACACAGCATGTCCTCTCCCATATTAGCAGAGCCACACAGACAGCTGTCCTCAGGCCTCGTCACCTTTATCTTGCCACAGCCCTGCATGTCTGGAGGCATGTCGCTTGAGGGGCTACACCACAGATCAAACTGGAAGCAGTACGGATCTGGAGGTGAGAAAGACACTATAAGGTCACACATCAGTGGCTTGCACACCTTCCAAGACTCGAACATGCTTCCAATCCCGACAAAGTCCCCGACTTCCATGTCTGCCTCCCTGTCACACACGCTCCTGAGCGATTCCAGCAAGTCATCGGCAAAACCCTCCACAAACTCCCTCACTCGCCAGTTCTCGTGGGATGAAGTGTAGGTGCATTTATCACAGAAGTTGTTCAGGACATCCTTATCTAGTACCATTGTCCTGGGGGTGACAGATCCGCTCTCTGGAAACACATCTTCGTCCTCAACTGGCCGGATTTCACCCTGATCCACCCTGTACATCTCGATAGCGAAGAATATGATGAAAGACACAGCGCTCCAAAAGTACCAACTATAACCATCCTCCTCCGAGATGGTTTCTTCCTGCTTCGCGTCCAGCTGTGAGAGCTCTGCCTCCAGTTTGGCCTGCTCCACTTGCAGCCTCTCCTCGTGCTCCTGCATGCGAGCCATCAGTGCCTCGTCCTGATCCTGGAGCGTGGTGTTCTCTTGAGGAAAGAGCAAGGGGTGGTTTAGGATGGCAGCGGCCACCACCACACACACTCGCGCAATGGCCCCCTGCATCTTCAGCTTGTTTCTATACACATTTAAGCACCTTGCAGTCGTCAATGCAGCTGCAGCTCAGGTCCTGAAACAAATAGCAGAAAGAGTGATATTACTGAAGCTGGTTTAAGATGATAATACACAAAATGATCTTATACATATTTTTTAAAAATCAAGTTATTTTTATAAAGCTTAACTCCACCCAAAGGGGAAGCACAGATTGTACCTCTAAATATAGAGTCAGTGGGCTGAGTGACGCACTCGCCCTGTATCAGACTGTGCAACATGGGAGGAAGGAAGATTGAGTCCTCTAGAAGAACGTCGCCCTTCTCTGATAACCCTATTCAGTTACCAACATTGTGCCTCTTTTAAAATTTACATCCTGTAAACATCTCGTACAAAATAAAATTAATGACACCACCCTTGCTGGAAAATGTCCAAATAAAGTAAAACAATGTAGAAAAAAAAACTCTCATCAGCATTATTTATGTTCTTTCCTGGACGTCATCAACTGACCGACAAGTAATGCAATGTACTTTACAGAAGAGGAAATTACATAAGTCTCTTGCTTATGTTCCTAGCTTTCATGAATTTAAAGAGACAGCTGCACACTGCTCTGGTGAGGATGGACTTACACGATCATCACTATAGTCTTTGACACATAACATGCTTGGAAACAAGAAACAGGAAGTGTGCATGCATCAGGATCTCACTTTGACATCAGGAGATTATGAGACGTTTTCTGCCGTTATCTTGAACTTTAAAATGGCAGCAGTAATGGCAGTAGTATGTGAGGTCATGAAGCCAGGAAAACTTCCCACGACTTACTCACTGGGATGCTTTCCAACACTTACATTGCTGAGACCATCCAAACAAACATAAAGCCAGACTCACAGGCCCTGCACTACGGTTCATTAAATATCATTGAGATCATCTGTTGTTACAGAACATAAGAGTATAGTCAACAGAAACAAAGACTGAGAAAGAGTAAGATAATTCCTGTTAGAAATGATAAAAAATGATCATGATTTACTAACTTAAAGAGGCTAATCTTCGCTGATGTAAGCAAACTATTAGATACAGTGGATTGCTGAGCAGATTAACTAACATGATTACATAAGGTTGCTAACTTTATATCTTCTCTACTTGTATTCACCATTATCCCATTAATCATGCTCTAAGACCATGAAGTAAAAATACTTCAGTAAAGCAAAAATGTCAATGTTCCTAGATTATTATTGTTTTAAGTTAACAGGTAGACAGCATGTGGCATCCGGGTAGCATGAAACTACCCAGTTGTGACATAGGATGCATGAGCACAATAATGCAGTAATAAATCACATTTTATATATTGACTTCAGCTACATTTTGATGCTAATACTGTTGCACTTTTATTTTGAAAAATACATTTAAACAAAAAAAAGCACTACAGCTGAGTAGTAAACTGTGGTCGTGCTACTTTCGTTTGGTATTTTTTAACTGATGTGTAAAGTACAAGTAAACTGCTTTAAAACAGTGTATAAGTACAAGAGTACATGTGAAATAAAAGTATTTCCGCTGTTGTGACGTCAGTGCCTATGCTCGCGCCAACGGTTCCCTCCTCAGTTGTCTTAGCAACAAAATAGTGACCCGCTCCGCTCATCACGGAAACAAACATGGAGACGGACATACATCATCCATCCAGACACATGAGTCACTCCACAGCCTGCTCAGCGAACAAACCAGGCTTTGTACGGCGATGTGTAAAGTTTATAAACACACGACAACAACTTGGATGTGAACTTCCCCCCTTAAATGATCACGAGCTAGCATCATTTGCATGTTCAGCGGCTCGGAGCTGTGGGCAAAGTTTAAAAGGATAAGGAAGTAAAGTAGATGACCTACCGTTAAGATGTCCTCCGCTACACCTCATGGTGATGGACTCGTGTGTGATGTGGCGGGCTCTCTCAGCCTCATCAGACTCATGTGAACAACGAGGAAAACTTCACAACTTGTTTCTTACACATTTCCTGACTGCGAGCTCCACCCACACACAGAGACACCGCCCAGCTTCCCCTGTGAGACCGAAATAGGGAGTTTGAGCTGAGAGCAGCAGGGTGTGGGCTCCGTGATGCGTCTAAACAGCATACAATGGTGAACACAAAGTGTTGTACTCTATGTTATAAAAAGAGCTTGAATCATTACATTATAGGGCTACTGTCCCAAATTCCTCCCCTCCCCCCTCACTCCCCTGCTGTGAGCTCTCCTGTGCAGCACCTCTCCTCCTCCTCCTCCTCCTCCTCCTCCACCTCTTCCTCCTCCACCTCCTCCTCCTCCACCTTCACCTCCTCCTCCACCTCCTCGTCCTCCACTGAAGACACCAGCAGCCTCCCCTGCATGACTGTGACTGCAGGCCAGGTTAGGAGACAGCTGGAGAGACTCCACCAGTATCAGCCCCAGGATCCTGAAGACATGTGCCAGCCAGCTGTCTCCTGTCCTACAACACCTCTACAACCTGAGCCTCGGTCAGGAGAGAATACCGGTGCTTTGGAAGACTTCCTGCCTGGTTCCTGTTCCAAAGAAGTCGACACCATCAGACCTCAATGACTATCGACCAGTGGCCCTCACATCTTACATCATGAAGGTGCTGGAGAGACTGGTTTTGGCCAACCTGAGGCCACAGGTGAGAGCCCTGCTAGACCCTCTGCAATGTGCTTATCAGCCCCAGTTGGGAGTTGATGACGCTGTCATCTACCTGCTGCAACGAGCCCATTCCCACCTGGATGGTGGAGGAGGCACTGTGAGAATCACATTTTTTGATTTCTCTAGTGCTTTTAACACCATTCAGCCACTGCTACTGGGGGAGAAGCTGCGGGTGATGGGTGTAGACGACACAATGACCTCCTGGATTACTGACTACCTGACAGGCAGGCCACAGTTTGTCCGTATGGGCAGTGTTCTGTCTGATGCGGTGGTTAGTGACACAGGAGCTCCACAGGGGACTGTACTGTCTCCTTTCCTGTTCACCTTATACACCACTGACTTTCAGTACAACACCGGGTAGTGTCACCTGCAAAAGTTTTCTGACGACTCGGCTGTTGTTGGGTGTATAAGTGAGGGACAGGAGGAGGAGTACAGGGCACTGGTGGACAACTTTGTGGAGTGGACTGGACAGAATCACCTGCGGCTAAACATCAGCAAGACCAGAGAGATGGTGATAGATTTCAGGAAGAAGAGGATGACGGCTTTTCAACCACTGCGCATTCTGGGAAAGGATGTGGAGGCGGTGGAGGATTACAAGTACCTTGGTGTTACCATCAACCACAGACTGGACTGGAGATCTAACACTGAAGCTGTTTACAAGAAGGGGATGAGCAGACTTTACTTCCTGAGGAAGCTGAGATCCTTCAACGTGTGCAGAAAGATGTTGGAGATCTTTTATCAGTCTGTGGTGGCCAGTGTACTTTTCTTTGCTGTGGTTTGTTGGGGAAGCAGCATCGGAGCCAGCGACACCAACAGACTCGACAAACTGATCAGGAAGGCTGGCTCTGTGATTGGCTGCAAACAGGACACTCTGGAGGCTGTGGTGGAGAGGAGGACACTGAAAAAACTGTTATCCATCATGGATAATCCTCTCCACCCTCTCCAACTCACACTGGTCAGACAGCGGAGCACCTTCTCCGGAAGGCTGCTTCAGCTTCGCTGTCGTAGCAATAGATACAGGAAATCTTTCCTGCCACAAGCCATCACTTTATACAATAACTCTCTCACCTCTGCCTGACAGAGAACTCTGGTCTCTCTACTGTTTTGTTGTATATATTATTATTGTTATAGTATATTTTGCATATTTTGTTTTGTTGTATATATTATTATTGTTTATTGTTTATAGCACACTGTGCACTGTATATATACACTATGTATATATTGGATTCTATTTATGTTATGTACAAAGTGTTTTATTTGCGGACCCACTACTGCTGCTGTAACAAAATAATTTCCCAGTCTGGGATCATTAAAGTAATTCTATCTATCTATCTATCTATCTATCTATCTATCTATCTATCTATCTATCTATCTATCTATCTATCTATCTATCTATTACTCTTAAATGAATCACTTTGCTGTAGTTTAATGGACAATAATATTATGCTCCCTTTTTTATGATTGGTTACAAATGTTAGCCCTTTTCTAGAGCATTTGTTTGACTTGTACATCCGCTATATTTTACTTACATTAAAAGATGTATTTTTTAGTTTACCACAGTTTCTGAAATGTTATATTTAATATACAATTGCCCCATTGTCTGTTGCATAAGAACTAATTTGTGTAAATGTCCAGAACAGAAATCTGAACTAAAATTATCACCTAGGCCTACACAAGGGGCAAAAACAATGTGAAATAAGTTATTTTATGGAGATATCTTTTAATTGACAACAATCAAAAATGTTCACAAATCATCAACAGTATGTGAAGAAATCACAGTTTTGTCATTATGACGTCTACCTATAGTGTTGTATAGAGGAAGTTAGCAATGCTAACCAGCTAGCCCCAGCTCATACCAGTCCAAAGCTCCTATGCTAGTGTAGTAAAGACTCCCTGGTAATCGGAGCTCCCAGTCTGGACTGCTAACTTTACAGCTAACCATATGGCTAACTGAGCTAACTAGCTAATGGCAGTTAGCAGCAGTTAGTGGTTAGTCTTGCTGATATGCAGTTTAGTCTACTTTATCCAGTAATTCTGAGGTAATGTTGTTGGTTTTTTTTTTTTTAAAATTAAAGTCAACTTTTGAAATTTCAGCGTACCTACATTTAGGTGCTGCAAAATCTAAACCAAGTCAGTTATAATTTAAGAGACCATGTTGTAAAGTTCACTATTGAAAATGAACAAGTTGAGACTTGATGTGGGTCAAATGTTCCACACAAACCTCTGCTAAAGTTGGTAATGACAGACAAAAGAATAGACAGCAACACGTGGTTAAACTGTCATTACATGACAGGAACAAGGTCGACTTTAGGCATGGTGACAAGATATATTCTGCATCCACAAGGTGGTGCTGCATTCATCAGCAAAACAGTTTAGGTAACACCATTGTGTAATTTACTGTAGAAATCACAGCATTAAACTGGAAAGTGTGCAGCTGATACATTAGTGCATTGTTTAAAAGATATATTTTCAGTTACAGTTAAAACACTTGTTAATACAGTACAATAATACAATACAATACTGGGAAATTACAGCATTTCATTGTACAGTTTAAACATTATTATTTAAAGGAAAAGTATGATGCTTGGAAATAACTGTATTTTATCATACAGTAAAACAAACTGCAACTTAAAAGGCAGTACATACTTATTACTTTACTTTATTTTACAATTACATAATGATTTACTAAACACAGTAAACATGCTGCTATCTCTTCTGCAGTATGTTCCCTGTCAATGGCTACCAGTTACTTACTGTGAATTTCCTATTAGGTAACTGACAGAGTGCTGCAAGACACATGACGCACAGACTGAATGGATATTATTCATGCTCCTCAGGTAATAACCACAACAACACTCACGTATTTTACCTCTGAGGGCAGAAATTTACAGTCATATATGTTTGTTTCATTTAAAGCTCAACACTGAACTCTTCTTGTTTACATGTACTAAAAACAAACTCCTGTTTGAACTAGAACATTTTCACTGTAAATGGTTTCTGTGTGACTGAATGTAAATCACCCGTTAAGAACTTGTTTGGCAGTTTCCACAAAAAAAAAAAGACATGAAGCACTTTGTATCTTGCGCAATAAGGCACCACTGACTACAAATGTGTCAGTACAGTGAGGTTTTCTCATTCCGCAGGGATGACAAGCTCAAACAGCACTCAGTTGCTCCCTCTGCAGATTCTTTGGGACTGGCTAAGACAACAGAGCCTCCTCAGATCTCCATTTTTCCCAGTCTTCTTCTCTCTGACTATTTACCTGAGCTTCTGCCTGCCTTACATTTGTCTGGATATTCTTTGCTCACAACTGACCCTGATCCAGCGCTTCAAGATTCAGCCTCAAAGCCAGGTAACATGGGGAATGGCTCAGAATTGCCTGTGCACCATTTTACGCAACCATGTGTGTTTCATTTTCCCACTGTCTGTTGTACACTGGTACTTCAGATCCACGTCTTCTCCTCCACTGGCGCCTGACATGCTGACTGTTGTTAAGGATATACTGGCCTGCCTCCTCCTCTTCGACACGCAGTACTTTTTGTGGCATGTGCTCCATCACAAGGTGTCCTGGCTTTACCGTCGCTTCCACAGGGAGCACCACTTCTACAGAGCCACCTTCTCGCTGACAACAGAAAACTCCAGTGTCTGGGAGATGCTGAGCCTCAGCTTCTTCACAAAACTGAACCCTTCTCTCCTGGACTGCCACCCGCTCACAGAGATGCTCTTCTACATCACTAACATCTATCTGTCCGTCGAGGCTCACTCAGGATATGAATTCCCCTGGTCTCCACATAGACTGGTGCCGTTTGGTCTCTACGGAGGAGCTCAGCATCACGACCTCCATCACCTCAAATTCAAAGTCAACTACGCGCCGTACTTCACACACTGGGACAGACTGTTTGGCACACTGCAGGGAAAATGCAGACAGAGGAGGGCAAGAAAATTGTCCTTGAAAGGGTCATGATGAGAAGAATATGTGAGGGTCTTTTTTTCCCCTCATCTGTTAACCTGCTATAAAAGCAGCTAATGAAGAAAGCATGACTGACTTAATGGAGTTCAGATGATTGAGACAAACAGTGACTATTTCAGCGTGGACATACAATCTTTAGAATGAGATAGACATGGTAGAAATGTGGATCTAAACGTTAAATATGGCTGTAAAAGGTTTGTAGTTTGCTCCTTCAAGTGTTACCAAAATGTTTCATAGCATAAAAATATGAATAGCTTCATATACAATTTTTTATGGAAGCCCATATGGGACATAATGAATATGCTAATTGTTGAAGTATTTGATTTGAATTTTTACTCAAATAACACAAAACAATGTGGAAAATGAAAATGCTATTGTGGAATAACTTCTACATTTCAGAGTTTCTAACATTTTGATTTAGTCCTCCATGGGCTTCCATACTTTGCACTTCAACTTTAGCAATTCAGTTAATCAGACGTTATATGTATGGATGTATGTATGTGTATAAATGTACTGAGGTCATGTTTTGTCGCAGATTTGATTATCTGCTACCGACTGAGTAAAAAGTGTTGACTGACAGCAGATGAGTGGATTATACTGTAAATGAATGTCTTTCAAAATATCACTTAAACCTCATAAATCAATTCAATTGTGATTTTGTTTCTCCAACTTCTTTTCTTTTGCCACATAATGTGAATGTGATATTAGTGTTGTTGTAATAATCCTTTAGTTTACTGGATTTATTAAAGGAGGCCTGTTAGGCTTTTTCTGTTTTACCCTTTCCTTCTGCGTTTTTTTAACTGCTATTGTGCATTTAAAAGATCTGGAAAGTTAAACATTGCAATAAGGACGTGCTAATAGCCAATTCGGCATACTTTTAATGAAACAGATCAGTACATTTGACAAGTGTCTTTATTTTTCAGCTCCGATCGCTCAGTAGTTGTCCCGCAGTACCCGAGCATTTTTCAGTCCCATATGGTATATGTTTAAACTATACTCACTGTCTTATCCAAACAACATTTCCCCTTTTTCCTCATGCTTACACGATAACAACATGGTTTTATTTGTCTCCTCCTTCATGAAGAAGCTGGGGTCAGCTCAAATTACAATCCTGTGTAATCATCTTTAATGACAACATGTTTTCACAGGAGGTTGAAAAAAACAAAAAGTCAAAATGTTTGGCAGGAAATTGTTCAAAAGACGACTGTAACATTATCCCGTCTCCACTGTCCAAGAATACAGATAAACACAGATGTATTTAGCTACAACTGTTTACTGTGAGTACTCAGTTATCTAAGAATATAGAGAGTCATCATTGTGAATAATTGGATGCTCAATGTTCGAGAAAGTCATAAAAATGTGATCCAAGTTTAATGTGTCTCTTTGTGTTATCATGAAAACAGAGAGGTCAGACTTTACTAAACAGCTTCGATATTGAAGTTTGCATCACTTCAAAGTGACTCACCACGCTTGCAAGAAGTAAGAGTACGGACAAGAAATATCCAAAGTACAAATTTCAACATGCACCATTAAAACATGGCAGGACACGTCCTCTCTGCATGCTGCCTGAGCACACCCTTATTACTTGGAGATGAAAGAATTATTTAACTGTTTGACAGTTTTTTTACTATTTTTTTGGCCTTTTATGGCTTTATTGATAGTACAGCTGAAGATATGACAGGAAACAGGGGGAGAGAGAGGGGGAGTGACACGCAGCAAAGGGACCCAGGCCGGGAGTCGAACCCGGGTCTGCTGCAGAGCCTCAGCACATGGGACGCGCGCTCTACCAACTGAGCTAAACGGCGCCCAGTAAACAATTTTGAAAAGTGAAGACTTGCTTTCTATAAAAAAAATGCTCTGACATTACTTATAATTTGAATCTATGAACAACATTTTTTTACTTTACTTGATTTTTTAATTATAATGCTGTGTGGAGTGATACGCCACGTTCTGCCAGGAGGACAAATCCCAACTTGTATCCACATCAGTAATTTATACATTCGATGGCACGACATCGCATGTTTTGACTTACTTATGTGATTTCTGACTAATGTTAAAACTGTTTACATTGTAAAGCAGATGTCCTTTAAAGAGACCACTATGGCTACAGAGCAGCGGTATATATAATATAATAAATATATAAATGTATATATTTATATAACAGCTGTTACATAGCGACTTACACAAGTTACGGAAGTAAAGGCTTGACTCCAAACCAGGTGTGTCAGGCAGCGCAGGATAGAGTAACTCTCTTGGCATGGACTTTGGGCCTTTTCACTTTGCAGACCTTTTACATAACACAAAAAAGGAAAGGCAAAACCCCCCAAAAGCATAATATGACCTCTTTTTGAAAGTATTATCCATGTTGTCAACCCCCAAACAACTATGGAATAATATATTTTGAAGCAGTTATGAGATTAGTGGGATTACGGGACACAGTAAAGTCATACTTGAACTGAAACCCAATATTTGAATGGAAACTCAGGTACATTTACAGAAATGCAGAGGGGCTGAGGGCATCAATATGTACTGCGTATGCAACGTATGCGTGATTGCTGTCCAGTCTGTAAGTAACACAGAAAAGAGCTGAAAGTTAAGATCCCCACCAAAAAAGACGGAGAAAAAGTATAGATATATGAATAAAAAGGAAAACTAAAACAGCACAGGCAGAAATAATCCCAATTAATTATTTAGTATGACATTACATGTTATTGCATGCCTATATAAGCTGACTCTGCAAAATCACCAAAGCACTGTTTGAACCTGTGTCTGGATGTCTGAGATTCTTTTGAGGGCACACTGGTGCCAATGTCGTAATCTTGGGCCGACAGATATCCAAGAAATGAAAGTAGACAAATGAGACAGCGGACCCAAAATAATCCGGCTACACAGATGGTCTTCCTTTTCCCTCTGAGATTTACAGGAAAGAATCTATTGAAGTCTTGGTTCTGTTTTTCTTCTACGCTGATCCTAAGAGAAACTATATTCAAATGAATGATTAACTGCAATGTTGTTCACATTTAAAGATGCAACAATGTGCACATGATATGTAAGATCATGAAACTCCATGAATAAAAATAAATAAATGAAGTGTAAGAGCTCAAAACTCACAGTTGTAACAAAAAAACCCACAAGAGTTTAAAGAGTCAGTTCACCAACATAACAAATAAATCACATTTTCGCAGCTACCTATAGTGATATCTTTTGTTTAGTTTGGATTTATGTGCTTGTATTAAAAGATTAAAAGATTTCAAGAAGTAATAGGCCTACTATTGTGAAATGCATATGTGGAATACTAGAAAGATTAAACAATATGAAATTAAAAAAAAATCTGAATAAACAAAAAGTCTGTAGTATCTGTATTGGCTTATTTGGGTGAACTGACCCTTTAAGTGTGACCCATTACCACACAAACTGGAAGATTTTCTTTGTGTTGACAGTAGTTAAAAACGGCAGTGACTTAAATGTAGAGGAGTTGAAACTTTTATCAATTTTCAGTTTTTGTCTCTTAAGACTCAGATATTCATTAACAATACGTCTTTTCTCACCTCAGTGTTTCTTTCACTAAAAACATTTCTTTGTTCTTTTTCTCAAATGGTTTATAAAGGGTAATATTCAAACACAGACTTCTTGTCAGTGTCAACTTCATCCATACTTAGCCTTCCCAGAGTGTGCAACTTGGATTAAGCAACTAAACTACTATAAATAAAAAGGGAAAGTTCAAATAACATTGCTCCTGTTTGTTGTTACGCCGCTCAACATACCAAAGTCAGAACTGAAACTAGGTTTGTGTTCCAGCTACCTATTACTTCATCAACTGGGAAAGTACATAGTCCTGAGCACATTTTACTTTAAAGAGAAACTTACAAAGACTTTAAACGTAGATTTCATTAAGAGTACACTAAGTGCAACCAGAGATAAGTAATAGTTATGTCTTTTAAAAAATGAAGACATATTCTGGTTAGAAGATGACAAATGTACTAAATGATCAAAACTAGAGCAATCACATTTTCACAACATATGAGGACCAAAATCAATATGACACTTTCACTGATTGTATTTCTGTTGAGATTTATTGTATAACATAAAATATATTCATTACTCACAAATGACACATACTTTCTCCAGAGACTGGAAGGGAGGCAAAATTCAGTGCATCGTATTCAACACTTTACTACAGAACATTTGAAGCAAGTAGTGACAGAAAATCTCAATCCATTATTTCACAAAATGACAAGAAAAGGAAGGAAACATTTCTGTGTTATTTATCAGTAACATTATTTTACATTACAGTGCTGGTTTTTCTGAGTGCCTCCACAGACATAACATTTACATATAAAAATACATTTTGTATAAAAGACTTACATTTGTGAGTAAAATTTCATTATTCTAGCTTAAAAATCTTTAACTTTAAATTTTTTTGTGTGTCATGCAGCATGAGGTACCCGGTCTGAGGGGGGCTTACAAGACACTTCAAATATAACAAAAAGTAAAATAATTACACAATGAGGATGAGAAAACAAATATAATGCATCTCCAGCACATCATACAGTGGTAAATATCTGGTCTGGACAAAACACTTGCATTACAAAAGTCATTTCTCACATTATATTATACACATCATGAACCAATTGAGATGCCTTCGATGTGACCTTGGGCAGGGTTCGTACAAATTTTTCAAGGTCAAATTCAAGCACTTTTAAGGGTCATTTTTAAGATTTTCCAGCACCTTATTGCTGTAAACTGCGGTAATTATATTCTATAATAGCAAAAACTTCAGAAATTAATTATCCAGTCTGATCCCAATTTTGTGAAAGACACAGAGTTATAATGTCAAGCACTTTCAAGCACTTAAACTAAAATCCAAGCACTTTTCAGACCTTGAAAACACAACATTAAAATTCAAGCACTTTCAAGGATTTCAAGCACCCATACGAACCCTGCCTTGGGGCACACTGGCAATCCCACAGTTGATGTTTGTTTTTGTTTTTTTTGTAGTGATTTTATTTTCATTTTTTTATTATCATATTTAAAATTTCCTTAATCCCTTTTTGGTCATAAGAAAAGAGCCTGTCTTTTTATTTATTAAGAAAATCAAATTTCCACTCATTTCTGACAAGCAGATGGAATGATCAAAGATGCACAGACCACCTCCATACATGTCAAACAATGTCAAACCAAATATGAGCACAGTCCTACTCCTGAGATAGTAAGACTAAGGTACATCTGAAGCACAGACTGTTCCTTTGTCCTCCTATGATGTTAGTAAGCATTTAACACAAAATGAGCTAAATCAAACACTTTGTAAATAGTGAATTTAAGTCGACATTCACCAGATACAAAAACATTCTGCAGACAATCTAAGGTAAAGCCTATATCCAAGATTGTGATAGAGCACAGTAGAACAAAAAGTGCATTTCAAAGTGGATTTGAGGCTTAAGGTCATGACAGCCCGTTAGCACTTGACCGCCTTTGTTGGCTTTTTGACAGATTGAGCAGGTAGAACTGGTGGCGGCTCGTCATTAAGAGAAATCACTCTGAATGGCAGTTTAGCTTAACGAATCAGCACACGAGAGGAGTCGGTAAAAGAAAGAGAGAGCCCTGTGAGCCTGCGCTGTAGAATCCAAGATTCAACTCCTGATGGCAGCAGATCATATTCCTCATCAGACTACATCCAGAAGAAGTTACACTTGTTTCAAGTCTTAAACAATGATATTCTAAATTATACACATCGTTTTTTTCCAGAGCTGTTGAAGGCAGTTTCTAAGAAGTGAGACATCTCGCCTCTTTTCTCATCTTGGTTGAAAGTTGCACATGCATAGTACTGAACAGGTAGCTGACATGCATGGAAATCTTTAAAATATCTTTAACTTTAGTCTCTCTTTTAAACTCAGCGCAGACTGAACGATGTTCAAGTGCTGCTTGAACAGGCACAGGATAAATATACATATCGGGTATGTTGATTATTGAGCTCACCCTTATCCCACATTTCATTACTTTCAGAAGTGCGGACACGTTCAAGTAGATTACTTAATCCCACCAGGAAGCAATATATCTCTCACTTTGTCCGCCTTGAGCCTCTTGCCAGTCTTCTCTAGGATTTGGTACAACTTTTCACCTGCCGCCAGGCCCTGACTCTGCACCCAGACATTTAACAGTTCAATTGTCTGCTCACCAGCATCATTGGGGTTGTTACGTTTACAATCATCAATTTTAGTCATTGGTATTTCGCTACGTATCGCAATTTCCTTCATGTCATTCCATCCAATCAGTTCTGCAATGTCAGGGAGGTAAGGCTGGAGATCCATCTCTGGAACTAATGAGACAGAAAGAAAAAAATGGAGATTAATGCATTGAAGTACAACACATAACTTTTTCTATGTTGAGCTATGTTTCACATGAAAAAATTCCATCTGCAAATTTTCCAGTGATTCACATAAAGCAGTTCTGTTGTTGTGCTAATTCACAGTGTTAGGAAAAACAATCAGAGCTTTGTGGGCACGTCTCAGAATGGGGACATCGTCTTCATGTGCCGGAGCCACAAAACTAACTATATCCATGAAAAAATAATGACAGGAAAACCGACACAAAAATGGCACAAAGTGTAGCTAAAATGTAGAGATTGTTGTAATCTGAAAGGATAGAAAACAATATATGAGCATGAAATGTCATGTCGCTTAATGTTAACACCTTCCTGTCACTGTTACTGCATCAGCCTGATTATATATTATCAGCCAACACTTGAAAATACAAACATCAATAAAGTTCCAATATTGCATCAATCTCTTACTTACTTTTTATAAGAGGCCGTACCTCCTGAGAAGAAGAAGAATGAATGTTAGTAAAATATTTACACCTCCACGAATAATGTAACAACACAACAGTACTGACACAGAGCAAGCACACTAACAAGGACACCAACGGTTTCAGACAACTAACCTGAACCTCCTACAGAGAGAGGCAGCTACGCCCAAAATTAGAAGAGAGACAGTACGTGGTTTATTAAACAAGCACATGTGCAAGTGTGACAAAAGAGGTTAGACACAAGTCAGATCAACAGGACAAACATCTTAAAGCTGGTCAGAGTTATAAAAGCATTAAAATAGGTCACACTGGAGGATAACTTACCTTGAGCTCAACATCTAGACCTTGTACATTTCCATTTGGATGTTGGGATGGAGGGTTTTGTCTTCGCTCTAATGAGATAAATTATCAAAAAACAAATTACACAAATATAATATCAAAACAGCGTTTTATCTGTGTGCTACTGGAACTGAACCGCAGGTATTACTGTGGTATTATTTTACTGAGAACATGTGAGGTTCTAGCGCCCTCTGTTTGTCTCATTACTTATAGTTGTACTAAAGTGGTGGAAATACTCACTCTTTCTACGATAATACCAAAAAGCAGCTCCGACTACAGCTATTAATATTGCAATTGCAATAATAATGCCGACTATTGTCCCTGTATTGTCGACCACTGAAACACAAAGGTACAGAGGTTACATTTTCACTACGGACAAAATAATGCCATATCAGTCTATAAACGACATAGCAATATACTAATTTGCAATCATGCTAAACTAAATCACACCTTCGGTTTTTTCATTGCAGACTGTGTCACTGTTGCCTTTGCAGGTTTCTTTGACGCCTTTAGGACATCTTGAACCAAAAGAAAAGTAGGCATTAAGAAACAAACTGAATCATGGCATCGTTTTGAAGACATTCCTTTAAAGAAGTTACACATGCATCTTCTGGTTTACAGATACTAAGCGGAGCAGAACGTACTTAGCACAAGGACTGCAGAGTTTACAGTTGTCACTGGTGCCACTGACGCAGTAGTGATCATTTTTACATCGACACTTCCTGTTCACGGCACGAGTGCATTTATCCGCCTCCTCTAGATTAGCTGAAAGGACATTA
This sequence comes from Sparus aurata, assembly GCF_900880675.1. NCBI lineage: Eukaryota > Metazoa > Chordata > Actinopteri > Spariformes > Sparidae > Sparus > Sparus aurata. The sequence goes on from NC_044201.1 coordinate 24,569,108, forward strand.
AAACCACACAACTGACATTAGAAGGACTGTTTGACTGCTTCAAACTGTACAGCTATAACAGACTGCCTTTCAAGAAGTATAATGTTTAATATCACGGATGCAATAGATTACATACCACTGTCGTGTGAGCAGGATGTGCAGGGTTCACAGGACGTCTGTCCAGTAGGTTGACTGCTGTAAGTATTAACATCACAGGGCTCACATTGTCCAAATTCTAGATTAGCAGTGCAGTGCTCTTTCACATACAGACCTACAGCAGGGAGACACAAGAGCCAAAAGAAAATGTTTTGATTAATTTCATATACACACCCACACAGACAGTCACACAGAAATATAGTCCGAAAATAAATATTTCTAGCAAAATACACAATAACAAGATGAAATAGCCATAATTATTAACATCAGCACCAACAGTGTGGCTTTATGTGTTAGTCACCAGTTGTAGTGGGAACTACCACAGACGTGGTTTTGAGTGCTTTGCCAGGTGTTTATCTGTATATCTGTTTAAAAGACATACTAACCATAAAATAAGTAAAGATGCTAAAACAAATTTTGTCAAGAAATACATCCTAGGCAACTGCTGAGGGGCCTGCAGATGTCCTACTCTCCAAAAAGGCCAAGACTTATGCAGCAGGTGCTTTGAACTAGGATGGACAACTTTATGCATTTTTACCCTTTCTTGAGGCCCTGGCATGAAAAAGGACCTTGAATCAAAATTTTGTTTGCATTTTAAATATTTTTTAAAATATTTTCACTATGTATTTTTTTAACAATATAACATTTTTGCTAGATTAATTTAGGCCGAAGCGGTTCCTTATTGGCCCAGCAACAGTCATCCGCATTATATATGGCTAATGGGTGGTTTCATATGTAACACAAAATTATAATTTAAAGTGTGTTTTTCTTTTTTCTTTTTCATATAATTCTGCTTTTGATGTTTGTCAGACTTGGCTGACTTCTTGCATTAGTTAGAAACTTAAGAGCACCTTTGTTCTTCATATGTTTTATGTCAAAACAATGTTAATAAAACTTTAGGATACAGCCTTGGAGGGGAAGCCCCATTCATTCCTTTGAATGCTGCTCAGTTGCACTTTAAAGCTAAAAAGCTTGATTTTCTCGGGTATGAAAATGCATGAAAATACACTGGAGACTTCTGCCAACTAACTTCTGATTTAGTGCCTGGGTATCTTGAATGGGGATAAAATAATTTAATCATGCAGCTCTTATAGACCTTCCACTTTTTATTGGACCGAATGACTCAGGTTATGATGCTCAAAATCGATCCACCATTCTGAAGAGTCCGTCATCTTGCACAGCCATGTTTCTTTAGTAAAACCCTAACTATTTCGAGTTTCAAGTGTTCACTGCAGTTTGTCCTCTACACTGAGTCAGAGGAGGTGTATTCAGATGTTGCAATGTACAACCTTATGACTAAATCCTAGACACTGGACTTTTATGTTGTTGTTGTTTTTTTAAGAAGCAGGGACAGACAAAGTAGAGGATCACAAAAAACATATAATTAAGGTAAGACATGAGAAAACAATACATCACCCACATGTTGTCATTTAAGAATGCTAACTAGAAGCCACTTTTCAACCTCTGCCTTCAATACAAGATCAGTAAACTTTCTGATAAATTAAATAGATGCTGTATTGTTATTCACTGACACTTACCAATCCCACACTTGCAACACTTTAGCCCGTCATGGTCGTAGGTACCATCTTGACACTGGGATGAATTCACGGCCCTGTTACCGGAAAACGAAAGTGAAAGTGAGTTTCCAACAACATGAATCAGCTAGAAAAAAAAAAAGATCGTTTGATTACAACATTTACCGTAAATGAAGAGAAACGCCTTATCGTCCATTTTATCTTCACTTGCTTCTTTATTCTAACGGTTATTTTTTTTAACTCAGGTGTTGTGGTGAATTTCGTTACCCATCGATTTCTTGCCCCACCCTTACCGACCTTAAAGTCACAAACTGTCATCTTACATGACACTTACTTACATCAATTCAGCAGTTCAGCTAAAACCTCACCATGAATCTCTGGGTATAAACCAAGCGTTAACCTGAGTTACCACCTCGACCTTACTCCGGAAACAAACACCGGGCACCCGCCTCAGACTCAACCGTCAACAAACAGCTCGCGTGAGGGGTCGTGATACAGATTGTAACTTAACGTCTATGTTACGTTATGACTCACAAACTTCACGACAAGGTTCAGAAAATGTTACTTACCCTGAGACCAGCTGGAAGAAGAAAACAAAGGTGATAACCAACGTGGGCCACTTGTTTGGGTGTGCTACCGTCATTTCTCCGTCGTCTTCTGAGACGTTAGAATGAAGCACACGAGCAGGACGGCGCCTCCAACTGCGGCTGCGCGGAAAAAAAAAAACAGGGGACTTTTTTGTTTTTTTTCCTCACTTGATTTCTTAGTTGCAGTCACATCCCTGACATGTCAAATTAACTATATTCATTGAATGTGCATAACATTGTTGATTATATTAGGCAGCAAAAACAAAAAGTTTAACTCTTCTTCTGTATGTTGGAGCTGACAAGATGTTAGCCTGTGTTTACAGTTGTCCTCATCATGACTAATAGGATGATGCAATTACTGTTGTTTGGAAACTCCCAGAAGTAAGATCTGGAATTTTATAAATATTACCGAGAGCACAAGTCCTCCACACCTCATCTTTCATTTCCATCTGAATGTTTCCACCACAGACCAAACAAAAAGGCCTCTGAGGCCTCTTTTATTGTTCATTTTACATAACACAGCCTCTGTTGATGGAAATCAACTGAAAACATGTTGTTCTAGTGTTGTAATATACAGTATGTCTCTTTTGTGTTGTTGCTTGTGTTTGTTGTTTACTCCTTTCAATTGATTTAATTTGTTAAGCACTATGTGACCTTGCTCTGTGAAAGGTGCTATATTAGATAAACTATACTTACTGACTTACTTACTGAAGTAGGGATATTTCAAATTGTATTTATTCAGTTAACTGTTCGTTTATACTTACTTATACTAACACTTATTGTATTTCCCAACTTGCTCCAAAGCCCTCTCCTTGCTGCCAGGAATTAGAGCTGCAAAGGTTTTAGATTTTCACTATGATGACCATGACAGAAAATATTAGTGTCACAATGGAATATAACTGAATACAGTAACTAAGTAGACTTTATACTACCACTCCACTCCAGTTTAGAGGCAAATTAGTACTTTTTACTCAATGGGCCTACGTTTATTTGAAAACGTTAATTGGTTATGTTGTTGATTGATGAATTCAGGGCCTAAGTAGTGTTTAATTTACTTTTCCTTGTAACCTTTGATACTTCATTAATTGCCAGAAAACTACTTTTGATACCAAAGCACATCTAATATGCAATATTTAAATATATTTATTAAAGTACTATTAATATAGGTGACTTTAACATGGCACATTTTATTTACATGATATCTTTTACTCTTTTATTGAAGTACGACTTTTGGGTACAACAGTCACGACATCACACAATATATTATTATTATCAGTAGCGAGGACACTTAAAGGAATGAAAACAGCAGGTTTGTTTTGTTTAACCAATGCTTTATTATATTTTCACAAATATGTCCTGACAGACATGAAACTTAATAGAAGTGAAAGTATGTATTTTCTTATATATATATATATATATATATATATATATATATACATATATATATATATATATATACATATATATATACACATACATATATATATATATATTCAATATTGTAGAAAAGCAAATGTTATATAAGATAAGTGATATGATTAGACACTTTGTTTGTCATTCTATGTAAACAATGAAATTATGTTTGGTAAAACCTCAGAGACCAGCAGCAATAAACAAGTCAGTTGTGGATTTAAGATTTACAGTGAATGGAAAGTACTTTCATGGACACAAGGAAACATAGAAAATAACAAGTTGGACAGAAATATAAAGTAAATAGTATTTCATTTATTCAATCTGTTCTATAAGATGATTAATAAAGAGGTAAGTGGTTTGTCGATGCCTGTCATCAAGCATGCATGACTCAGGTTTTACCACTAGGGGGTGTCACTGCTCTTTGTTGGGTTTGATGGCTGCTGGGAATAAAAAGGGTTTACTGCTGCTGCTGCTCAATAAAATAATACAGTAATCCTTGAATGTCTTCATTGACAGACAAGTTGGTAACACTGAGAAAACTGAAACTCACAACACAAAAACTCCCCGGTGACAACACCAGTTCTTAATGTGATTGTTAGTAGCGTCCATGCTTGTTGGGTTACAGGCAGTTGTAATTCCTGAAAGTGAAGTGTTGAAGTTGAGGTCAGAATCGCATAATTTTCAACCAGTTACTGACTCATATCTGTCTTTTTCTGTTTTCTTGAACAGGAAATCAGCAACTCTAGATTGAGCAGGTGATGCCGGGTAGATGCCACCCTGATGCCTGCACAAAAGTAAGTTTAGAGTGAAAGTACATTTCTATAACATGAATCAGTGTCATTTTAAACTCACGCTTTGATTTATTATTTGTAGAGTGAATTAATGAAGTACCTAATGTGCTATGCAAGTCATTTCTGTAGCAGGAAAGCCTTTCTGTCTGTGCCACTAACAAATTAATGCCTCACCCCACACACCCCCCAAAAAACACCATCTTTGTTTGATCTCTGCCAAGTGTAGTTAACAACAAATGCATCTTTGAACAAAAGCGGAGAAAAAAAGTATTTGGCTGGGGAATAAAAACTTAACTTGAAGGAGAACTCCAGTGGGATTCGGTTGTTTTTGCAAGTGTACCAAATTTCAGCCCTTTGTAGTCCCAGTGAGTCCCATGCAGTGTCGGATTTGTACCAGTCTGCTGCCTGCTCATTTGGCCCACTTAGAGAGCAAATTAACCCACGCACATACACACAAACACTCAGGTGTTGTTAAGAAAATGAATCAATATATTTAGCCACACAAGCAGCGTTGCCTTATGAATGGCAGTGTCGGTGTTTTGGTCGGTCCCCTTCGTTCCAGAATTGAATATCTCACATCTCATCTGCAGATGTTTTCTGTCTCCAGAGGATGAAGACTGATGAAAGGTGATTCCATGACTTTGTCGTCTGCCACCACCATGAGGCTGACATTTGACATTTATATCAGGATGTTCTGTTATCTCTGTAGCCATTTTAAGAGCATAAATATGTGGAAAAACTAATGACATCCCATCTAATTATTTGTATGTTGTCTAAATAAGAAAATGCTAGCATGACACCAGAGTAACCGACAACTGCTGCACTTTGCTAGCTATCCTTAGCTGTAGCTAGCTCCCATTAGCTACATGGCAAACAGGGAAGGGACAGAAGCAACATCAGGGGTGATCGTGGAAAGACAACTCTGTTTTGGTGAGTTTGACTTTGTTTCTGTCAAAATTTAAGAGGCAGTTAAGTTTGTCTTTGCTTGGTAAAACAAAGAAACGTATATGCAGAAGGTGTATATATGTAGATTTCTGTTCTTTTAAGGAAAATAGACGTGAGAGGATTTAATTTCTTGACATTTTGTGATTTAATTGTAACAGCTGGCACTATGACAAAGTGGCACTTAGACAGGTCAGGCCGAGGCTAGCTGGTTAGCATGCTAACTTCAGCAGACATCTCTGCAACAGGGTTCATGCTATGACATACTGTCAATGCTTTTGTTTCCTTTCACAGTGTCCATACTGATCATTTTTGAATGTTTTAACTAAAATGATGACCTGTGACTTGACTTCAGATACTCTGACACAAAACAGCTACTTTATTTTAGCATCTGGTTATGCAGCCTTTTCACCATCCTTCCTTTGATACCAACAGAGGAAAGTCTTTACAGATACATGTGAAAAGCGAAAGGAAATCTCTTGAAGGACGGTAACATAATACCCACATTCATACATTTCAAATGTGGGAAGTGAATCTAATGACCTTCTTCCTCAGCTGCTAGCTTTGAGCATAAATAATTGGATAAGTTGGACATGGTCTTCTTGGCACAAACGCCCGTATTTTGGCACCTCGTCCTCAGTTCTGAGTGGGCTAGCGCTTAATGTAATAACAGCATATAAAACTGTTACCAATAGGCCACAATGGGAGCACTACTATCCTCCATTCTGCCGTACTGCAACAAAAAACCAAATAGCTGCAAAACCACCACCAGAGAAGTGTGAAGCTCTGAGATTTCAGCTGTGTGGAAAGACATTATCTTCCACGGCCAATGTGTTCCGCCTCCCATCGCCCCCGGGTCATATGCAGAATAAGGCAGAGTAATAGCTCCACTGAGATGGAGGGGAGGAAAAAAATAAATAAAATAGAATAAAACAATGTTTTTGTTGTTAGGAGGAAGCTGCTGGAAGGGACCGTGTTGCAAAGCCTCCCCGGGGACACAGAAGAAGAGGGAGGAGATGAGCAGTAGGTAACAGCTCTTCTGTTTGGGTGGAAATAGAGGAGACTTCAGTGGTTGTGATTGTTTCTGTATGCTGGCGTTCATTAATGCTGCACTGCATTGTAGTTTAGTCAAGGCGCGCTCTGTCTTCTTTAAGAAATTGGGTCACAACGGTGTTAAATCAAAACTTAAAATAAGTAAATACAACAAGTTTTTTCTTGCAATTGTTTCGCCTGCACGTCAGTGTCAGTTCCCCCCAAAGTGCACTTTGCATTTGTTAATTTAAAATTTCATGCATGTTGTAGACTTCCTTGAGGTCGAGCTTCTTCTTTTTTAACTTGAGCTGTAGCACTTTTATAGAGCCAGAGCTTTTAGGCCTACAGGTAGTAATCATAATCCATGAATGCACTGAGAGTGAACGTGAAAACTATATTTCCGAAGGGATCGGCTTTGCTCTTTCAATTCCGAGTGGCTATACTGCTGTGACTTTGACATTTAAACACAACCACCGTGACAGTTTTTTCCCTATTTCCGTCTTTGAAACATTCACCTTTACAAGAACCAGACTGACAAGATGATGATTAAGTCAGGGATGTCTTTATCCTGGATTTCTTGAATACATTTAGAGTGAAAGAGGAAATAAGTAATGAGCTGCAAAAACATTTATTGCTAGCTGCTTTTTTTTTTTTTGTTTTGTAATCGGTCCATTATAGAAAGAACTTGGACTTGGCGGGGGGGGGGGGGGCAAATCTGATGCTACTTCATACACAGAACAGGAAGAGAGTCATGCTGCTCTTCAACTACAGGAAATAACCTCTGTGCTGATGACGCAGGTCTCAGGGGAATGCTGAGCTAAGTTGTGCAGATCTGAAGCATACTGTACACTCTGTGCAAGGCCGTGCAACACGTTGCAGCACGGACACACGCATTCATTCTCTTTGAGAGCCATACATTAAAAAAGTCAGGATTGTGTTCATCACTAAATCGTCAGAAAACAACTACAGAATCTCTCTCCCTCAGCACCGGCTTACACACATGCACCCGAACTAGATGAAAGGACGTAAATCTGTAAAGCTGCCACTAGACGATATGTCTGTGCAGAGAGATTTCCCCCCGCAACACGTCCAGCGGTCTGCCTAATTAGAGCCGAGGCGTATCTGTGGGCAGGGGAGTCTGTGTCTGCACATGGAAGGGGGATTTGGCCGAGAGCGCTCATTCACTGGGCTGTCTGTTGGGGAAGACAATAGAGAGGAGTGCAGATTGGGTGTCTTGTTCCAAACTGTGTCGAGCACTTCTCTCCAGCACAGAGGAAAGACAGGAATAATTCCGGTTTGAATATCCCATAGAGATGGATTTATTGGGACTATTGGTATTGGAAAAATCCAGTTAGGGACTTAATCAAAACAGAGCAGGAGCGGAGAGAGACTGAGCTGAGGCCAAATGGATTCCAGCCCTGCCTGTCCTGTCCTTTACCTGTCCTCTTTGTCCTCAGAGTGAGTCCACTCACTCATTTGTCCTCTTTTTTCGAAACCATTACATGAAAGGACATCTTCTCATTCTGACCTCTCGGACAATCCTTCTCTCATATCTGAGAGCAGACTATGTGAATGTTTTTTATGTCCGCGGTCCTCAGGGTGTCAACTTTAGCTGTGATTTACATCAGCATTTCACAAACAGTTGTACAGATAGTACCCCAAGGTGTACTTCTGCAGCTAGAGGAACTTGTGGTTTAAAGAAAACTTATTGGAAAAATATATTCCCACATATTGAATCAACTGTCACACATGAACATCATGTGTGGCAAGTAAGAATGAGTAAAACTTGTAGTTAACGAGTGAGCAGAGAAGTTGGAACAGTCAGCTAATGGCTAAATCAAAGCAATGGATTAAAGGTTGAAATAGTTAACGAACAATAGCTAAACAGTTGGGTTAAAGTACTGTCAAGCAGTTAGCTAACAGTGATGGATAGTTGAAATAGTTAGCTTAAAGTTATGACTAAACAGTAAGATCACTCTAAACGCTAAATGTGATAATCAGTGGAAACAGTTAGCCAAAAGTAATCACTAAATAGTTAGCTGTAAGTGATGATAGGGTCAGCAATATAGCCTTAGCTATGAGTGATGATTGATTGCTTTAAATAGTTTGCTTAAAGTAATGAATATATGGATGAAACTGACAGCTAACAGTAATGATTAAATAAAAGTAGGCTAATGGATTAAAAGTTTAAATATTTAGCCAAAAGTAGCCCAAAAAAAGCCAAAAAGTTAGCTTATTAGTTAGCTTATTAGTTAGCCAAACAGTTAGCGAAAAGTAGATATTCTTCAGCTATAAGTTGGCCGAGGAAACGGACTGATTGAAACAGTTAGCTGTTACTGAAAAGTTTGCTATATAAACAATGGAGGCACAGTGAAATGTTTAGTTTAAGGTTATAGATAGGCCTTAAGTGAAGTAACAGGAGTGACTAATTTAAGTAATTAATAAAAGGTTGAAACAGTCTAGTTTAGAGTAATAGCTAATTTGTTAAGCCAGAAGTGATCACTAAATATTTAACTATAAATATTGGATTAAAAGCCATAATAATGTGCAATATGTGATGCAAAATGCTAAACTAGGCCTACATGAATAAAATGTTAAATAGCAGTAGGCTACAAATAAATACTTAGACAACTGAGGTTTCAAAACATCGATCTTCATCTTTTGACTTTGGGTGAGGCTGCTCAATCCTTACACTTTGTTATTTTAATCAAAATGCTCAGAAACTGTGCATCTGGATTAGAATCAAAATATACATGCATCAGATTTCTGTCCTTTCTAATGTCATAGTTCATAAGAAATTTCTGTCAATAATAAAACAAATCCTCTTTAAATCACTGGCCCTGCATCAAAGTCTTAATGTTCCATTATTTTAACTATGTTTGTTTTAAGATTGGGCAACTTTTTTAGATATTCCACAAAAACAAAGACGGACACAACCAATAAATTTCACAGCACATCCAGTTCAGTTAAAGGAATCCGCTTTCCTGAGAACATGGCAACATTTAACATGAAACTTTCTCATTCACCCACACAGAAAGCACACATCAATGTGTAATCACACACACACGCACACACACACACACACACACACACACACAGCACTCACACTCATGAACACACAAAGCTATCACCTCCCACCCACCAGCCTGGAAAATATTAACCTTTTCATCTCATGTCACCTTTTTCGACTAACTTCATGCATCACGCTCACATGCCTGCAGACACATGCCACACTGCACACACGCACATTACGAACTGCTGTAAGCACACTTAGATTCGTACATACCAACAAAAAAAGACACACAAGTGGCTTGCAGATATCTCAGAGGAACTTCAGAGAATTCAGGGAGTGGAGAGTCATTTGGTTAAAGAGGACCAAACTGCAGGAAATGAGAATCATTGACCCTCCCTTGTGACCGAATTTACAATCTGTGCTTGAAATCAGTCGAAGGAAGAAAGAAAACAGAGAAAGTTAGCTGGAGAAGGAAATGTTTGAGCGTCTATAAATAGGCCTACGTTTGAAATGATTCTGAAAGGCATGCAGTCATTTATTATTCAGCTCATATTGCTGCGTGTTTATCACATAGAAAGAGTAAAAGAAGCCTGTTTTCTGACAGGAGCACAGTCAGAACCAGCGATGGGCTTCACTGTGTGTTTAATCTTTCCAGTAAATAAACTGATTTACATGTGACAAGCTTTAGTGCAGCACGCATTTTTGAAATAGTACAAGCTGTAGTCTAGTAGATCAAAGGCTGTATTTCCCCTCAAAAAATCAGATCCTCAACACCGAGCACCTTTGTGCCATCTGCCCTCAGACAAAGAGGATTTAACAAAACGCCCCTCAAACACTCCCCGAACGTTTCATTTAAGATTTTTAACACAACCAACAACGACGATGGGGAGGCTGCGTTTCGAGTGCGAGGCATTAACGAAAACAAACAGTATATTGTGAGCAGGAAGAGAAGAAGCCTTTTGCATTGAAGAGGTGCACGGGGGCCTCATTCATAATTCAGAGGCGTCGCAGCGATATGAGAGAGGAGGACGCATCTGTCTGCATTACGCCAGCGTTGCCTCTGCGTTGCATCACCCTCCCGGGTGGTTCGTTTTCGAGAGTTTAATACGGCTCCCTATCAGTTGCGCTCTGGCTGTGGCTAATTTCAGCCCCAGATAAGAGCCTTTATTTGTCACCCAGCCTTCTTTGCCCCGTCACACAGCCTCGAAGTGCCGTCTCTCGTCTGAAATCTTTGAAGGAGTGCTGACTGTGTGAGCTGCAGTTTGTCTATACGTTACTTGTGACTGCTCAGCGTGCAGCATCACAAGTACAGATATTATGAACCCTCAGTGCTAACTCAAAACCCATCCCCCCACACACACATGTATAGCTGTCTCCCCACACAAAGAGAGGCGCATGTGCCTTATTACACACACACACACACACACACACACACAGCTGGCTGCTGGTCTGTCTGACCTAGTTTATTTCTGTAGGCTGCTCTAATGGAAGGAGCGAGCGTGCTGTATTATCTGACTGCATCTGATTTGCATTTCTGCCCTGTCACTGGCAGATGGCACCAGAGGTCGAGAGCAGAACTTTTTTTTTGGAGGCCCTCGGCTCTCACACACACACGACACACTGCCCGCGCACACACACACACATACACAAGCACGTGCACAGACGCTTGACACATACAAACACGTAGATTATCAAACAAGCTCATGTACTTAATGCTAAATTCACATTATAGCAAATAAAGTCAAGTGTTATAGATGTGTTAGAGGTGTGAAGGTGTGTGGGGCAGACACACACACACACACACACACACACACACACGCTGTACATATAGTGCATGCGTCCAGGCTCTAAACTGTAGCGTTAGGTTTACACCCTCTGCTCTTGCACTGTTCTTGCTTTATAGGAAGGAAGTGATGAATCACACTCACTTATTTGTGGTAGTGGTGAGTGTTCGAGTACAGATAGGGTCTCTCTTTCTCACTCTCTCTCTCTCTCTCTCTCTCTCTCTCTCTCTCTCTCTCACACACACACACAAACACACACATACATGTGCACACACTCTCTCACTCTCTAGAAATCACAGAGGAAGTGAGCAGACATGAAACCTCAGCACTTTGTCATTTTCTATCTGATGGAAGTCTCTGTCATGGTTGAGATCATTCAGAAAGCACGATGGTTTTATTGTCACACACACAGTGTGTTTACGTCTCACATAAGACACATCAGGGAGATAAAAGCCAGTACGTCTCTCGCTGCATGTGCTGCTTTTGTTATTAAATCTGATCAAATTTTGGCTTCATGTGTTGCAGAATGAATACGCATCACAGGGAAACATCATCAGTCACAGGCGGCTTGTGTGTCCCGGTGAAAGTATATGAAAGCACTGACATTTATTCAAACGTGTCATATTCAATAAAGGAGCTAAATGTCATGTGTGAGATGCCAAAAAATGTAAATGTGCACTCCAATTTAAGTGCTGTTGTGCCCAGCGGAGAATGAAGGTATCCAAGCACACATATTGTATTCGTGAGCACTTGCACACACGAGCCATCGGTCTTTATTTGGAGACAGGAAACATCAGGGTGTGCTCTCGCTCTCTCTTTACCTCTTTCTCTCTCTCTCTCTCTTTCACACACACACACACACACACACACACACACACACACACATGCACACGTAACCGTTATTTAAGGGTGTGGGGACATTTTCCATGCGGTTTGAATGCGGTTGAGCTTTGCAATTGTAAAGCGTGTAAAAAAAATCTGCAAGATCTGCTCTACGTAGAGACATGACTGGCTCAAGTAGAGTGGGGGTGAGACCAATTAGTTTGAGGCTCTTATTGAAGTGTTGGGCAAAACTTGGCCAAGAAAAAAGAAAAAAAAAGAAAAAGAAAAGCCACTCAGCTTTGTCACGCCATAGAATGACTTTTCCATGAGCTCTGGCGAGTCGAGGAGGCTGACTTAGATATGATGACATTGATATAATTTTATGCTGTGGGGTTCAAACAGAATGCTACTCGTGCTTGAAAATCTCCCCTCCTTCTTTTTGTCTTTTGCTTTCTCAATTTTCTTTGACATGGCCATCTCCTCTCTGACTCATCCTTCAGGTCTCAAGTGTATTGTGGTGAACCGCTGCCGAATTCGCTCCTCGTTTATATCCCTTTTCTCTCCTGTTTCTCGCCTTCTCCTCTCTCTCCGTTTCCGTTTGCTCTGCACCCGTCTCTCTTTAGCAAAGGTTAAGTTTTAGTTCAATGTAGATAGCTTTCAATAATGCATGCTCCCGGTTAAATATAGATGAGCTCGCCTTTTTAAAAAAAAAGAAAATACTGTAAATTATACAGAGCATGTCAATCTTCCGAGCAGATATAGTTCAATATTTGGACATATCTGCAGGAAATGCCAGACAGGGGGAGAATTGAGTTCTTTCTGCAGTCAGTGTGGCCTTCAGAGGTTTTTATACGCGATAGAGGTGACTAGTCATTAACTCACAGGGAGCTAATTGTGTGGTTGGTGTCCCAGTTTAAAAGAGATTGAGTGAAAATGTGTGAGCGTGTGCTACATCATCACACCTCAACTCCTTTAAAGGTGTAATTTGAAAAATATGACCGGAACTTGAAGGTAGCTCCAAAAATATAGGGCCACCAGTCAAAGCCGCTCTGCTATCTATCCTTGTCTGCTAGCTACCGTTAGCTCAGTAAGCTGCGGCAGCTGGAGCCTGTTTTGAAAAGTACCACCAGACTGGGACTGGACACAGCCTCAAAGACCAACAGAGGCCACTTTGAAGACAGGGAATACAGTATGGAGGTGATTTACAGCGAGGGTTTTACATACAAGTTCTTTTTTATGTATTTATTACACTAAAAGCAAAAAGGACTTGTAAAACGTTGCAAACTTGCTGCTTGCAAAATCCAGGCTGAAACCAGAAGAGGCTATACTATCGGGCTGGGACTAGCTAATTAGCATGCTAGCATGAGTAGACATCTCTGCAACACAATACATAGAAGTGTTTGACATAACGTCAGCACTGTTGATTCCTCACATTCTGTTAATTATGTTTTAAACTAAAATTATGGCCTTGTATTACAAACTATAACTGCTGCTCTTTGCTAGCTTGCCTTGGCTTTACTGTAACGAGCTAACGTTAGCTAATTAGCTCAATAAGCTTTGGAGCTTGTTGGCCTATTCTCTGACTGGGAACTCAGAAGGTGTGCAGTTTTAGCTTCTGTTTAATAGGGACAATAGGTGCGACATTTTTAAACTCTTTTAGCTTTTGCAATTTTATTTAGATTGTTACATTAAAAGCTAAAATAGTTTAAAAATGTAGCAAAGTTTCAGCAGATGCAAATAATATTGCTGAAAAAGGGTCAGCAGCCGAGGAACTTTTGAACTCTTCTCTGTGATCCTGAGGAGAACTTTGAGATTATTCCCATGTGCATTTGTGCCCTTTATTTTGACGTAACCCCTCGACAGCATCACAACGCTGTCATCCTCGTTTAAGGTGGTCTGTGTGACAGTCTGAGCGACGGCCGCATTGTGTGCTGTCTCTTCACACCAGCAATTGTGTCATTTTTACCTCAAAACCTGTTAGCTACGCAACAGTTTGGGCTTTTCGTGTCTTGCTTAATAGCCTGAAATGGATGCAAGTGGAACTGACATAAGCCTGTGTGTTCATCTGTTATTGTCTATGGCTGCGAGCGTGTGTCCTCTATGTGTGTGTGCGTGTGAACTCACGTGTGTGTTTTTTGGATGCTGTGGGTGGGTACAGCTGATGTTCATGCCATGGATGTGGATAATATGTGTGTGTGTGCTTGTTGTGTGTTCTCATTTGATGGCTGCTTGCTATCAGCGTTTGTTTGGGGTTAAAAGCCCCTGTCTCTGAGGGTGTTAGCGGGGGTCATCTAAACCGGATCTGCCGCAGAATCGCTTGAGAGGCAGAAGCATAATCTGTAGCTGGCTTTGTGCTCCCAGATTAAAGTGATGATGTTTTAAACCTTTCTCACGGCCGCAATATGCCTCTGCTTCCCTCCCTGCTACTCAGTATGTGTGTGACAAGAGATCCACACAGCCGGGTTCAAGAAAAGGACACCTTCCTCGCTATTTATGAAACGGGGAGCTTTAGCACATTATCTGAGTCGACGCACGCATGTTCTATTCATCTATTAATTTGCCATCAGCGTGGTGTAGCTATAGCGTATCTTCTCCAGTGTTTGAGGGGAAACAGCTGCTAATCCTAATCCCCCCCTGTCTCCCCCCACGGGATTCTGTCAAATCACAGGCCCTTTAAAAAGCTCTGGCTGGCTGGTTCCAGGGCTGGTTGAGTGGCTGGCTGACTGGCAGGCTCTAAATGAGAGGATGGACCACGCTCACCCACTCCCGTGACTGACATCCACTAGGCCTCCAGAAAGTATGTCACTTGTTTGTACAAGAATGTACATACGGACACCAGAAAATTTCCACCGCCGGCTGCTTCTCCAGAGGTATCGTCCAGTACGGAAATGGAAATAGCTTCACCCATAAACATCTGCAGACGTGGAGGAAAGTTTAAATAAATGCATACCTTACTGTGAAACAGATTAGAGGAACTGACCTTTTGGTTTACAGAAGACGTACCCACCACAAAATATTTGTTGCCGTGAAAGACGTATAACCTGGACAACTGCAACTCAGGCGGTCCAGTGTGTTGTCGACCGTTCAGTTCGGGGTCACAGATGTAGATCATTCACATGTGTTTTGCCTTTGTATTTGTAAATATGGTACATTTTGGGGGGAAATGTTCATTGGCTTTTGCTAAAATAGGAGATACTGTGTTTAGAGAGGACAGAAACTCGTTGAAAATCTTGTTGGCAGCTTGCCAGGAGCCCATTACAAAGAGACAGTATAAAGCACACTCTTTACACCACGGATGTGTAACTTTAGAAAAAATAATTAACACATTCTTCCTCTTACAAATGAAGTTGAACAATAAAACCTCAATTGCTCAATCCAGGGTGTTGCTGCTGCAGCCTTACCCGGTCTGGTGAGGTGATTTTGCTCAGGTATCAGTTGTGGTTGAAGGAACAAGAGGAACATAGTAAGTCGCTGTTGCGTCCACACGGCCTCATAACCCACCAGGAGCAATTGCCAAAATGTTGTCGGTTTGCTCAGATTTGGTTATTTTTCTTGATGTCATGCTTCCACACGGACAAGTAGGCTACATAGTTAAATGTTGATATAATGTGATGATCAGGTGTATGTAGGGTGTTTTTTTTTTTTTTTTAAATTGACCATATTCTCTATGCCTTTATGGTGTCTGACTTCCTGCCTGGCTTGATTTGCTGCGCACCTTGACATGGCTGATAGGAGACACTTCAGATCTCAAGATGTAAGTCTTTTTCTATTACACTAGTGAACCATTCTTATTCTAATAAATACACCAACGTTTTAACCTCATCCGAGCTTAAAAATGTACAAAAACACACGTATATTCTCAATTTAAACCATCATAGACCAAAAGCTGATACTCTGAATGTTGCAGACTGGTCTTTGGATGAATAATATCCTGAAGCTGATCAAAAAGAGTCATTGTGTTGGTAGCAGACAACATCAACCACTTTAAAACCACCAGAACTTGAGCATGTGTGTTTATATCCTCCACTCTGAAGACGTGCAGTATCTTTTTTAAATGCGTCTCATAAACTGCAAAACCCTGTTGCAGTCTTTCTCCTCTGAAACTCTGAAAGTCTGCAGCACCATTTCTAACTTTCACTCCGCGGCACAAACACTAATATCGGTCTTGTCCATCAGCCGTTCTCACATCAGTCATTTCAGATAATGACTCTCAGCTGGGAGAGACAAGAGAGGAGTGGAGGGACGTGGAGGCTGAGCAAAGAGTATCAGCCGTCACGCTTGCGTCTCGCTGCCTTGTTCTTGGTGTATAAGGACGAGATGGGGATGAGGAGTGCGCGGGTAACTATCAGTCATCACCGTGAGGATTAGGGACTGTCATCAGCAGCCATATGCCTCATATTACCCTCCTGATGACACTAGATGGAGAGAGGAAAGAGAGCGAGGAAGAGGAGGAGGAGGGATGGAGGAGGCTCGGGGGAAGGATTACGCCCGCTCTAAGATTTCAGGGTAAAAGTCAGGTAGAGAACAGAGCTTGTCAAAGTCTGACTTAAAGCACGGAACGTACATTTTCACATGCACAGATTCGTATAGAAGCCGTCACAGAAAACCGAGCAAAACACAAGTTCCTGTTGTGGAAGATGTGTATGTTCAGCTCAATGTAAAGCTGATGTTTTTTCCCTCTGGCTCCGGATGTTGACTGTTATTCAGGACAATAGACACACATGTGCTCTTCATTGATCACATAGAGGGAATTTGTACTTGTGTGTACTTTGTGTGTGTGTGTGTGTGTGTGTGTGTGTAGGGGAAGGGGAGGGGTCAGTGGCGACAGCAATACAGCAAGTGTTTCCATGTGCTTCTCTTATTCATGAAGACGCACATAAACACACACACACACACACACAGACTGACAAGCACACTGCTGGCATATCCATGTCAACAAAAACTCACACACACACACTAGAAGAAGAGAGAAACAGGGCTCGTGTGACTCATTAGGTGACTCAGGTCTTGACAGTAAAAATAACATCTGAGAACATTTACCGTATATTCATTAACAGTTGGTCCAAGTCATGACGAGAAGCACTTTAATAGGTTTCCATCAAAATGCACCTTGCTAGCTAAACTAACTCCATGCTGCTTTCTAAAAGCGTTTCCAAACATCTCCCTCCTTCTTCTTCTTCTTCTTCTTCCCGATTCCACTTCCTCATTCAACATAGTTCCTGTGTGCTATCGCCGGGGCTATTTTGGTGCATTCACACAAAAAGAGAAACCACACGAAAGTTGGGCCGGCACAGAAAAATAATGACACTGTTAAGATCTGAAGTGTTACGCAACAATAGAGGAGTGAAAATATTCAACACAGCAGATTATAATCGTTTTGTATGTGATCCAGAATGAACATTGCATGAGCTTACGTTCGTGTCACAGATTATGTACCATACTGACATTTGTAAAAAAAAAAAATGAGGGCTCGCAATATCACGTCACATTACATGTTTATTACCTGGTTTTCATAATGGGACCGGCGTCAAGCTGCCAATCCAGTGGCCACAGTGCGAGTCTGCATTTACTGCTACTGGATATTTTTGACAAATACAACAGCATTTCAACATGATACCAAAGAATACTTTTAAGGAGACCTCGTGACAATTTCCAGCCAAGTTTGTGGCAAAAAAACTGGATATTTTTGACAGGATGTCGGAAAATCTGCATCTGTGTTTGTGCCGCCTAAAGACGCTTTCTCAAAGGACACCTTGGGACAGTTCCAGCAATGTTTGTGGCGACCAAAACAGGCATTTCAATCAAAAAATAAAAATGTTTTCCAGACCATAACCAAGTGTCTTTCGTGCCTAAACCTAACAAAAGCATAAGCACAGCGATGTAACAAGAGAGACATAGAAATTGAACCCAAAGTGGTTTGTTAACGTTCATTCTGGCAGTTTGGTTGATTAGGTATTAAAGAAGTTTGACCTAAAAGAGATTAAAGGAAAATTTCCACCCCAAAAATGAAAGTTCACTTAATTCTCTACTCAGCCTCATGCTGATAGAAAAAGTTGGGTGAAGTTTCGTAGTCAACAAAACATTTCTAGAGCTTCACAGCAAAACAGCGCTGCAGCGTTCCCACAGCAGATGGTGACATCTGGTGAAACGCGTGATCCACACTTCAGACGAGGTGTGCGCTAACGCTACCAGCTTAGCAGCTACAGTTAAGATTTCCGCTTAAAAAAAAGAGTGTAAATAATGTCTTTTCAAATCAATTTAGGATCTTAGGGCTTTTCATAGACTTGGATTACACTCAAAAAACTGAATGACCATTATAATGAGTTATTTTTGGTTGTTTTGTAACGTTTTAAAACAAGCTCCAGAAAACGATTTGTGGACAATAAAACTTCACCTGTCTTTCCATCAGTATGAGTAGCTAATGGCTGAATTTTCATTTTTTGGGTGAACAAGTTTAACAACATGCTGAAAAAAGTGCTAATTGTTTAAATATTCTTCTTAATCTCCTTCAAAAGAAAAGCACAAAGTCATCCCAGCTTCAGTGTTGTGGGATTAATTTAAAAAATATGTGTCTCTCCATCTCTGGGCTGTTCAACCATGTTGTCTTTACCTCATTCGTAGCTGTTTTTGTTATGAATATAATGTTTGCGTGTCATCCTGTAACCAAAATACTTCCCCGCGTTAGCATCATTACTCTGGCATGCTCCAAGACTGATTGAGCGTGTTTGCTAGTTTTTCCTCATCGGCCGCCGCAGCGAGCAGCAGCAGCAGCAGACCACCGTGAAGAGTGGGGAGGAGAGGCAGAGAGGCACTTAGCATGTAAAAAGACCATATGTGTTGAGCATGAGTGTGGGCACAGAGAAATGATATGCCTGTGGTCCTGCCTGGGCTTATGTGAGTCTGTGGGAGGCAGAGTATACTTTGTTCGTACTGTAGTAGATTTATGTGCCAGTGCGATGGTCTACACGTGTGGGTGTGTGCTCTTTTTCCACAGGCTGTCACTCGTGTTGCTGCTGAGTCTTTGGTAACTTACACTGCCTGTATGAGAGTCTCTCTCTCTCTCTCTCTCTCTCTCAGTGTGTGTATCTGTGTGTGTGTGTGTGTGTGTGTTTAAGCTTTTGTTTAATTTCTACTTCCTGTTTTATTCTTGGCCTAATCCAAACGCAACACAGCTGTGCAGTCAGCCAGAGAAAGAGGGCTTGGGGGATGGGTTGCCAGGTCCTGGTGAGTGCAGCCATGCTCTACAACTGCTACCAACAGATGGAAGGGAAATGGGGTTACCAGCTTGGGCTTATCTTCTCTTTGTAGGCCAGACTGACCCCCCCACACTCCCCCACCCCCTCATTTGCTCATAATACTATGCTTAAATCTCTATATTTTGGTGTTAGCTTCTACTTCCTTTTTCACGGTAGTCTGATGCGAGAGGCTACTGAAGGCCAGAACAGTAAGTCAGAATTATGAGCTACGCCTTACAACTTTGACCTAAGCGAGTGGGTCAAGTGACATTTGTTTATTTAAGGACGGTGCACACTGTGGGATTTTGGGCTGTCGTTGATAAAAGACGGCTATCGTAAAGAAATGTGGTGATATATTGGGTCAAGGCTCCAAAACGGAGGTCTCAAGTCGCACTGTTTCAGAGAAGGGGTAGATTGGTTATCCAGTCAATGACGAAGGTTTTAAGTCTCCTTGATTTTGGCCGATGTGGCCCTGAATAAGCCACATAGGTCGACCCCAAGGTTCAATCACGGCTGTTGTTAGTATTGCGATCAAACACAGCTTGGCGTTTCGTCACAGCTAGATGTTTAAAATATGACCCACTTATGCAACGCATACAATAAATCCTCCTCCAAATCACCAGTTTCTCCATTTTGTCTCATCTCAAGGAGGTGTTGATGCGGAAAATTCAAACAAACTAACATCTTTTAGTGGAGCCGCTGCTGGAGACATACAAACGAAGCTGCATTTTGATTGGTATTAATATTTCAGATGCTGCCTCTGCTGCTGTGTCGGTGTTTGTGTGTGTGTGTGTGTGTGTGATGAGGAGGGCAATCAAAAGCAAAGATGTGGACTCTCGAGCTCCACTGAAGTCGGAGCCTGCTCACTCTCTTCAGTCTAGTCTGCCTGTGGAGAGCTGAGGCATCTCTCTCTGGTCTCTCTCAACCCAGCACAGCACATTCATTATTAATCTACCAGAGTCTCTCCCTCCTTCTCAGCTCAGCCAATTACAGTCGGGGCCCCTGCGACTGCTGCCTGTCTCATTTGACGCTGCACTGCTTGGCTTTGATGTCTCTATCAACACGAAAGAGCCGAGGACCGAGTCTTAATAGAGCAGAAGGGGATTATGTGACTGCCTGCCTCTGGGGCTGGAACATTTTTTTTAATATATATGTTTAATTCATACTTTATTTTATTATCAGGAGACTGGGCCATGCTTTAGCCAGGGTCTTGCCACTCTCTGCTCTCCTATCACAGCGACATGCTCGTTAATCCTGTTACTCTTTCATTTGGGGAGTGACACACACACACACACACACACACACACACACACACACACACACACAAAAGCCTGCGAGCTAGGAGAGAGAGAAGGCTCGTCTACCCGAGGCCTCGCGCTCCTCCCTCCTGGGCTGGTAGCCTTTTTCCTTCCTCTGCTCATTTCATGTGGAGAAGCCTTGATTAACCAGCGGCAGTCACTCTCCATGCAACACTGACAGTTTGGTATGAGGTCAGGCTGCTGTTTGGTGCCCAAATGTTTTTTTTTTTTTTTTTTAATCGGAGTTCAAGGGTCAGTTTGCTTTGCAATCACTTCAGGAAATGGGCTGTTACCGCGACACGGAAACTCTCAAACTGATCTGTTAAGGATCCATAAAGACATACAAGTAGATTTTTTAAGCCGACAACTTTTTTACTTTTACTCTCCACATTTTTTTACACAAATATCTACATTCTACTCCTTACATTTTCAAACCAGGCTTCGAATTATCACGTATTTTGTGTCATTGTATGCCGCCTTCTGAACATCACAAGACTGATTTCAACCAAATCAGTGAATATCACGCACGCCAGACGTGGAAAGATGAAACGGGACCAAAATAGACTGAGAAGGAGACTAAGATGTGGAGAAAAAACTGTTCATTTAGCTTTGCACCAGTAGATTGGATACTTTCTTTGAGTACATTTTACAACCTGTACTTTCTTACTTCGACTCAGAGGTGGCAAAAGTACACACACTCTTTACTCAAGTAGAAGTACAGATACAGAGACTCCAGGCTCCAAAATGTACAAAAAGTCTGAGTCTTGAGTCTCATTCACAGCAGAAAATGTGTGAAAATACAGAGGCAGATACGAAACACCAACACTCCTTTTCTCCAAATTGGAGTCTCCCTCACTGTTTCTTCACGTGGTTATAAAAATGTTAAAATGTAGGGAGCAATATAAAAATAATACTCATGTTGAGCAGATATAGCTGAAAAATCTACTAATGCACAGTAGCAGAGTATTTGTTCTTCTTTACTCCCAGCTCTGCAAATAAGCTTTCACTTTCTTGGCTTCTTAACAGACCTGTTTGAAAAAGTCAATTTCCTGAGTAGATTCCTTTTTCTTGAGTAAAGAGGTTTAACGAGTACTTCTACTTCTACCAGTCTTACATTTTTACACACATATCTGTGCTTCCACTTGAGTGAAGAGTTTGTGTGCACTTTTGCCACCTCTGCTCTCATTCGACTGAAGCTCAAATAAGCAAACTGCTGCTGATTAACGTCGATGCCCGGCTCCCTGGTTGAGTCACTTATTTGTCTGAAGTGGGCTCTTCGCCCTCAGTTGAACTTTTAATAATAATCCTTCCATCACTTCCCTACCTCAGGTCCCTCCCGCTATTTGCAGCGTTGACCTTTAAAGCAGGAAGTTACTGTTAACACAGCTCCAGCAGCTGCAACCGACGACGACAACCTGCTTTACAGCATTTTTCTCATCAAGCACAACGCTTGTGCACATTTTCCTCCCTGACTTCACCTCACACACACTCGAGTTCTGGCTACAGAAAGGGCTGGGCGCCGTCACTTACAATTACGGCTCCGGTTGACAGTTGAAGACGGCACTGGCCTCGCCGTTCGATGACAACTGCATATCACAAAAAAAAAAATTCCATTTTCATTCTGCATGATTTTCATTAACTGCGAGCAGCGCAGGGAGAATATTACATAAACCTCTGATGTAATTTTCTGAGCATGACTCAAAGCACTGGGGAACCCCACGCAGAAGACACATTTCAAAGCTGGTTTCTTTAAGAAAAGACAACATTGCATACATTTATTAGGGATGGACGCCAATTTCCAATACATGCAAATAACCATTGTCCTTTAAATGTAGTGTTGACATTATTGCAAACACTTGTCTCCCTGCTGTTTTGTGTATTATATTTTTATTATCTTAGGATAAAAAAAACATTAACAATTACATGGGATGCCTTGTTCTGCATAATTTAACGTATACACAGTGGGAACAGGAATGGCAATGCTTTAGACATCATCACAGCCTCTTCATAACCCCGCCCACCCCCAACCCACTGCCCGCATGCAGTTTGCACTGCACAAAGACCAAAAGTCACGTGAGACAGCCTGCAAAGAGCACAAGAAGCATTCACAGTAAAGGAGGAGAGGAAGGAGGAGAGGATGGAGGGGAGGGAGAGTAAAAGATGAGGAGGAGGAGGAAGGGGGAGGAAGGAGGAGGAGGAGGAGAAGAGAGGGAGTGAAACAAAGTGACTGCAGCACTGGCCTTGGTTTAGACAGGAGAAGGAGCAGCATAGTCCTAGTATATCATTCTAACTTCTCCCACACTTCAACTCCCGTCTCCTGATTGTGGTACTCTTTCCATTGTCTTTGACACAAAAAAAAGTTTGTTTATATATGCATGTATATATGTATATACATATACGTTTGTATACATATATATATAAATACATTTTTATAGCTACAGCACCTTTTCCCATGGGGCAACAGTGTCAATACCTCGCACATGGTACATGGCCGTGCCAAAGAAAAAAAGAAAAATAAAAAAACAATATATTGGTCAGGATATTTATCTTTTTTTCCCTAAAATTGGCATTTGACATGATGATATTCTATTGCCGTCTGGGGGAGGGAAGGGACAAAGGTTCTTCTTTTGAGTTTATATTCAAGTTTTCTCCTTTTTTTCTGGTGTATAATTTTCTTCTTTTCCTGTTTTAAAAAGAGTTCACACTTTTGTGATTTGCGTGTGCTGCTCTTCATCAAAAGGTTCATTTTCCGGATCAGAGTCAGTGGTGTCAGAGTATCGATAATGGTCTGGCTCATTGTCGCTAACGTCCGGGGTGACGGATGTCGAAGTGCTTGCCTCCGAATTTGAAGGCTCCTCCACGGTTTTCGTAAAATACAACTTCACCTGAAATAGCAAATTAAAACTAACTTCAGTGTGTGCAGTTAAAAATAATAAACAAGTCTCATTATGAAATCTTCCATACAAAAACAGACTGATTTGACAGAAAAGCAATTAGCTTAACAATAGCTTCAATAACGCACAACAATACATTCATCCAGCTAATATCTAAATTAAATCTTTACCTTGAAGTTTGGCGAGAAGTAGCGGTTAGCTTTGTCTTTGTTGGCCTTGTCCAAGTCGTTCTTAGTGAGCGTCAGGATGAGGTAGTCCCTGTCCCTGTCGCTTTCCCTGCCGCTGTCCCTGCAGCTGTCCCTGCACTCAGCGCTCTGCGGCTGGACCGAGCCCGGTGCCGGTAGCCCCGCCTGGCTGTCTGCATTGTTCACCGCCCCGTTCTCCATCTTGTCCACGCTCTCCTCTGGTCCAGGGATGAAAAAGGTGTTCACCCAGAAGTGGAACATTTTGTCCTGGAGGGGGAAGGTGATGGAAGGAGAAACAGAGTATTAAAAAAAAAATGTGTTGCGGACTCAGACCTGTTGGCTGGTTATTCTAAAGTTTTTCTTACTTTCAACAAATCTCACATAAAAATCAAAACCAACAATGTGTTAGTCTGTGTCTCTCCATGCTTTCAGCCTTCTCTACCCTGTCTGTGCACTCGGCCCAAAGCCCATTTGTTTCTACTGAAGAATGTGAATCTTTAAAAGCATTTCATTTTTTAAAAAAGGCTCCTAACCAGCCTGAAAACATCGAGACATTTCAGGAAATTACTGGGCCTTCAGGGACTGTCTTTTTTAGCAAACATTACTCAAAGAGGAGTAAATAGAGCATTTGTTGCGTAGTATTTTCAGCAGTGGCTTGATACACATTTGTTGTGTTGGTGAGTATTTACAGCAGCAGGACGATCAATGTGGGACTGACTCAAAATAAACTACAGTGCGATGACGATGCCAACCTGTGTGGATTATGGATGTGTTTTTAAAAAAGGTGCCATATTGTGAGTTCATACTTTTATTTTTGGTGCCTACTTGAAGCTGTTTACAGCCGTTAATGTTCAAAAATACCTTTTTTCTCATACTGTTCACTGGAGATGCACCGATCGCCAGTGGGAGGGCCATGAGCTGCTTATGCAATAATAATAATAATAATAATAATAATAATAATAACATACTTGGCGCCTCTCAGAACACCTAAGTGTTAAATGAACATTATATGGAATGACAAATTGAGTTTTATATATATGAAACATTACTATAATAACGAAATAACTGAACTGCAGATTCTTATTTTCTCTCTTTTTGTAACTTTAATTAATATACAACTGTGTTCATAATAACACACCATCTTTTAAATAACCTGCATTTTCTCCAAAATGTGTGTAAATATGAGCAGCAGAGAATCTGATATAACTGACGCTGATCAGCTGGTGACCAATCATCACTGATCATGCTAAAAAAAATGATTTCAGTCTTTGGCTGATCGATACGTGCATCTCTATTGTACGTTGCTGCATCGCCTCTGCTTGCCCAGTCTGCACTGAATGGTCAGCTCTCACAAGTCTGAGCAGACTCCACCCACCACACATCAGGTGACTGATGATATCACAACCTCACGGCCAAAACCTCCTGACGGCTCAATTGAAGACACAGTTTATGTATAAGAGCTGTGCGCTAACATACGGCCCCTTCTTATGTGCCCCATGGGAAATAAATCCGTACAGTAGACAATGGCGACACAATTTTTTTTTTTATCACATTTGAATTATGCCATGAATTACCCATGTTTATCAATTCAAAAGAACTCTTTGTCAAGAAAGTCACCAAATGGTGTGAAGATACTAAAATAAGCAATAAACAACTGGTAGCTCAATGAACTAAATCATCTCACTCAGTATACGTCACCAACACCAACATGGTCGCACAGAAAAAGTATTAAAAAAAGTGAGAATCACAAGTCGGCTCACACCGACAGCTGCAGCTGTGTGAAAGGAGAGTTTGTCGGTTCTGTGAGCTGCTAATATACGGCACAGCGTCAACTATGCAACTGTTGGGAGTGCAGTCTTTATAATGACGTATATTCAGTCTTTTTACTTGAGAAATTGACTCCCTTTAGTTAAAGAAACATCTTTTAAATTGATAAACATCATGTTTAATCCATGGTCCCATGGTGGTCCACTGGACTGGGCGTGTCTTCCCCACCCTATAACACCTAGACTTTCTACGATATGGGACATTTTAAGAGTTTTTGAGCAAAACTGGAGGTCTATGGCACAGATGCATAAGCTGTTGTCGGGCTTTAGTAAGAGACAGAAAAAAATAAACAACAGCTTTGGTTGTGGTCTTTTTATGGGATTTGTTGGCAATAAAAATAAAACTCTGTCAGCCTGATCCTTTTTTTTTTTTTTTTTAAAAAAAGCTTAATTGTTGGCACCCAGCTAAGTGAGAAAATGCTTAGTCAAACGCCTGCTGATTGTTCTTTGACCTAGCAGAGGTCGTGACAATCAACAGCTGAAATAAGCTCTTAAGACTGACAGAATTTTGTCAAGCACCAAGCAAATTATGCTCCAATGAACACACACATGGACACGACTTACCTTCTTCATCATCTTATTCTGTTTATGGAAGAACTCCACCTTGATGTCTCCACAAACTGGCAGCGGCTGGGGGAATTCGAAAAACATGTGCTTGTCCTCGCGCCGCGTGTGAGCGGGGTTCGACGTGTGAATCTTCACTTTCAGCTGGTACACCACAAACTGGGGATCTGCAAAAAGAATGTCGACGTCGGCACAGGGAGGAGGGGGCGGGAGCAAGATTATGAGATTTGTGAGGGAAAAACAGACAGAAAACAAAACAAGGAGGAGAAGAAGAAGAAGAGTGAGTGACAAGAGGAGTCAATCAAGAGAGCAAGACAGGATTACCAGTGTTATTACATGAGTTTGACAAACAGGCACAGCACACCATCACCAATCCCCCACCAACTGAGTGAGTGCAAAA